>NW_028258325.1:18732878-19035909 GCF_053883595.1 Heterocephalus glaber | reverse complement strand
CTCATTCTTTATGGCTGAGTAATACTCCATTTAAAAAAAACAAAAAACAAACAAAAAAACCCCACATCTTCTTTATCTAGTCTCCAGTTGATGGGCAATTGAGCTGTTTCCAAGCTTTAGCTATTACAAATTGTGCCACTATAAACATGGGTGCGCATATATCGCTATGGTATGATTCTTTGAATTCTTTTGGGAAGATACCCAGTAGAAGAATAGCTGGGTCAAATGGGACTTCCAATCCTAGTTCTTTGAGGTATCTCCATATTAATTTCCACAGTGGTTGCACCCGTCTGCCCTCCCACCAACAATGGAGAAGGGTTCCTTTCTCCCCACACCCCTGCCAGCATTTGTTATTGGTTGATTTCATGATAGCAGCCATTCTTTCTGGGGTGAGGTGGAATCTCAGCATTATTTTCATCTGCATCTCAAATGACCAGTGATATTGAACATTTTTCCATATGTTTATTTGCTGCTTTTACTTCTTGTTCTGAGAAATGTCTGTTCATTTCAGATGCTCATTTTTGAACTGGGTCTTTGAATTTGGGGGTTCTGATTTTTTTGAGTTCTTTATATATTCTAGATAGTAGTCCTTTGTCTGTAGAACAGCTGGTGAAAATTTTTTCCCGCACTGCAGGTTGTCTCTTAGCTCTGTTGGTGGTCTCTCTTGCAGTGCAGAAGCTTTTTAATAAGATGAAATCCTCTTTGTTATTTTCATTTCTGCCTTCTTTGATTCAAGAATATATTTTCCTTTTTTTCTGAATCTTCTTCAATTGTTTGCTTTCATTTTTGTTTTTCAGATCTATGCTTCTTCTGCTACTTGATCTATTACCCATTACCTCCTGTGGCCTGCTCATGATTGGTGCTGCCTTTTCTCTTCTGTTTGGTAGTTAGCTCTTCAGTCTGCTTTCTTTAGGTATACCTCAAAATCTAATGGCATCCACCCATAGTTCTAAAGTGCTGAGTCCTTAATCCATGTGGAATTGATTTGCATGTATTTTGTAGAGTGTTCAGTCCATGTTAGCTGGCTACAAGGCAGGGCCACATGGCAGAGGGACATTATGAGGAAAGGCAGTTCATGGCAGGGCTGGCAGGAGGCAACAGACACCAAACAGTGAAGCCATGGAAGGTTTAACTTAGCTTGTGATCTCAAGTTTCAGTGGATTCGGTCCATGGTTGGCTTTTTCCAAGGCAGAGACATCATGGCAGAATGGTGTGGCAGAGTAAAGCTGCTGTGTACATGGTAGCCACGAAGCAGAGTAGGGGAAGTGACAGAGAAGAATGGGTGAGGGACCATATGTAGAACCTAAGGTCACCCCTCCATGACCACCCTGTCATAACCAGGGATGTGCTTTATTAATCTGCTAGGTATTTCTTAAACCAATGAAGTTGACACAGGAGGGCTAAGGGTCACAGTCAATTTCTCTGTCTTTTCCTGGCCTGTGCCTACCAGAGGGAAAAGTCTCAGTGGAGGTCTCAGAGGTCCCGTCCCCTCCTATAGCCTCAGTGGCACCATCCAGGCACTCCTCATATTTCCTCTTGTTGCTTACCTGGGGTCATTTTCTTGGATGGTCCCAGCAGAAGAATGCAGAGCCCTGCACTCTGGCACCATGGCATAGAGATTAAAAGGGAGGACTTAGGAGTTAAATATTGAGTTCATATTCTAGTCCCGTGTCATACGGGCTGGCAGAACATGGGTTAGTGACTCAGTTTCCTCTCTTATAAGGTGGTGACATGTGCTTGGCACTTTGCTTGCATATGATGAGCAGTCTAGGGAACAGTGGACTGAAGGGGCAGTCCCCTCCCCCAGGCACACAGATTTGGAGGACACTGAAGACCCATTTACGAGGCCAGATGAGGCAACGGATATGATACCAGATCTTTTCCCATAGGGCAGTCTTGTTGCTCCAACAAAACCCTTCAGTTGTGCTGTTGTGGCTGCACAATGTCCTGAATCAATTCAAAGCATTTACCTTTCATCGTCATTTTGATTTTGGGGAAGAGCCACAAGTCACATGGTACCAGATCTGGTAAATGAGGTGGTTGAGCACACACTGAGGTTTGTACAATCCTGCCTTTCTGTTGGATAGCACTTAGCAGCATCATTCAGTGTATTTTTTTTTTCAGTGACTCGTAAAGACATTTACTGAAGAGCACTTCTGGAACTGCTTCACAAAGTGGCAAGAATGATAGGATAAGTGTGTCCAGAGCAAGGGGGAGGATTTTGAGAGGCATTAATGGCAATGTGTTTTTTACTGTAATAGCTTTTTTGTTTTTAAACATTCACTGTATATTTTGATCAAACCTCGTATTCTCAAAGTATTTTCCTCTTCTGGGTTCCACCTGCAGTTATAATCCCATATTTCCCAGAGTCTGAACTTTCCCAGTGAATATTCTGTATTTTCTCAAGTATGATGGCACCAACTCTCCTGGCCACCGTCTCAGACACTCTGGCTTGAAACCTGGGAGTTGCTGGCCATTGTCAGCCTCCCTTTCCAGTCCTCCTCTGGCCTACAGCCAAGCTCTTCCTGCAGAGTTTCTCAGTTTCTCTCGGCTCTGGCTTGGTTCAGGCCCCCATTAACTTACTGGCAGGCTCCTTTCTTGGATTTTCTGCCTCCCAGGGTGTCCTTGCATCATTGCCATCTTCATCCTGCTGCTGTAGGCAAAGCCACTGAGGTAGTTTTCCATCTTGCTTGCACCCTGCTCAGAAGTCCTGAGTGGTGTTCAACTGTCTTCCGCTTAAAATCCCAACTCTGTAGCCTGGCCTAGTACACCTTTCTAACTTCACAATCATCTCACCTTTTACCAGAATGAACTAGCCAGCTATGTCAGCCATTACTGTGTAACAAACCACCTGAAAACTTAGAGCTTAAGGCAACCATCATGTGGTATTTGGGAGTCTGGCTCAGACAGGAAGTTCTGCTACTCTGAGCTGGGCTCAACAAGTTCACTCCTCCATCTGTACAGTTTCATTTTGAAACCTGCTCACTTCACTCATCATAATTCACAGAGTGGAAAAGGAAGAAGCCAGGACATGACTAGGATTTCAACTGAAAGGTTCCCCAAATACTTGTCAGGGGGATTCCTGGAGAGAGCCCCTAACTCTTGTAGGTTCCACACTGGCTGGAAAGCAAGGCTGGGTTTTTCCAGCCCACAACATGCAGCTATTCATAAGGCTGGCTCATAATGCACCACACTTTGCACTTGGCTGGTGGTCATCCCAAAGTGGCATCCAGTGTCCACATGGAGATCCAAAGCCCTGTGTCTGCCCTGGATTTCTCAGCCTCAGTGTAGGGGGTGGGAGAGCAGGGAGCTGGGCCTGCTCAGCTGAAATGGAGCATGAGCCTGGCTTGATTTTCACAAGGCTGGTGTAAGTAATGGACTGATTCGAAATGATAGCTTCCAGAATTCCATCATTAGCTCTCATTGTTCCAGCCCCATCCTCTGCTAGCGCTGGGTGGGAACAAGGACGCATTCATGTGGCATCAGGGATGGCCCATCATTGCTGCAGCCCTGATTAATTCCAGCCGAAAGCAGAATACACTCAGGAAGACAAAGACCATCAGAGACCAGCTAACAAAGGCAGACAAATGTCCCCTTTGGGCGAAAGGACAGGGATCACATCTTTAGGGGTCTGGCCATCTCTTCTACAGAGCAACACTATTTTCTTTTTTTTCTCTTTTAGAGAAAAAAATACTTTTCTTTCCACACTACTCGTATCATGGTGCATTTGTAACCATTGACTTCCTCATCATTATTGATATGTGTGTATTATTAATAAGTATTAATAACAGTAATTCTGTTTGCTCAAATAGCACAGAATAATTATTATTATTAGCAATATTTTCCCACTCTTAGTTCAGAAATCTTTCATGGAAATCATAATGCTGTGAGTCTATTGTTAAAGGAAAATTAAAACTCTCAGAGCTTAAGAGTTAATGTTCCCAAATCTTAGTGTTAAAGAGGGATTCTGCTCCACACAAAGTACCCAAGGGTCCCAGTGACAGCTCAACCTTTGGAACATTTTCAGGAACTTTTCTTCATGTCCTGACAACTTGATTATATTTTGACAAGAGGGGTGAATAGATTGGTAAATCCCGCTGTTGACCAATCATACAGTCCCAGAGCTTGACTCCTGAATTTTTATGGTCCCCAGGGTCTGAAGATCCAGCCTTTCTCAGAAAAAATAAATGCCCGACAGGACCATGCCATAGAATTGCAGCCTGTGTTCATCTCTCCCTATATGGTGGCTGTATCATAACCCATAATGGTGACAGCTGTGTTTCCCCCATTCAAAAAAGTTAAACATTTCTCTCCAGTTATCTCAAAGGTTTGCCATTTTTAAAACAGATCCATACGTTTGGACATGAGCGGAATGTAATGGCACAAGGGAAAAATACCGACGACCAAAAGGCCTTGGTATAATTTAGGCCACTGTCACTTAGATGTAAATGAAGATTCACCTGACCCATGGTGAAAAAAAAAACACTGCAAATGGTTTAGGGGTTAGATTGTTATGAATAAGGTTAATTAATTTTTCAGGGGCACTAGAATATACTAGTAAGTGTCCTGGAAGAAGTAATTTCATAAGAGTAATTTCCAGAAGGAGTTTATTCATCTCATGTTGGTGAAAAATTTAGTTGAAGAAAGTACCATAATTTACTTCTTTTGAATAAAGCTTCCCCACAAGGCTGCAAGTTGCTCGTTCTGACTCACTGTGTCTCATGTCCCCTCTACAACCACCATAACAATTTTTGTTAGTACAAAATTTATGTTATTGCTTCCCTGAGCTACCTTCGATGTAGCTAAATGTGTGAATTAGAAATCTCTTTTTTTCCAGAAAATACCATTTTAAGAACTTTTAGGGTAGCAACCTGAATACAACCTGAAATGAATACTGTAAATTCAAAGATTACTCTCATATATTAAGGCATTGTGTATAAAGATGTGTGTTAAGATATTCACTTGTTCATGCATTCATGTATAAGTCCATATATTCACACCTTTAATGAGCTATATGAGTACCTACTGTAGAACACTGGCCAGTTTAAAAAAATTGACTGGGCAAGATTTTTTACTTAAGGTAGTTACAATTTGAGGGGGGAAACTACAAACCACCAAGTTCTCTAGGAGATCCAGACATACCCTTTTAGGAAGTCAGATACCGAAAATATGACTTGTGACTAGGTTTAATCAAAAAAGTTTCACAGAGGAGGTGGAGAAAGGGCTGACTCTTGCAGTTTGTCATTGGATATAGAGGGGAACTGTAGTCCTGGGGGAATCAACCACCTAAGCAAAGGCACTGGGGTAGGGTAGTGCCCCTTGAAGGGGTGATATGGCTGAAGGGCGGGGATAGAAGAACAGAAGTTGGGACATTGAGTAGAAAGGAGATGGGTGTTAGGGCATAGAGTGCCAGATTAAGAGCTTCAGCTTTGTTTTGGAGACACGAGCAGCTTTGAAGGTTTTATAGCTGGACAAAGGCATGGTGGGATTTGTACTTCAAGCTTACAGTGCTTCTCAGACCACGGTGTACACCCACATGCCCTGGGATCTTATTAAAACACAGATTCTGAACCTATAGATGTGGGTGAGGCCTGAGACCCTGCAAGTCCAGCAAGCTGCAAAGTTATGCTGCTGCTGCTGGTGCTGCTGGCCCCAGACCCCACTTTGAGCAGTGAAGCTTTAGGGAAGGCCTGTGGAGGTGGCTGGAAGCAAAGGAACCTGTGAGGATCTAACATGCATTGTTAGCCTGGCTGACCAGATGCAAATAGGCATTTTTTAAAAAACCAAGGCTTGTTTCATTCACTTATAAATCATGTATTCATTAAGACACAACAACATGTATTCATCAAGACATTAAGACAGGGCCCCGTTTCCAGGTACAACCCTTATGTAGAGAGTAATGTAGAGCTGCCTATGACTAAATACAGACTTTAGAAAGTATAAAGTGGATTTGGTTGGAAATCTGTAGCTGAGATTTATCTGTTGTCATAAAAAAAAATGAAATGACTTCTTTTCAATATGAAAAGCAAAACTGTGTCAGTAGGATTAGAGCTGTGGAGTTTGAGGTCAGCAGCCAGGACCTGCCTTGCTCAGTTGAAACCCACAGACTCCACCCCAGCGAAAGCAGAATGCTGTTCCCCAGGGCTCTGTCCTTCATCCTGCTAGTTTCATTTCAGTCCCACGGGCCATCTCATTTCACGATTTCATTTCTGTCGGAGTTTCTCAGAATTTTTTTTTTTAACCAGGGCTCAGCCATTTAAAAATTTTTTAAACTGTTTAATTGACACATAAACATTTTATATATTTATAGAATATAGTGTGACATTTCAATAAATGTAGAAAGATCAAGTTAGGGTAATTGGTATCTGGGACCTGAAATGTTTATTGTGTATGTGTGTGTTGGGAACATTCAAAATCCTCCCTGCAAGCTGCTTTGCAGTCTGCACATAAATGTTATCAACTATGTGGCCATTTTTAAGTTTCTTTTCTTTCTTTCTTTTTTTTTTTTTTCAGTACCAGGAATCGAACTTGGGACCTTGGGCTTGCGAGTCAGGCAGCAGAACCACTGAGCTAAATCCCCAGCCTTGGCTTTAAGTTTCTTAAAACTTGAAACACTTATTATGTAAATAAATGCTTTAAAAGGCATCTAGTTATTTAGTTAAATGTTTAAAAGCACATACTAGTCATATTCAGAAATACCTTTATGCATTGTATTAAAATTAAAATGGGTCACAGACATAATGATTGTATTGTAGAAGTTTTAAGCTGCATTTGAACACAATCAGGTAGAATTTTGCAGGCTGCACATCTTACTGTATGAGACTAGTAATACAAGCATGCAAAAAAAAGTGCTGCAAAAAAGTGAAATTGAATTTAAAGCTTTCCTCTACCCTTGCTTCCTACCCTGGTCCTCAGACTGTTCCCTGGGCCAACCTACATTTTTAGCCAACAGGTTGAGTATCCCTAATCTGAATTCTGAAATGCTCCAGAATCAGAAACTTTTTGGGTATCACAGGATACTACAGGTGGAAAATTCCGCACCTGGCCTTAGGTGACAGGTTGCAGTGAAAACACAGGTTAAAAATATAGTTTACTTCCAATATAGTTTACTTCCAATATTGTTGTGTATAAGGTACATATGAAACATAAGTGAATTTCATGTTTAGACTTTGGTCCCACCCCAAGAGATCTCATTATAGTGTGTGTATGCAAATATTCCAAAATCCAAAGAAGTCTGAAATCTGAGACACATCTGGTCCCAACATTTCCAATCGAGGATCTTCAACCTGTGCCTCTGGAAAGAATTTTACCACTCAGCAAATGTACTTCCAAGCATAATCCCCTGTTGGCAGCCCGTCAGATCCCTTCCAGGTTTCTACTATTAAAAGCAAGGTTGGAGTGAGTGTACAGAAACATGTGTTTTGAAATATATGGGGTGATAGCCGTAGATAGATTCCTAATAATAGAATCACTATGTCTGAGGATAAATGCTTTTAAGTTGTAGTAGATATTATCCAAATGGCCTATAAAACAATTTTACTACCTTCTGTTGTCTTACTTTATAGGATTGTACCTGTTTCCCTGTATCCTTAGCAATGCTGAGCTTTGTAAAACCTTTGAAATTGTGCCAATTTGATAGATGAAAAATTAAATCCTTTTGTAACTTTAATTGCTTTAATTATGAGTGATGTTATGAATTGTTTAATATTTAAAATGTTTAATATTTAAAATGTTTAATATCCATTTATTTTTCTGTGAATTGCCTGTCTTCATTCAATATTTGTTGAAAACTGGGCAATCAAATGAACAAATTCTACACACAATAGCACAGATAAATCTTACAAGCCTCATGTAGACAGCAAAAGGAGCCAGACACAAGCAAGCATGCCCAGTAAGGTTCCTGTATATAAAATTAAAGACCAGGTGAAACTCCTTCTGGTGTTCTAAGTAGGACTGTGGTTACCCTTGGTAGAGAAGTGACTAGGATGAGAGTCTGGCACACCAGACTGGGAAGTGTTTATAGGGAATTGGTGATTTTTTTTTCCATCCTGGTTGCTGGTTACATGAGTGTGTTCGCTTTGTGAAAATTCATTGTGCTTACTACACTTTGGATCTTAAATGTCTGCCAAAGGCCCTTTGAGGGAGACGTGGTCCTCAGGGAGGTACCACTGGGAGGTGGTGAGACCTTCATAAGGTGGAGCCTCGAGGGAGGTCTTTAGGTCGTTGGAGATGTGGGATTGAAAGGGATGGTAACATCAGCCTCTTCTTCACTCTGTCTTTCGCATCCTGGTCATGAGGCCAGCTGCCCCTCACATTCCCACCTTACATTCCCATGATGTGCTGCCCAGTCCGCAGCAATGGAGTCAACTGGTCACGGGCTGGGACTTCTAAACTTGAGCTGAAAGAAGCCTTCCTCTTTATAAGTTAGTCATTGTGGTGTCTCTTAGCAATGAAAGCTAACAAGCACAGAGTATTAAGATTTGTCCACATCTCTCCACAGATCTTATACTTCCATTAAAAAAGAAGAGTTAGGTGTAATGTTAAGCTATTCTTGAATGCTTAGAATGTGTTAGCATGTGGACAAGTCCAGTGTGATTCTTTTTCTCGTGGATTTAAGTTCTAGAATAAGAACTTGGTACATTGCCCAGCACAGAAGAGCACCCAGGAAATGTCAGCTGGGAGTGGTACATGCAGAGACTTGAAGGGCATGCCATGTGGCTGGGAGGACATGAGTATGTGACCAAACTGGGAAATGAGTCTGCAGAGGAAAGCAGGGGCAGATCAGAAGGGCCTTGCAGAAGATCCATGGGAAAGGAATCACAGTTGATCCTGAGTCAGCAAGGCTTTGATAAAAGGGTATAAGCAGGAAAACAGTCCTGGTTCGAACAAGCTCAGCTTCCTTCCTAAGCCTCCTGCAGCTCTGCAGCTCCCCACCACCCGGCTTGCACCCTGCACATGCACCTGCCTTCATCTGATAGCAAGCCCCCGACCACAGTGGGCGTCTCCTGCGGGTCCATCCAGGAGTACCAGGAAGTGCTCCCAGGGCCCTTGCTCCCTTGACCAGGACCTGTGTACAGGCTAGAACTGGCCCGCCTGTGGTTTGTCTGTGCTGTTTGCTTCATCACTGTTTGGCTTCTGGGAAACACAGAGCCTGGCATTGAGTGGACAACAGCCAAATAGTAAGAGCTGGCTCTACCCACCTGCCCCCAGTCTGGCTGGGCCTCTGTTGCTCATCAGATCTGGAAGGGACACCAGGGAGTCCTGCCCCTCACTTTGGGCCTGAGAACAGAGGCTACATGGGCTGTTCCGACCACAAAGCGAGTGAGCAGGGAAATGGGGAGACGATGCTGACCCACAGGACTCCTCCTGGTCTCCAGTCTCTAGTTGTAGCTCTAGAATTTCTATTATATAGATGAGTTTAGGAACAGGGATTTAGTGTGGAGGGGGGAAGCTGCTTCTACAAATAATCTTTTATTTGAAAGTCAGGAAACATCAGGGGCCTCATCAAAGAATGAGGTGCTGATGGAGAATGGGGGTGGCACTAAATTCCTCCCCAACTATCCTGCTTCCCTCCTTGAAGGCAGCTGGAAACTGTTCATTGCTAAAGAGCCTCAAATCTTCCCGGAGCTACCTAGACAAAACTTTTGTCCTCTATTTGAATATTTAATAGGACAAGGAGCCCCTCTTAGAGAGGCAGCCAGAGCCACCCAGGCCCCTCAGAGGATGGTTATGAACCCAGGCAGGTGTAGCCCCTGGGCTCCAGTGCCCAGCATGGAGCAGGTCCCTACCACAGGGCCACAGGAGTGATCTCTCTCGAGGATAGGTTGGCAGAGAGGCAGGGCAAGGGCTGAATGCTGCCAGAGGTTTGACACTGTCTTTGCTCTGCTTTCAGGGGAGCATCAGCAGCAGGAAGGAGATGAAAGTTGTGTTGCCACCGAGGCGTTGACAGCGCCTGAGGATGCTGGGAGGCCTACTGTTAGCTCCCCAGCAAACCTGAGCCACGGGAGCCAGCGCAAGCATTTTCATCCTTCATTACCCTGGCTACCTTCTGAGGAGGAAGAAGTAAACAGGCTCGGAAGGGAAATAATTAAATTGACAATGGAGCAGGCGGCAGCAGAACTGGAAGGGGTCAGGAGAGAGTGTCCCCTGGAGGGACGGGGGAGCCTGTCCCCCTTGGGCCTGGCCTCCAAGGGGAGCTCCCCCAGATCCCTCCTGGACAGCTTGGAGCTGGCCCAGCCAGCAGCTGAAGCGACTGTACTGGAAGATGGGAAAGGGATCTCAGAAGGTGGGGACACAAGCGTGCAAACATGAAGAGGAACAGAGTCCAATACGGTGACATTTTGCAGGCACCAGGGATGGCAAGAAAAGAATGAGGCGTCAGAATGTCTGCACAGGTCGCTTTCTCCTAAAACACCTCAGCCTTTGTGAGTGAGGAATGGCTCGGGTCCTTTTGCAAACTGTGACCATCCCGACGATGCCTGGGGGGTGTGATTTATTAAACGCGGGTCCTCAAGCTTCTCTGGTGTCATCTCTTTCTGCTGAGGATGTGCTGCTGTGAACAGGGCCAGGCTGCCATATGGCTGGTCTTCGGTGTCTGTCTTTGTGTCAGCATTTGTTTAATTAGAGATAAGATGTTTTTCTATTAGCATTTAATGTTGTTGATCAAAATTATGTGAAGAGCTGGAAATGGATGGAGTTTTGAGTCTGGTCTGGTAATGGGGAGGTGGCTGGACAGAAAGGTGTAACGGGGCGCAGTGTGCCTGGCAGGCCGTGGACCTCCCACGGGTGTTCTTGGCATCCTGCCACCAGCACTGTCTGTCAAGGAGCTGGCTGGTGGGTCGGAAGGGACTTGAGTGGCTGAGAAACTTGGGCTTCTGGTCGGAAAGCTATAGCCCCTGTTGAGGGCTGTTTGATACTGCTGGAGCTGAGTCTTCTAGCCTGTAAATCTGGGGGATTAATTGATGGGAAGTGGCAGAAGAGGAGGGTCTGGAACGACAAGGGGACTCCCTGTGGAGGTCCAATTCTTTGCTTCTGAGAAGAGATGAGAGCTAGAAGTAGAAATACTTGTTTGCTTTATTCAACCTGTGCTATCTGTAGGATTTTGAGGCCATTTGGGTTTGGGAAAGAGCAGGTTGTGGCGTTGGGTCAGTCTACTGTCCTACACCACCCAAACCTTGAACTCTTTCTCCTTCCACAGAATGTGCAGGCTATGTCCTCAGTGCCACTAGTACTGGGATTTGAAAGACCAGACACAGAGCTCATGGCCCTGGAGGGGAAAGAGAGAGGAAAACAAAAAGACCACATCCAGCTCAGTGTGAGGAGGGGACCGAGGGACCCAGGGCAAGGTCCAAGGGGAAGAAAGGAGGGACTGGCCATCGCTACCTGGTTCTTCTAGGGATGAGATTTAGCAGTTCCACGCAGCATCTGGGGCTGCAGGAAACTGCAGTGCCATCGAGCTGTGGACTTGCTAGGAGCTGGACCTAGTTCATTTCTCCCAGAGAGCCTGATACCAGATCCCACCGCTCAGAACACCTCGGAGAACCAGCGTCTCATCACAGACACCTTCCTGGTGAAAAAGAAAGGCTCCCAGGGCAGCAGAGGTTAGAAATTCACCCTAAAACCTGATGTGACAGGTGTCCTAGGTGTCACCTGCTTGTGGGAGGCCAGCCCACACCGACACTTCCCTGCCAGGTCACATCTCTGGTGACACTGCTGGCAGACATCACAGTGCCTGCTCAGGTGCACACTGTGGGGCCTCTGGCTGCTTTCTCCCAGCTCCCCAGAGGCCGCCTGCCTGGCAGAACAGGAGCGTGGTGGAGCTGGTGCCCTGCCGCTTTGGGGTGCAGGGACACACATGTGATCCCAGGACTCCACTCATCCTCCTCCATTCCACTGCACTCCCATCAAGTCCCCTCCTGGTGAGTCACTTCTGCAGCTGCAGTGCTCACCCAGTCCAGCACTCACAGAAGTAGCCACCCTGCTGGACTGGCCCTTGGCTGGCTGCAGTTGCTCAACGCTACTGCACAGAGCAACCAAAGGAAACAGCCAGACAATGCAGGAATTACACAAAGAAAAACTCTCACCCTACACAAGCTCTGGTTTGCCACACAGTCAGCCAGACGCACCTCTGCAGGGCCTGTCAATCACTTTCTGGAAAGTGGGCCTTGTAATAAAGCCTGACATGGCCTGTCGGGGCCAGGGAAACTGAGTCCCAGAGACGCTGGGGTTTGGGAAGCTGGGGCCAGAGGAGCTGCAGTTTTAACTGTGTGTGCCATCAGTCTGGATGGCTCTATGAGATGCAATGGGAGACAGATTTGATCTTGTCACATAGGTTACCATGGTGACACCGTTCACACGTGTGACACTGTCGTACCTCTGCCATCCCCACCGCGTGTGTTTCATTCCATAGCCATTGAAGGGAGATTTGGCAGTTACTCATGGTCGTCCTTTGTCTTTTTAAAGGTTGTTGTGAACGTGTGTAGCAATCTTCCCCCACTCCACCAGACAGCCCTGCACCAGCCACAGTACTCAGCAACAGGTCACACCTGCAGACACTTAAACAATAGGGAAGTAGATTCTACTGCATCACGAGAGCTTCGGAAGTAGAGCATCCTAAGACTGTTTCCTTCAAGAAAGACACTGATGATCTGAGTCTCAACTTTCCATCTCTGCTTGCCTCCATGTCAGCTACTTCTTCATGGTAACAAGATGGCTACAATGGCTCCAGGCATCGCTCATTCTCACATATATCCAAAGGCAGAAGGAATTTTCTCCCCACATGTGTATGTGTATGTTTCAATAGCGAGAAGCCCAGTTCCTGCCACCTTTCATTGCTCAGAATTGTCATATACCTGTGTCTAAAGCCAGTCTTCGACAAGAAGATGGTATGACGATGGGTTTAGGTGCATCAGGATTTACCCTCTGAATTGGGGAGGGGACTTGTCCTAGACACGTAACTACCAAAACAAAATCATGTCTTAGAGGTTTGGATTTAAGGAGACCTGAGTGGCATTGCCTCTGGGCCTCACACCTTCTCTTTGTCCCTGCGTTAAAAGCCAGAATATTAGGCTTGTTGAGGAAACCACATCTTCCCTCTCCCCTGGCTGCTCTGTGGTCGCCCTGAGTTGCAGAGGATTTGTCCCTACCTCTGCAGGCCTGCTGGTCCTCCTGAGACCCCAGCAGACTTTGGAGTGTGGATAAATGCCTCAGGATGGACATCTCCTAATGAACACTTGCTGGTGCGCTCTGCTCCCTGTGGCTGCTCTGCACCTGCCAGCTAAGCCACTAGGTGTGGAGTTTTACAGAGGCACATTTGTCTTTCTTTTGATTAAGGCCCAAGGAAAGGATCGGTGTTTGTAAAGCAGGCATTTCTCATCCCTGGCTCCTTCCCTTCCCGTGCCTCTCCTGCCCCCTTCCTTCCCCGTCTCTCTGCTTTCATGTCTACCACCACCCAAGCCTCACGGCCTAGGAGGCCCTGACCCGGTGCTGTTCTGCTCAGTTCACCCCACAGCCTCCTGTCTGTTGGCAACCGTAATAAACTGAATTCGTCTAGATTCCTCATTGTTGCTTTGCTCCCAAGCATACACCCCTGCCTCTACTCGAAGTTCTAGAAATGGGCTCTGCCATCAGCGGTTTAGATGTTGGAGAGTTTTGTGATGTGTTCCTCCCACTGGGAACGTGTGCACCAGTCAACTACAGAGCATGAGAGGTTTGGTTTCTAAGGAATTCCAAAGACCAGCTATTCGCCCATTGAGCTTTTCTCCCCCATCTTTCCGGCAACCCCATGGCTTTGCCCTTTGGGTTTTCTGTGCCTCTGAAAAGCAGGTGCTCTCCCGGTTTCCTGGCCTTCCCGGCACCCTGTGAGTGTCTGGTGCCCCACTTCTCTTTGGAAAAGGCCTCGTTTGGAGGACCTTCTCCCTCTATTTCATTCCAGAAGTCTCCATTTGGGATAATTTTTCTTGATAAAAACCAACGGTACCCCAGTTAGGGTGTCAAAAACTCCAAGCACTGCCCCCAGCCCACAGTTTTAATGCATTCCTTTCTCCCCAGATGGCTTTCTGAATGGAGAAAACTGCAGAGAGAGATGCAGCTAGGAACTCGGTAGTGAATCTAATTAGAAAGAGAAGCAGAGAAAAACAAGGACTCCTCTCTCGATACTATTGTTGTGCACAGAAACAAAGCCAAACGAGTCCATCCAGCATGAAGGCAATTTAAATTGAGAGATACAGATGTGCTGCTTTCTGTTCCTTATCACCTTTTTGCTAAACGAGTCTTTTTCTTCTGGATACATAGGGGGAGTCTGCATAGCACTGGGAAGTTTGACTTTGGAGAATCTATCTATGTGAGCTCAGGAGCACATTGTGGGATCTTAGCTGAGGCCAATGAGTCTATTAAATGTAAAACAGTTGACTTTAAAAACCAGCTGCTATTTTGTAGTTTTATGTAAAAAAAGAAGTAGCTTCTCTTCCTTTGCAGGCCTTGATGTATTAGGTTCTATGATCACCTTGTAGCACGACTATATCTTGTTCTTACTTGAAATAAAAATGTGATGATTTTCCTGATATAGGTGATTAATTATCTGTATTATTTGTGTCATTCTCAGCACTGAGCTTACAGCATATTGTAGAGACTTGTCAGTTGTACTCTGTCACCTAAAATTATTTGATCATATAGTAGCCATGAAAAATACAGTGAATGTAAAGATTTTATGCATTCAGTCAAAAAAGGCAGATCTAAAATCAGTTGGTTTATTTCCTGCAGTCTTTCAAGTTGACCAAAGTGCTCACTGATTTGCTCTATTTTCTTACGTTTTTAGTATTTCTGTGTATATGCACTAAAAAGCCCCAGTTGGAAAAAAAATTCACTGCAATTCTGAGAAAAAGCTTATCCTAAATATCTAAAGATAGCATTTCTAATTATTGTCTACATTGTGTTTAAACTATGCAAACTTGAGCATTATTCTCACTATACCAGCTGTGTCTAGGTAGAGTCATTACATCAAACGCTTCTAATTTTACAAAAAGAAATCAAAACAAGTGTGTGTTTAGGTCCCAGTGACAAATGCAAACCCTGTGACTCAAATGGGCAAACTGATTAGCAAGCTGGCTGGAAAGTCAAAACAGCAAATATAAGGAGATTAACAAAATAGATCTGTAAGATGAGAACAGCAAAAATAGACTCCAGGGGCCAAGTCGGGTCCAATGGGTGGGCTTGGTGACACACATAAGATTCTTTGCCAAGACCCAGATGTCTGCCTTCTGGCTCACAATCTTCTTCCTTTTAGGCCCCTCCCACCAAGAGCTATGATGGTGGAGCCCACCTCAGCTGCCTCTCCGGGCTTGCAGGAATTCTTCTTAGAAACCTCAGAGGTTTCCTTCACTTGGCTCCTTCTCATTGTGCGGCATTTGCTTCCTCACATAGTAGCCCAGTCTCTTGGTAGACTTGGTATTTTCCTGACTGTAGCCACTGTTATTAACTAGATCCTTATTAGTGTCATGTTATGCACTTCTCATGAATAACACTTGTATTCATCTTATACAATCATATACAATCCAGTATATGATCTTATTTTACAGGAAAGAAAACCTAGCCTCAGAGAAGTTAAGTGAGTTGTTTAGATCACACAGCATGGAAATGTAGCATTCAGGGTTCAAACAGGGCTTCTGACCACGAGGCCATGAAGTATAATCAAAATATACAATGAATGTTTATATTTTTAAGAATTACAGGGCCAGGGATTTAGCTCAGTGGTTCTGCCGCCTGCCTCGAAAGTGTAAGGACCTGAGTTCGATCCTGGTACCAAAAAAAAAAGAATCACAGTAAGAGACACATTGCCATTAATCTCCCTCTGGATCCTCCCCCTCACTTCAAACACACTCATCCCACTGTTCTTGCCACTTTCTGAAGCAGTTCCGGCAGTCCTATTTCTTGAGGGTCTTCAGTGCTACTGGCCTGGCTGCCTCCATGTCCTGAACTGATTCAAAACGTTTACCTTTCATGGTCATTTTGACTTTGGGAAAGAGCCAGAATTTGCATGGTACCAGATCTAGTGAATAAAGTGGATGAAGACACATTGTACGGTTTTTATTGCCATACTAGATGTGATGTGTGGTGTAGAGTATTGTCACGATGGAGAATGAAACCTTTTGGCCATTTCTGAGGCCATTTTCTAGGCACATCACTTCTGTCAAATAAAAACACGACGGTGCGTCCTCATCGACCTTATTCACTGGATCTGGCACTGTGCAACTTTTGGCTCTTCCCCACAGCCAAAATGACTATGCAAGGTAAACATTTCGAATCAGTTCAGGACACGGAGATAGCCACGGCACTACCACTAAAGACAAGAAAGAGGACTTCCAGAACAAGTGGCGAGAAGGATGAGATCAGTGTGTTCACAGCGAGGGGAAGCTTTCTGAGGGCCATTAACAGCAATGTATCTTTTACTGTAACGATCTTTCTTAAGCATTCATCACAGTTTTCGATCAAGCCCACTACATGCATCCCTTTGTCCTTACAGTGAACTACAATTGTGCTCTTGTGCTGTTATTTCCTCCTCCTTTCTTATCCCCGGGTCCCACAGGATAGTTTGCCGATCCCGTTCCCATGAACAGGCAGAACAGCAATGGAATGGGTCTGCATGGGTGTCTCCTCCGCTTTGTCCAGGGTCAAGGGTGGAGAAGAGGGAAACTAAGAGCAGAAGAAGGGATGAGCAGCACCAGCCCCTGTGGAAAAACAATCTGTGCCCCCTTATTGTCCTGGATTAACCCTAATCTGGAGAGCATCTGATTCCTCTCCACCATGTGTTCTTGGGGAACTGCAGCCTCGTTTTCTGGTAGAGACAGGCAAACACGTCCATTTAAGATCAAGATATTCAGAGGCTCTGTTCGCTGATTCCCTTTAGTGCCGAGTTGAGTTTCCAGTGAATATTTCACACCAGTAAGGACCAGTTGGCAGAGCAAAGGCAACAGCCTTTTTCTCCAGTTGTCACTTGAGTTCAAGAAAAGATTTTAAAATAACAAGTTAGTCCTAGTTCGAGGTAAAAATAACCACTGGGGATGGGTTTCTGGCTGTGGTTCAGTTTGACTCACAGCCTGATGAGCCCAGGAGAAATGGAAGTTGGGGGGGGGGGCATTGCAGCTGGGAAGGCAGCTACTCCAGGTGCTTCGGTTTGGTGGATGAAGATGTCCACGCAAGACTTTCTAGTCTATGTGCAGACGATAATTTTCATAAGGGGAGCTGGAACCCCCACCAACGCCCAGCCAAACTCAGCCTGCCCGGCTTCCACTTGCCTTTGCTGCTTCTTCTCCTGGAGCATGCTGACAGGTCCAGCTGCCAACACTCACCCACGGTGACCTGCCTGGGCACGTGGCTTCACTGGTGCCGTCTTAAGCCTGGGAAACAATGGACCCCTGGCTGAACACACTCCAGGCAGACATGAGCCCCCGCAGGCCCACGTGAGTCCCATCTGGCCTCATTCCGTCCCAGGCCAGGGGCTCCACTGGTAGAATCACTAACCCCAACGCTTCCTGCAAATGGGCTTTCCTCCCCCTGCTTTGGTTTCCACAGCTCTGGGACATGTATAATATCATATATATGGAACACATCCACATGCACACATACACACACACATACACCTGCACGCACACACACCAACACGGGCTGCTTTGCCTGATCTGATTCTGGTGATTCCCATCATGGGAATCCTTTGGAAAGGGCACAACAGTCAGTGACTGAACATTGTTCCAGCAGGGTTGGAGGAGGGAATAAGTCCTGCAAAGGTTTGGGAGATATCTTTTTGCCATCTCCAAAAAGAAAAAAAAGGAGGGAGGGAGGGAGGAAGGAAGTTGGTTGGAAGGGAAGACTCAAATAAAAAAAGGAACCAAGGGAGGCCTGGGTGCTGGACTGAATTACTGCGTTTTTACTGTGCAACAGAGATTGCCAAAGATCCTAAGGTGCAGGTCTCCTAGGGTGGTGGTGTTGGGGAAGCAGCAGAAGACTGAGGGTAGGGGTGGGGGTAACTCCGGGCCGCACCACCAGACTGGTGATGAGCAGGAAAGGGTCGCTAGGCAACTGGGGTGGAGTCTCCCAGGGCCAAGGAGGAGCCCACAGGGAGGTCTTCATTCCTCAGAGCAGAGAGGGCTCTCAGGGGTCATTAGTGGGGGCGGTGTGGACTACGGTACAGGAGGGAGAGGGACCTCAGTCGGAGGCACCCAGGTGGATGTGTATTTCGGCACATCTGGGCAGGGTCCTGAGAGTTACTGGGGGGGGGGGGGCTTGGAGCTCGTGGGTGGCCCTCAGGGTGGGGGAGGGAGGCATCTTGGTCCACGAGGAGAAAGGTGTGTCTGGGTACAAAGGGAGAGGCGCTCGAAGACTGAGAGGACCTAGGGGCAGACAGAGTTTTCTCTGCACACACAGGCTGTCGGGGTCCATGGTGGGAGTGTCTCTAGTACGGAGAGTATCTCCAGTGTGGACGCTCTGCGGGTTCATGAGGGTGTCCGGGTGGGGAGGACCCTTGGGGTACACTGGGGTGTTCTGGGCACGGAGGGGTCTCCGGGTACGCGGGGGTCTCGGGTGCACATGGTTGTCTAGGCAGGGAGGACACTCTGGTGGGCAGGAGTGTCCTAGTGGGGGTCTTGGGGCACAGGGGAGTGTACGGGGGTGTCTCCGCTCCGAGGGTCTCCGAGTGCGCGGGAGGGGGTGTCCTGGAAGGGAGGGCTTTGGGGGCACACGAATGTGACTGGGTTGGAGGCCTCTGGGGGTGCAGGAGAGCGTGTTGGGGTGTCCTGGGAGGGGCCCGTGGGGTGTGTTGTGTCTCACGTGGTTGTCCTGGCAGGGAGGACTCTCGGGGCTCAAAGGGGTCTCCGGGTGCCCAGGTGTTTGGCGAGGGTAGGGCGCTGGGGAGCCGGGGTGCGTGGGGTGTCCTGGGCAGGGCGGGCGGTGGGCTCCTGATGCGCGCTGGAGCCCGCAGGCCTATGCTGTCTTGCGCCCGCTGTCGCGCCGCCTCTTCTTGCGCTCCGCGTGCTCCCGCGCCTGACGCGCCCAGGCCTCGGGGCCCCCCGCGCCCACCACGCAGCAGGCGAGCCTGGGCCCCGCGTTGCCGTTCTCCACGCTGGCCGGGGTGTCGCCGCGGCCGAGGTCGTCCTCGCCGGCGTGGACCACCACGGCGCGGCCCACGATGGAGTGAGGGCCGGCCAGCGAGGCGGGGAGGCCGGCCTGGTACTTCCAGAGGCGGCCGTCGCGCACGACGAAGTTGCCGAAGTCGCCAGGGTGCTGCGGGTGCGGCACGGACAGCGGGTTGTAGTGGGGCCCGGTGGAGTCGCAGCCCTGGCTCAGGTCGCCGAACCGGTGCACGTGGATGGCGCGTTTGGAGCTGTTGGCCTCCTCGGGGAAGCCCTCCAGGTCGAAGAAGGCTTCGAGCCTGGCCCCGGGCCCGGGCTGCCGGAAGAGGACCAGGCCGCTCACGCGGGGCTGCTCGGCGTCCAGAGTGGCGGATGGCTGCATGTGGCACACTGCGTGGAGCCCCACGTCTGGCCCGCCGGCGGCCTCCCGCCACTGCGTCAGCTCCTGCCAGATGTCTGTCACCTTGGTGTGCATGTCGTGGATCTGCTCCATCAGCTCGGGGCTGGGCTTCGCCAGGTCCGTGACGCTCAGGGTGTGCACGGCTGGGGCTGCCAGAAGCAGGCAGCCACACAGCAAAGCCAGCATGGCCGGGGTCTGCACCTAAGGGGAGCCCGGCAGGGACGGGCAGAGTATGCTCGGTCACTTGAAATAGTCTCAGAGGCCCTACCCCGGTCAGATCCACCTCATCCCACCTCCCAGGGCCCCCAAAGGCCTTCCTGGCCCAGCAGACATTCGTTTGGCAGATGTCTCTCTGGGGCCTGTTTTATCTCCAGGGGACTGGGCGAGGTGCAGGGCTTGTAAAAATGGTGAGACCCCCACCTGGAGAAGCTCACAGGGCTCTGGTGCTCTTGAGTCCTGCTCACCAGCGTGGAGGGAGAGTCAGGGCCACCCAGGTGTCTGGGGCCCTTCCAGGCTCAGCCTCCTAGTCTCCCTGCCTGACACATTGTTTCCACATCCTGCCAGTGACAGCCAGGAAACCTGCCTTAGGAGATACAAATTCAGGCCTAATCATAGGTACCCCTGGCACCTGGGCCCACACCAGGAAATAGACACATAACCTTGAGGGAGGTTGAGAGGGGTCACCTAAGGGAGTGGCAGGCAGGGCACCAAGCCATTCCAATGAAATCCTGTGATTGAAGTTGGAGCCTTGGTGCTGGGGTAAGAGAGAAAGTCGTGCTCATCCCCATGGGGGTCTCCAGAAAGGATTCCCAGAGGAGATGCCTTCTGAGTTGGGGTCTACCAGATGAATAGGAGTTTTCCAGCTAAGCAGGAAGGCCATTTCAGGCAGGAGGCATTTCAGGACATGCTTATGGGAATGAAAGGGCAGCTTTTGGGGGCTGGGGGAAGCTCACTGTGGTCAGAGCACAACCTCTGTGACTATAGACAATGGAGGCTCAGGAGGAAACTTTGAGCCAGGAACAGAGGGGCAGCTTTGCTGTGTTAAGGGTTGGAGCAGGTGTGTGTATGGTGGCCAGGGCTGGTGTGGGAGGAGGTGTCTGAGCAGAGAAGTGGGTAATGACAGCATTTAAAAGTTCAGCATTGGGTGCTAGGAGACAGGATTTTGAATGTCCTCACCACAAAGAAATGAGAAGTGAAGAGACAAATGTGCCCCTTCATATGTAGTGAACATGACACGGTATCAGAGGTATCAAACTGTCACTGGGCACCTATGAATATGCACAGTTATTATGTCAGTTAAAATTGCTCAAAAATGTTGAAAGTTCACTAAGTCTTAAGGAGGAAAGGACAAAGTCTGGGCCTTGTGGATGGAGAGGATGGGGAGGTTGATGGGACTCATCCGTCTAGGGACAGAGACACAGCAAAGCCAAGAGAGATCCTAAGGCAGGTGGAAATGTCTTGAGCTTTTCCAAAAGCAAGAGGGCTGAGGGCTGAGTGGCACCGGCAGGAAGGGAGAGCGAGCAGTGGAGGGTGGCTGAGGTTTCTAGCAGGGGACACCAGTGGGGGACAGATGGTGGCCCAGGCTGAGAGAAGATGCAAGCTGGCGCCTGCCGACAGTGCAGTGTTAGGGCGCAGATGATCAGAATCTTGGTCTGGGGAGGGGATCTCCCCGGGGAGGGAGATGAGCAGGCCGACTGTTGACTCCACATCAGAGTCTGGCTTTTAAAACCAGCTGCTTGGCCCCACCCAGGAGGTTCTAATTCAGTGGGGTGGGGGCTTCTTTGTGTAAAGAGAAGCTCAAAGATTCTGGGGCCTGGCAAGGAGTTGTGGAGTCAGGTCCAGGTTTGAATCTCAATGACATCAGCCATGGTGCAGCCTCAGTTTCAGTGAAAGCCTGGTGTTCCAGGGCACCCCTCCTACTCTGTGGATTCCAAGGTCTGTGGGTGCTCAAGTGCATTATGTAAAGCACCAGAGTATTCACACATAACCTACACACATCTTCCCCTACACTTTAAAGCATCTCTAGGTTACTTGTTACATTTATGTAAATGCTGTGTATATAGTTGTGATGCTGTATTTTTTGGAGAATAATGAGAAAAAAGTCTGTACATGTTCAGTACAGACATAGTTTGTTTTTTCCCAAGTACAGTGCACCCTTAACTTATGAACTCAATTCATTCTCGAGGCCTGTTTGTAACTCAGTTTGGTCAACTGAAGGTTCAGGCTCCTCTACACGGCCTTCAAAGTCTCTCTCCTGTACACAGGCAGATCTCAGAGTCCTTAGACAGACATTGGCCCAGGATTTCTCATTTAACCCCACACAGGAAAGGATGTTGTAATATTCCTTCCAGAACTCTTTAAGGGTTAAATCTGTATCTGAGAACATCTGGAAGGATAAGCAGCCGGTATTTGGGTTGTAACTCAAGACTTTGTGCCTAAGTTAAAAACTAAAATTCCAGTCATAACCCAAGTTATTTGTATGTCAGGCCAGTCAAAACTTGAAGGTCCATGGGCCGGGGATTTTGCTCAGTGGTTCTGCGGCCTGCCTCGAAAGCGCAAGGTCCCGAGTTTGATCCCTGGTACCAAAAAACAAAAAAAATCCTTGAGGGTCCATTTTCCATCTGAGGTTGGTTAAATCCACAGATGCAGAATCCACAGGTCCAGAGGGCCAACTCTCCTATGAGCTCTAGGGCTGCTAACTTTCTAGCCTCAGGCTCCTTCCTTGTGAAATAAGGCCAGTCACACCACTGAGGAGCACGCTGAGGACTAAGTGATATATTTATAAGCCAGACAATTTTCCACATTTTAATACCTGTCCAGAGGGATTCATGATGCCTCTGAAAAACTAGTCTGAAGGTCGAATGCACTTTCAAGGGCCTTCACCAACTCCAAAGTAGGTGCGATTTACAAAAACAAATCCAGGATTGGGTCTGGCTTCTTTGCAGAACCATCATGGGAAGGCTATTTAGTATGGCAATTACAAGAATGGATTCTGGAACTCACTTCATGAATTGAAAGCCTGACTGTCCCTTAAGCTCTAAGAGTTAGCTGTCATTGTCATATTTTGTACAGAGCAGCAGAGTAAATGCCGGACTGCAAACTATCCATGGGCCTGCCTCCCCTCTGAGCCTGAGCTTTCTCATCTGGAGCTGGGGTAGTAACGTTCACCCTAGCAGTTTGCTGACAGGCTGAAAAGAGAGGCTTAGGATTGCTAAAATTCAGTCTGCTCTGAGCCTCCATGCCAGTTCAGGCCCCACATCACAAAGCACCCAGCTAGGGCCTCTGGCTCGGACCCAGGTGTGTGGAGTTCCTCAGCAGAGAAGCTGCTGATAGACACTGGGACCTCAGCCGAGAAAGCCACAGAAACCATAGAAGTGGCACATGCCCAGCCAACTCTCCAAGGAGTAGGAGAGAAAGTGACATCCAGGGGCCCAGCCTCTGACATGGGCTGGCCTACTACTAAAGCCTTGCCTCAGGAGCGGGCAGGGGACTTCCCCGGAGCTCTCCCAGTGGGGATCTCCTCCTGGGGCTTCACTGATGCCCAGCAGGGCTCTGCCCCGAAAAAATTTTCCTTCAAAGCAGACAGCAAAAATCAGGCTGTCTGGGGTGTCTGTGGGCTTTGTCTTTCAGGAAATACTAAGGAGCTGTTTTTAAGGGCATTCGAAGGAGCTGTTTTTCTGTTAAATCGAAAAAAGAAAGAAAATAAGAAAAAGAAAATGCTTCCTACACCCAGGTAAACTCTGGCTCCTACTTTTGTAGGTTTTTGCTCTCTGTCCTGGGGGCCCCTGTGAGGGGCCCAGCCTTCTGGGACAGCCCCCTGCCCGGTTTCGTGGTGAATGCACCAACTGTTTTCTTCAGAGTCTGTGCATGCTCTGAGGAGGATGATAAGGCTATCAGAGAGAAGCCGCAGAGGCCCTTGTCCTGAACCAAAGGAAGGCACCAAGCCTGTACCTCCCTCTTGGCTCAGTATCTGCAAGAATTTGAGCACTGAAAACTCCTCCTGAGCCTCGGGTGAGTTTTCAGCCCTCAACCCACTCCCAGAAGGAGCCCTTGGTGGGAGCTGGAGGTGGCTGGGCCAGGCCCTCGGCTTCATGCCTGTCCTAAGCATTGGCTGTCTAGGGTACCTGCTGTTCCTCAGTAGCTCTGACCCCGAAGCCAGGCAACCTCCAGTGTGGCAGCTCTGAGAAATCTGCGTCTCATGATTTCCTTTTCCTGATGCTCAAGTCCTCTTGGACTGGCATTTTCAGGGCTGGAAGGCCAAACAGCTTCTTCCTCCTACCTATTGCCTTCCTCCCCATAGCGTCACTCCCCCTCCAGAGCAGCCAGGCCTGTCCTTAAGTGTTTCTTGCCCCTGAACATGGCCGAGTCCATTCCCAAGATGAGGCCCCCTGCCCAACCTAGCTGGCAGCTGTTAAGAAGCATACACCGAGAAGAACAGAACGATCCTCATCTTGGCACCCACCTGGCCAGCCCTTCTTGGAGACCTTTCCTCCTGCTGAGTGGGAGCAGCACCAGTGGCGACTGCAGGAATTCAAGCCGCCTCTTGGGCTGGGTTGTTTGTGAGCTGAGGGGAGCCAGCCCCAGGGAGTGGTCAGCAGGAGGGAAGAAGGTCATTGGGCCCGTTCAGGGAGGAAAAGCCGGCCAGATGTCCCTTGTTGCAAAATCGTCCCACCTCCTCCTCCTCTGTCCCCACCGCCCTGTCCCTTCCCATCCTCGGCTCCCTTGCCAAGTCTTTCTCATGACGTCCCTCGCTTCTGCAGATGTAGCCTGTGACCTTTAGCACGCAGCAGGGAAATAAACACGAGAAAGAAAATAGTCTGGTTAGAGAGGTGTACAATGACTGCTTTATGAGTAGCCTTCTATTTTCCTCTGATTTCCTCAGCTGTTGGCTTATTTTTGCTGGATGCTGGTACGTATTTAAGACAAACACAGGCTCTTGGCAATTGTATGAGTGATGTTTTCTCCAGAACTTGGCGGCCCTATGAAGAGGTGAGCAGCACAGGTACAGTGCAGAGCTCTGGCTTTGTTGCCTCCTAGCTGTGTGCTCCTGACCCCTGACACCTTCCCTGTGCCTCCCTTGCAGCATCTGTCAAATGGGCATGTGACATTGGCCATCCTTCGAGATCACTGTGCGGATGAAACGAGACTGTCACACAAGGGGTGCAAACCTAAGTAATGACATTAGTATGTCATAAATAATGACAATAACAGTAATGCCACTGTCATTGTCACTGTTGTTTTTAAAATGACAGAGGAGCCTTTTAAAAGGGTACCTGGTCTGGGGCAACCAGCAGCGTTTCCCTTCACGAAGTCCTTTTCTCTGCTGCTGCCACCAACTCTTCTCAATCACAGCAGCTTTTCCAGAAATAGAAGGCTTTCTTTCCCAGAAAAGCCCACAAGGGAGGAGGCAGCTTGCTGCTGCCTGTCTGTCCTCCTGGGTCCCTTCAACAAATGGCCATTGGGTGCTCACCCCCTGCCAGGCTGTGCACTGGAGGAAAAAGGCTGTGACATGCTGTGCATTGGGGACCCAGAGCTGCAGAAGCCCTGGCCCCTGGGGGTGCACACTGTGAGAAAAGAGAGAACTGCAGCATGGATGGTGGGGAGTGCGGCTAGGGAAGGAGGGGCAGGGCCCCCTGGGATCCTCCACACCAGCCCTGGCAGCAGGAAAGCTTGTTGGATAATAGAGGCCTCTGCGCCCCACCTGGGCCAGATGAATTGATCACAATGGATGCTTCCTGAAATACTTAGTTTTAAAAGCCAGGGATCTTGATGAGCAACCAGGTTTGGGAGCCCATGGTTGGCAGAAAAATCTCAAATGAAAGATTTTCATCCAGAGGCAGCCATTCCAGAAGATAAGATGGAGAATTCCAGGACTCAGGACTTTCGGCCCTCTACCCTGCTTGGTCCTCAGGCTGAGGACTTGGACACATCAGTTCAGTCCTGCACTTCTGCATTCTGTAGGTGGGCGTGGCTGTCCTCCACAAATGAGCTTGCATTCTGTGGGTGGGCGTGGTTGTCCTCCACGAATGAGCTTCTGAGTTCCCGATGCCACCTACAAGCCCCCCCCATAGCCCTCTCATTGTGAATCATTCATCCAATTAAAAAAATATTTATTTTCATTCAGTTCTCAAAATAGCTCTATAAGATCATAGCTACTGTTTTGTTTAGAGTAATTGTATTCCTTTTAAGGTCCAAGAAAGCGCTACCCTTGCTCTGTTCTGGAATTTCCTTCTGAGAAGCCACTTTCAGTCTCAAAAGTGGTGTTGCCTTCACCCCTTGCTGCAAGTGGCTTGGGGATGATCTATTCAGGGACAATGAGATGCTGTGACATTTTTGCTTGGCTGTTAAAAGAGAAATAGCTTTTCTTTCCTACTGGACTTGAAACTAGAAGGAAAGACTGGAAGTACTGTGGCCACCATATTCCACTAAGGGAGAACCCTTTTGAGGATAAGGCCAACATAGAAGGAAGTAGAATAAAACTAGAGTGAAATCTGGACTAGGTGGCAGTGTTTGAGCCCCTGGATCTAGCCATACCTGAAGCTCTGTTTTCATTTTGTAAGTCAATATATTCTCAATTTGCTTAGATTGTTTGGATTGAATTTTCTAAACTTGCGACTGAACATTTTACAAAGCACTTTCTCAGATAGTAGTTTATTTAATGCTTGCAATAAATTTGTAGAGTTGATACTAATCAGTTGACTTTATTAATAAAGAAGTTCAGGGAAAAAAATGGGCCAAAGTTGCAGACATGCAAAATGGCAAAGTTAAGATTTAAAACCTTGGACCCTGAATCTTAAGCCTGATCTCTTAATCATTACACTTTATTATTATTAACCTAAGGAGGAGATGAAAGAAAAGTTAGAAACAAGAAACTGTTAAGTGTAAATTTTGCAGTTATCTCTGTAATATCAATAACAGCCTTGTAAATAGACACTGAACTATTGACTTCTATGCTTTTCACATCTGATAATGAATAATACAGCAGAAAATCAAGTGGATGTTGTTAAGCAAGCACCAGGAGATGCATTCAAAAGCAGTCCTCCTGCCTAGCTAGGAGAGCTCTCTGCTCGAGAACTTTGTACCTTTCTGCAAGAACTTGAGTTGTAAATACTTTCCTTTCCACCATGTTTACAGAAAATGGGTGGAATCAGTTTGTGGACAGAGTGGTTATTAAGGAGAAAATTTTTGAAACTGACAGTGAGGATTTCAGATCACCTCCCCCCAAACCAGATTTTGTACGATGACAGTTTACCCAGGCAGAGTACTTCAGACCCACCTGAGAACACTTCAAGTGTGTCTTACCTGCCTGGAGCTTTCTCAGAAGCCCCCTGGGGTGTACAAGTGGAATTCGAGAAGTACAGAGTTCCATCTTGTCCAAGAACACCTGGGTAATGTAGGGAAAAGTAGATCCTTACTGGAAAAGTGGGCAGGGAGCAAAGAAGCATCAGTCTTATGAATAGAAGTAAAATAATAACATCTAACTTTTATTAAATGCCTCCTGTGTGTCAGGCACTTGCTAAGCAATTTGTGTGCAGCTTTTCATTCATATTGATAGTGCTGCTTGTCAGTGAAGAAGACAAATTGCATTCTGGTCCACGCTGTATTGGGGCAAGTTTCCTTTTCACTGTGAGCATGCCACCCATCCCTTCCAGTGTGGTCACCTGGAGAGAAAGACCCATAGTAGAACACAAGGAAATGCCTTTTCTGACCTGAAGGGCAATGTGTGCAGACTGTTTCCTGAGGAGAACACCAGAGTGAAAGCCCTCCAGGGTAAGTTCCTCATGGACTCCACCTTCCCTCCCTTACTTCTTCCTGCCCCATCCCTGGGAGGAATCTCCAGCCTTTCCTACTCTGCCATAAGAAAACACTATGGTAGCCTGAACGCATATCCAATTTAGCTCTTATTTCATCCAAATAATCGCATCTACTTGAGAAAAGAAGCATTTTTCAGCTTGCTCTCTCACTACATTTATTTAACATTCATCGGGCCTAACAACCATATTTGCCCCTCTTCTTACTGCTTCTTGCTCTAGAAGCTGAGAAACTAGACACTTGCTTTCCTAGAATCTTTTTAAGTATTGGTCATGTGACCCCATTTTAATCAATGAGACATAAACTGATGCCATTTCGGGGAATGCTTTTACTTTCTTATAAAGGGGAGAGAAATGGTGTGATGTTCCCTTTCTCATTGACTAAAATGTGGGCATGATGCCTGGCAATGTGGCAGCTGCTTTGGGACCCTAAGTTGACAAGAATGAGAATATAAGACCATCATACACGGATGGTGGAAGGGAAAGGTGGAGAGCATTTTAGACCTCACTGAGCATTTAACCAGTGCCAGTGTAGCTCTAGGCTTCTTGTGATAAGAGAGAATCCATCCTGATATGCCTCACTGCTAGTGGGTTTCTGTTACTTGTAGCCAAATTGCTGCCTAAGAGATGCGATTATGTGTTGGACCCTGCACTGGACGCCATGACCCTGAGAATATGAGAGTCACAGTCTTACTTCAAGGGACTCATAGTCTATTTGCAGAAGACTGTACCTGAGAGCCCACTAAGGCTCATTCTCCATCTCTTCACCTTCCCCTGCTGCCCCCTCACTCACCCTGCAATGTCACCATGAGGAAGAAGTAGTCTCCTTTAAGTCTGAAAGCCAGCATGGCCCAGCCCCCTTCCTCCACACCCCCAGCATGGGCAAACTAGCAGACAGGATGGGCAGGAGACCCCAGAGAGCTGTGTATATTGCCACGTGAGGGGACTAGAATCTGAGGACAGAGGTGACATGGAGTTCATCCCTCCTGGGATAAGGGAAAGCTGTGGCTGGAAGGAAATGTGGAGGAAAGTAAGGAACTCTGACTCAGCCTCTATTTTAGAAAAGTAATTAGGAAGTTGAAATGCTGACAGGATTCAAAATGCCTCAGATCTGAGGCCCAAGGAAGAAAATAGGCAGGCAGCACTGTGTCTCACTAAGGAAACGAATCCAGGATGACTCTTAGCTGATGCTCCCAAGTGGAGCAGATCACAGCTACCATCACAGCTTTAAACTGCCATCACCACCAAGGCCAGCCAGAGAGGTAAAGCCATAGGAACACAGGCATCTGGAAAGTGAGAATATTCTGTGTTATAGTGCTAGCTATAGAGTTTGAATTTCATGTCACAGAATTTTGGAGCAATCTTATAAACCAAACAACCTCCTAATAGCTGTACAGGGCTCCTTCTTGTCATTCCTGGAGAGAACGGAAGGAAGACAGTTGAGTCTTCATAGATCTTCCTCCCAGTGGGGACCTACCATGCCCTGCTGGTGGCCCCAGTCAGAGACCAAGGCATGGACCACTTAGGATGTCCCTCCTGACTTCTTCCCATCTTAGCAGATAAGGGTTTCAAGGTCGTCCCTCTGTCCCCAGTCTGTTACACCAAAGCAGGAACTTATCTCTCATTGACCTATTTCCATCAAAAGTCAAGTATGAAAAAGATGGCATCTGACTATTGGTTTAAGTACTTGATTTTACTTAGGGAACATTCTTCTGGTTGGATACTATTCTCCAGAATGAAGTTATCTTTTCATTTGTGAGCATGTTCATTATTTAAACAGGAGTATAGATTAGACGTCTCTTCAAAAATATATTTACAGGGAGAGAACAGTCATTTGTAAAATAAAATGCCCATGCATAAGCTGAAACCAGCTCCTTTTAAATTCTCATCTTCAAATCTAGATAAGCTCAAAGAGAACTTTGGTATTTACTACTATGGGAATTTAAAAATCAAGTACCTGTGGAGGCCAGAAGTCATATAATAAAGTGGGCTAGATGTACAAGTATATTCTTTCTTGTTTTTAATCTTATAACATTCTCATCTACATGTTTTCTTCTTAGTGTAGTGGAGGTATTCGCCTGAGGAATATTTCTCATGAGAAGAACAGCAGCCCACTGACAAATGGCAATTTAGTCATTCTCAGATTGGACAGCAAAACCAGCCCCCAGTATTTGCTACCTAAGTGAAAGACATGTCAAATATAAATGCACAAATATGTTGTCAGTAAAAGGATGAAAAGAAGATTTTTCATGCAAATAGAAAGGATAAGAAGGGTATGATTTTATTAACATCAGCCAAAATAGATACAAAGACTAAAACTATTGCCTAAGCCACTGAAATTGTATATTTCACAATGATTAAAAAAGTGCACTAGGAAGAGATTATAATCTTATATCCAACAACAAAGCTTCAGCGTATAAATCAAAACTTAGAAAGCCAAAGACAGAAATCAAACAAAGCCACAATTGCAGTTGACCATTTTACCATACCTTTTTGATAGAAGAAATAAACAAAATAATCAGAAAATAGATAATCTAAACAACACCATCAATCAACATGACTGAAGTAGTACATTGCCAATAATTACAGAGTAGATATTCAAGTCTACATGGAATATTCAAGGTAGATCATATCCTAAGCCCGAATAAGTTTCACTGCATTGAAAAAGGTCCAGAGCTTACACAATATGTTATCTGATTGGAATGAAGCTAAAATAAAAATCCATGAGATGACTAGACAATCTCCAAAGTATGGAAATCAAATCATGCACATCTACAGAAGAAACCACAGAGAAATTAGAAAATATTACTAAGTGAATTATGATAAAACATCATATCAAAATTTGAGGTACAGACCTGAAACAGTTCTAGAGTAAAATACATAGCTTTACATGCTCTTATGTGTGGTTAAAAAGTAGAAAGGCTTACCCATTTAGAAGCTTAAAAAAGGAGCAAATGGAAATGTCAGTGGAAGGAAATAGTTAATAAAGAATGTAAATCAGTGCGATAAAAAACCAGATAAACAATAGAGAAAAATTTGAAGACCCAAAGTAGGTTCTTTGTAAAGAGTAATAAAATTGCCAGAGCTTTAGCAAGACTAATAAAAAAGAAAGAGAAATGAAATTGCCAATATGAGAAACAGAAGAAGTCATATCCTCTCATATCCTATGCCTATCCAAAGTATAAGTAACTATGAATACATTTATGCTGATAAAATCAATAACTGGGGTGAAATGAAAAATTCCTTTAAAATTCCCACAAAGAATTTCCCACAAAAGAAAAGCCTAGACCCAGGTGGATTTGCTGGTGAATTCCATCAAACACTAGTAAAATATGTAAGAAAGGAATAATACCCAATTTACACAAACTCAGAAAATAGAAACAGAGGAAATTCTTCTCTCCATTTGTAAGCATAACCCTGAAATGAAAAGCTTGACAAATCAATATCTATCATGAACATAGAGGAAAAATTTCTGAACATTTTGACAAACTAAATCCAGAAATTAATTAATTATATATATATATAAATTAATTATATATATATAAAATAACTGAGCAGAATTTATCTCAGAAATATGTTCGGTTATACATTTCAAAATGAATTTGTGTATTTCCTCACATTAACAGAATACAGGGGGGATCACATGTTCATTTTAATAAATATGAAAAAGTAGTACAAAAAGTACAAAATCCAATCCCACTCATGATAAAAACTCTTAGCAAAGTAGGAACAAAAGGGACCTTCTTCAGTTTGATTAAAGGCAGCTATAAAAAAAACCCTACAGGTAACAACACAATGGAGAAATATTAAATATTTTCTACGTAATATTGGGACTAAATCAAGCATATCTGCTCTCTCCACCTCTATTTAATATTGGATTAGAAGTCCTAGCCAGTGCAATAGGACAGGGGAAAAAAGTAATAAAAAGCACAGAAGGTGGAATTCCTATGCAAACATCATGATGGCCTGTATAAAAAAATTCTAAGAATAATATATTCTAATATATATTTCTAATATATTTTTAAACACTACTATAGATAATAAAGGACTTAGCAATATTGCAAGTTTCCGTGTCAGCAAATAAAAATCAGTTGGGATTCTATATGTTAGCAACAATTGAATATGAAATAACACGAAACATAGGGCTGGGGATTTAGCTCAGTGGTTCCAGCGCCTGCCTCGCAAGCGCAAGGTCCCAAGTTCAATCCCCAGTACCAAAAAAAAAAAAACAACAAAAAACAACTCAGAGCTTTGGGCCGCGGATTTAGCTCAGTGGTTCCAACGCCTGCCTCGCAGGCAGAAGGACCCGAGTTCGATCCCGGGTACCAAAAAAAAAAAAACCGAAAACAATTTCTGTCTTTTGGGCTGGGGATTTAGCTCAGTGGTTCCGGCACCTGCCGCGCAAGTGCAAGGACCGAGTTCGATCCCCAGTACCAAAAAAAAAAAAAAAGAAAAAAAAAGAAAGAATACAAAAATATTTAGTAATAAATTTAGGAAAATTTTGAAGAATTCTACACTTAAAATACACAAAGTGTACAAAAATTAAAGATGTTTTTGAGGGATATTAAAGTAGATCTAAATAGAGAGATATAGTATGTTCATCAATCAGAAGACTCATGACTGTTTAAATGTCACTTACCTCCATTCAATGCAGTTCCAACTATATTCTCAGACTTTTGTTTAGAAGTTGAAAATCTGATTTTACAATGTATATAGAAAAGCAAAAGACCTAAAATTGGTAACACAATTTTAAAACACACACGCAATTGGAGAACTTACACTATCTGAAATTCAGATCTTATGCTATAAAAGCTTTGGTAATCAAATCATTGTGGTATTGGCATAATGACAGACATATAGATCAATAGAATAGAAGAGTTTCAAAATAGATCTACAAGTATATATATGGTCAATTTTGGTCAAGGTATCAAGATAATTTAATGAAGGAGAGGGCAATCTTTTCAACAAATGGTACTGGAAAAAATAGCTGCCCATATGGAAGTAAAATAAACTTCAACCTTTATCTTACAACATGCACAAACCCCTTTTCAAACATAGAGCATAGATGTAAGTGTGACAGTGAAAATACAAAACTTCTAACAGATAAATATTGCTTCCCAGAACACAAAAAGTACCATCTATATAATAAAATAATTGGGCTTCATCACACGTAAAAATTTGTGTTCTTCACATGTGTAAATACCAGATAGTTTCTCTAGTGTGAGAAACTTAAAGTGTAAATAAAGATTAAAATGATTAAAATGAATAATTGATAATTTGAAATAGGAAGAAAAGGTCCAAATATGTAAAAAACTCAGAATACAATTAGGAGAAAGATAACTCAATTTTAAAAACAGGTCAAAGAATTTAACCAGTGTTTCATAAAGGAAGAACTACAATAAGAATCTTTATTAGTCATCAGAAAAATTCAAAACAAGACCACAATGTACTATCACACTACATCACTTTTGCTAAAAATAAAAAGACTAACAATGTCAGTGTTGGCCAAGCTGTAGAGGAATGGAACTCTCATACATTACAGGCAGGAGTGTAAAATGGCACCACTATTTTGGAAAACTGTTCAGAAGTTTCTTACAAGATTAAACATATACTTTTAAAAAGATTCCATCTTTTCATTATTAGGAAATAAAAATGTATCATAGACTTATACATGAATATGCATAAAATTATTCACAATAATTCCACTAGAAGCCTCACAAATATTCACCAGCAGGTGAACAGACAGATGATTTATGTTATATTCTCACAATGGAACACTATTCAGAAATAAGATGGAATAAACTACTAGTAATAACATGAGTGTATCTCAGCAACATCATCCTGAGTGACACAAAATAGTATGTGGTGTATGATTCCATTTATATAAAGTTCTAGAATAGGTAAAAATATCTCCCACCATCAAAATCAGAACAATAGCTTCAATAGCTTCCTGGAATGGTGATAGAGAAACATGTGTGTGTGTGTGTGTGTGTGTGTGTGTGTGTGTGTGTGTGTTAGTTATACTTAGCTGCAAAGGGGGAAAAAAATCTCTCTGATGGAAGTGTTCTCTTTTTTGAATGTGAGGTGCTTACCTGAGTGTTCACATGTCAAAGATCATGCATGTCATTGCTTGTAAATTATACCTCAGTAAATGTAAAAAGCAGAGCTATCTTGTAAACATTGGCAGATAAGAAAATTGGCAGACATTGGGTTGACTTCACAAGTATGAAGATGACCTCAAGTTCAAATCCTTTCCAGGCAAAGTTATTCAAAGAGAATATTGTATTATATATTATTGATCCTTAAAATTCAGTTGCTCAGAGTTTGAGATCAGAATTCTAATGAACAAGAGAAAAGTTTCTTATTCATTGGTACCATGATTGGCTTGAGTCCCTATCCAATGCCCAGGACATCTGCTAGACACACTTGTCTGAGGTCTCTGGTGGAGAACTCGAGAGTCTGGGGGGACACACGCTCCTGACCTCAAGCTGACCAGATTGCCAGTTCCCATGGAGTGTTCATCAACTCCAAGTCTCACTACCCCCACATTTGAAATAGTAGTTCAATGAGGCAGTGAGAGTAATCAATAATTACATGAGAAAATGTATGTAAGAAAACCAATAAAATGCTTGGCATATAGCAACCAGTACACTTTATAACTTTATTACCTATTTTTTTAGGATAATTCATTTTATAAAATGGACTAGAGAACACAAAGCTATCAGGTTGGAGTGGGAACACTTGTAAATGTAAAATGAATTTCTTTGCATTGTCATGAAAGCTTATTTCTTCTCCTTAAGCCCTAGGATACTGGCACCTTTAGTTTTTGCATTAGTTATATCTGCTCACTGAAAGCAGAAGTACAGAAATGCTCTCATGCCAACTTCAGCATTACTGATGAACTTCCAAGGAAGGGCCAAACTTGAGTCTGCTGGTACCTACCTGGGTGGTGTTCCTACCTCTCAGCCAGGGGTTGCAGAACCAAAGAGGGAAGACAGTGCTATGTCAGAGGCTCACCTTTTAGCAGGGCTGGCGTTGGCACCACCAGAACCACATGGGGAGAGATGGAAAGACATTCCCAAAAGGAAAATGCAAAAATGCCCTGTTCTTTCCTGATTGTGTGTGTGTGACAGGTGGTCTCTGGCAATGTGAATGGTCCGCCTCTGTGCATACGACACTAAATAAGTCAGTGGATTATGCACCAGAAGATTAGCATTCTGAGAGAAATTCATTCCTGAGAAGCTGCCTACACATCACATGATCCTGAACTCAGTTTCACATCGATTCCCAGGGAGTCACTGGTCCTGAACATTCCTAAGAACATTAGCTCCACACTGGGAAAAAAGACTATTTCTAACAGCAATCCATACCTTTGTCTCATTATTAAATAGACGTTGGAATATCTTTCTTTCCATCTGTACCAAGTTTGAGTTTCTTTTGGAAAACTGAAGGTGGCTTAATTGGTTGGAAGGGAAGGGAGGAATTGTTTATTTTTTCAAGTATTCCATTTTCACAGGTGGGCTATTTGGTCACTTGGACTATTTTGTTTCCTGTCTTGAGACCAGTCAAATAGGATGAATGAATTTGACTGTTCAGTTGGAAGTCATAAATGCTAGCTGAGTGGATAAGAAACCAAGCCCTCCTGTTTCAAAGGACAGCCAGAAAGTGTTTCCAGCAATGATGACAGAAGACTGGCTCATTGTCATCGTCATTTTGTGTTTGGGGACATACCATATTTTGTAAATTATAGATATAACATGTATGTAGTGGACACTATTGGTTTCCTGTGATTATTGATTCTTGTTTTTCTTTTCTCCCAGGAATCCATGTCTTCCCAATGGGACTAGGGGTCACCAACGAAATTTTCTGAAGAATATAGTTCAATCAGCACACACCAGTCCCCAAAGATGGCTGAGCAGAAAGATGGAATGATACAGTTCTTGAAGCCCTGATGATTCTGCATCTTTTTTAACCTCTGGACTTCCCACTCAGTGATTTGATTATAGAAGTTAGTGCAAGCCAGAGTTTTCTTTTACTTGGAGTCCAAACCAACACAATTTGTCTTACCCTGTGAGGAATTGGCCTTTATAAAGGCCATGTTCAATAAAGAATGCTTTCTCTTTACCCACTCCAGGCACCAGAATCCAGAGTGCACTTTACAATTGGATCAACCCAAGAGTATCTGCCAGGAATGCTTTTGGCTGCAAATAATGGAAAATATGACAAAAAGTTTCTGAAACACTTGGGCATTTGTCATATGAAACAGAAAGTGCAGAGCCAGGAGGGGGGCTCTGTTACACCAGCGGGGCTCAGAGCTTTCCCATTTTTCCTTTCCATCAGCGTCACTGTGTAGACTTCTCACCTCCTGCTGGTTGTCTCACAGCTGCGGGGTGGCTTTTATGCCTCCAGATGTGGCACCTCATTTCAGGCAGGAAGAAGCAAGGGGAAACAGCAACACCCTGTTTCCCTGACAGCTTCGATTTATGTCTTATGGCCAGAAATGCTTCACAGGACATCTCTATGAGCACAGGAGTCTGGCAGAGCAAGTGTTATTGGCTGAATGTGTTGCTCCTCTAACACAATGGCATTTCCCTTCCTGGGAAGGAGGCAGGAGCTATTAGGTAGGCAGCCAGTAACGTCTGCCACACTGGTTCCAATATTTATCTTTGGTACTTTAAAGAATTAAGGAAGTTGAGATTTTATACCGAAAACAAGATTAGCTGAGAAGGGCCAAGGTCACTCCATGGAATTAACTGCTTTCAATTATGCAAGAGTAAAGACGCCTAGACTACAAACAGGACAATAATAAAGCCTTGCATGTTTCTCATCTACTAGCAGAGGTGCTCACCATAGCAAGGTGAGGTTACAGGAAATGCTTCTGCCTGCATCTTCCTCATCCCTCATCATTTTAGTTCTGCACCTTTGCAGAGCTTCTTGGAGTCCCACAATGTCATACAGTTGTTTCCTTCCACAGAACTGGTGGATACATTACACTCTCCCTGCCCATCACAGGCATCCATCCATCCATCCATCCATCTATCCGTTTACTCATTCAACCTAAGCTTTCTAAATTCAGTCAAAGAAGAGTCTTGTCAACAATGTTTCTAGAGCTTTAGCTTTGCTGGTGCCAAGGAGACTGCACAGGTCCCTGTAAATATCCCCTCAATGTGCCCTCAAAATACTGTTTTGCTTTTCTCTGCACCACAGCTGTATGACCATTTGCTTTCTCTCCATCAGATCTGTAAGGTCACTTTTTGCCTCTCCCTGTTCTGGGTAAACTTTGATTCTCACTGCAAGGAAAGAAGGAAGCATTTTGTGGTCAACTCTGTTTTTGTTTTTGTTTTTGGTACTGGGGATTGAACTCAGGTCCTTGTGCTTGTGCAGCAGGTGGCTAAACCACTGAGCTAAATCCCCAGCCCTCAACTCTGATTTTTTTATAGGAGCAGCAAAGCTTTCAGGGTGCTCTAAAATTCCTCTTACACAGCTACCACTGACTCTAGTAAGACCTGGGGAGATGCCCAGGCAACACAATCAAGCCAGGGTTCTCGTCCCTCCCAAAGCCAGTAGCACCAGTACCTGAGCACAGGTTTTGCTGTTGAGTCCCAAGTGGGCAAGTGGTGTTTCTATTTTCATGTAGGGAGAAAATAAGAACAAGAAAAGTAAAGACACAATTTGGTATTTCTCTCTTAGCCTAGACAAGGAAGTCTGGAGTCTCATCTTGAACAATCCTAGTAATACACTTACTTTCCTAAGAAATAAAAGGGAAGATCTTCCATGAACCCAGGGGGATTGACATACCTGGAGGAGCTATGAGATAGCCTGGGAAGGGTGATATCCTAGTCAGCTCGAGCTGCTAACAGGAAGTACCAAGGAGCGCATGGTCGTAGCAACAGACACTGATTTCTCACAGGCCCAGAGGCTGCAAGTCCAAATCCATGTTGTCAGCACGGCCAGCTTTGGTGAGGGCCCCTTCCTCACTTATGCACGCCATTTTCTCCATGTGTCCTCAGGTGGCAAAGGCAGAGCTCTGGGCTCTCTTCTGCGTAGAATGATATTTATCCCATTACGGAGGATCCTCCTTTGTGACTTAATCCAAAGTCGCCCCCCTCCCCCAGCCTCACATTCATCCTTTGTGGGTTAGGGCTTCACCATATGAATTTAGGGGGAGGCACAAACCTTCAGCCCATCATAAATTGCCAATGGTGGATGAAAGGGTTATCCTGACAGGGAAAAGGCAGAGAAGAGATGTTTTGGCTATTTATTGTTTTGGAATACCCACTCTAAAGTTAGGGGTATAACACCATCTCTATTTATCCTGTCTTGTGATTTTGGGGGGTGAGTGGGGGTTGGCTGACAGCCCCTCTCCAGATGACTTCTTTCTTGCAGTGGTAGGCTGGATGTTTTGTCCCTAGAGGTCTAGAAGCCATATGGTCTCTGTCACAAGCTGGCTCATCCTCCGGTGTCTGTCTCCAGTGTACCTTCCGGTGTACTTTCTGTACAGAGCTGGACATTAGACCTCCTGTGTGGGGGCTCCAGGCACAACACTGCAGACGTTCTGGGCATTCTCAGAGCCTGGACTTAGAAACGAAGGACCCTCAGTTCCCTCCAATTCTACTGGTCAGAGCAATCATAGGCCAAGCCCAGGTTATAAAGAAAAGACTATGTAAGCATATGAGAAAAATTTTAATGCTTAGAAAGTCACAAGGAGGAGCTGAGGAAGTACTGGACCAAACTTGCCATCTTCATGGCTCAGCTTGGAGCTAGCACCAAAGATCCAAAAGAAGAGATATTTAGGAGACAGTTCTGGTATCGGGGATCCAGGTTGTGAATCAGGGTTGTAGAAGATTCTGGAGTCAAGCTTCAAGCCAGAGAAAATTTCAAAAATACACTTGTTTCCTCTCTGCGGCTCTACATACGCTTTTCATAACCCTTTCTCGGCATGAAGACAAATCCAGCTTGGAAACATTTGAAGAAAATGTAGGGAAATGGCCTCATTCCTCTATGACCAAGGAACCTTTCATGACCACCTGTAGCAGAGCCTTATTTAAAGAAAATGTGTTGATTATTTTTAGCATAACTTAAGCCCTGGGAGACTAATGAGGTGTTAACAGTGTGTGTTAATTATGTGATTTTTGTTGTCTTCATTAAAGTTAAGATTCTCTATCCTATTTGCCACCTGAAATCCCAGCGGACCCACATCACTCCTCTGACCCCACCGGCTTTGAATTTCCCACAGTTCACACAGTCGCATAAACATATTTTCTTTCCCCTGTGGAGAATGAGATGAGCATGGTTCTTGCATTCAGAAGACCTTGGATTCCCCCCTTTTCATTCTTTTCCAATTTTAATTTCCATCATTAGTTGTTGAATTTTACAATAAGTTCATGGTGCAGGAAGCTAGCGACATGAGCTCATTTTGGATCATTTAGAACTGACTGTCCTTCACTCCAAAGAAAACTGCAAAAGAAGCGGAAAACCAGGAAGGAGAAACACAAAAAATCAGCTTCCATTGCTTTTCACAAGCATTTTAATTAACCGAGGAATTGTGTCGCATACACATGACTCTGATTATTTTAAACTTCTGCAGTATATGCTATACCTCCATCCCGAATGACAATGCCTCCCATCCAGAATAACCTTTCCTCTGGAAGTGATAATCACCTATCCCAGACTCATTTGGAGTAGCAATCAGCATTCCTTTCATGACTGTCTGCATTGCTGATGTTCTGGAGAAACTTTATTTGGCAATAGTGTTAGGGGCCTTATTGCAAGTCCAGGAGGTAATGGAGTTCAGAATTTCAGCTGAGGATGTCTTAATGATGGCCTCATCAGGGTGTATGAAGTTGTAATGAAGACAGCAGGTGAATCTGACTGGCAAATAGCACATTGTGAGTCTTCCTAGTAATTGAAGTTGTCTAAAAATGGAATGGCTGTCACATGAAGTAGTGAACTCCTTGTCAAAAAGCCAGGGACACTGAAGTGGAGGTTTCTGGTCAGGTGAGGGTTAGACTCAATCATTTGGGGGGCTTCCTCCAACTTTCATCCTGAGTCTAGGATGACTCTACACACACACACACACACACACACACACACAGACACACACTTTGGCAATATCCAAGGTGGGTTCCAAGATAGAGTATGACAGAGTGCTAAGTTAGGCAGTCCTGGGTTCAATCCCTGCTCAGACATTTGCCAGTACCATGGATTCAAGAGCAGGTTGCTTGACTCTCCACAGTGGCATCAATGAGGATTGAAATATATTGCTTCAGGGCTGTTGTTAAGAGTTAGAAATAATGTACTTAAAATATGAGGCCCAAGGCAAGCACTCAATAAATCACAGCTCTAGCGACCCTTAAGAGTCTAATTCTTTCACTATTTTATTCACTCTCCACTTCAGTGATACAGTCCTGGTCATAAAACCAGGAGAAATGGAGGGCTCCCAAGACACAGGGGCAGTGTGTTGGTGCTGGGCCAGCTGAGCAAAAAGCAAGCTGAGCAAGCCTTCCCAAGTTATCAAGTAGAGTCAGCCTCCAAAGCAGGCAGAGTCCCAAGGCACTGTCACCTTCTAGGAAAGGACATTTGCTTTGTTGAGCACCCACAGTGTGCTGTGCACATGCACGTGTTGTTTTAATCACCTATATCACTGTCACACCAACTCTGAGAGGGACAATTGATCACTCCCATGTTATAGAAGAGAAAACTGAGGCTCAGAGAGGATATGTGCCTAATTCAATGACAAGTGGCTGAGCCCTGGATCTACCTCATTCACCAAGAGCCCCAGCACCTGCAGCATCCTCGTTCCTTAAACTAGAGTCAATTCAGATGTTCAGCTACCCTGGAAAGATAGTCCTAACTTATTATGGAACTTTTGTTTTTGGTACCAGGGATCGAATTTAGGACCTTGCACTTGTGAGGCAGCCGGCAGCACCACTGAGCTAAATCCCTGGCCTCTAACTTATTATGGCTTGTATTTAGATGTCCTCCCAAATCCTCATGTGCTCATAGGTGGGGCTTTTGGGAGGGTGGGTGGATCATAGGTGTGTGATGCTGAATTAGGGTCTGTGAATATGTATTAAGGGTGTGATAACTAAATTAGTCCACTGATTGACTTAGCACAGTTCTGGATGTGGATAATGGGGAGTCCCATCCTGGGTGTGTGTGGCACCAACCAATAGGCTTGTAGTCTGGATGGGATAAAAGGGAAAGGAAGGGTTATTGTTGCTGCTGCTTTCTGCCCTGCTCTGCCATGGACTGTTTCTCCTCTGCTGTGCCCTTCTGCCATGCTACCCTGCCTTGGAGTCAGCCAGTCATGGACTGAAACCTCTTCAAACTGTAAGCTAAAATAAACTTTTCTCCTTTAATTTGTGGGTGCCAGGTATTTCATCCCAGCAACAAAAAGGTAACTAAGATATACCTGATGGGATAAGTGATGGAGAGCCAACCAGAAGAGCCCTGGAAACTAGTGCTTGGAGAATTACATTAGAGCCTTATCTTGGAGATTCTAAGTTAATTGTAATTTGTCATAAACTCATTCTTTACCCATCTCCCTTGAACTTCACAAAGGGGATGGATGTGTCTGTTAGACCTTCTTATCCCTTCTTGTTCAAAATATTAAAGGTATGGAAGGCATGCAATGAAAAGTTGCCCTTGCCCTCTGCCTCTTAGGGATTCAGATCTCTTCCCTGAGGCCGGTTCGCCAGTTTCTATGTATAGCTTTCCAGAGCCTTGGGCTTTGGTTTTTATAACTGAGGCAAAATTTATACAACATATAACTCACCGTATGTAAAGTGCAAAATTCAGTAAAGTGTACAATTCAGTGACATTTGGTATATTCACAGAATTACACACCCACCCCCTCCCTCTGGCTTCAAAACTTTTTCATCACTCTAGTACACACACACACACACACACACACACACACACAGAACCTATTAAATAATAATTTCTTATTCCTCCTCCTTTTCCTGGTAACCACTAATCTGTTTTCTGTCTCAATAGATTTTACTATTATGGATATATTGCATAAAAAGAACTGTATATTATTTGACTTTTTGTGCCTTTCATGATGTTTTTGAGGTTCATCCAAGTTGCAGCATTCATCAATGCTGAATTCCTTTTTATTAATATATTTTAGTTGATATAAAGTAATTGTACATATGTATGGAGTACAGTGATTCATTTCAATATATGTATACAATGTGTACCAATCAGGTCAGTGTAACTGATACATTAAATACATGTCATTTCTTTCTGTTGGGAACATTGAAAATCCTTTCCACTAGCTATAGAATTGCAATATTCAATTAATTGTTGCCTCCATGGCTATCCTATTGTGCTGTAGAACATTAGAAGTTACTCCTCTTATCCAATTGTACCACTGAACCTGTCAGCCATTCTTTCTCCAACCCTGCCTCCTCCACACCCTCTCCAGGTTCTGATAATCACTATTTGATTCTCCGCTTCTTTGAGATAAACCATAGCTTCCATATGTAAGTGAGAACATGCAGTAATTGTCTGTCTGTGCCTGACTTATTTCACCTAACACTTCAGCTCTTTATATGCCTTCATCTCTTTATTCTATTGTATGTAAATACCACGATTTGTTTACTCCTCCATCCATGATGAACATCTAGGTTTTTTCTCCTGTTGGCTATTATATATAATATGTCAATAAACATCTATGTACCAGTTTCTGTGTGAATATATGTTTCCACTACCCTTGGGTATGTGTATGTCTACATGACATCCCTGGGTTGTGTAATAATTCCATGTTTAAATTTTGAAGAATCCAGGTTTGGGTGTGGTTTTGCTTTGCTTTTGTTTTTGTTTTGCTGTGCTGGAAATCTAAACAGGGCCTCACACACACTAAATAAACATTCTACCACTGAGCTACACCCCCAGCTCCCAGAGTCTTTTTGATAATTTCCTTTATGTTTACACATTTCTTAGCACACTGTGCTGCTATGCTGCACCAGTCAGTTGATGATGGACTTGAGAGGTCTTTTCACTCATGGGCTGGTAAATGCTCAACAACCAGCTCCCATGAGATAGGGAGGGCCCTGATTTTGTAGCACTTACAGATTTCCATGGGCTAACTCCTGCTATGGCCAATTTTAAGCTACATAAGGCCACTGACTGCAATGGTATGAAGAAATGCTGACGATCTGTCCTCAGGAACTGGTCCAAGCCAACTCTAGCACCCTCGTGGATACTCTACAGCAGAGCGGGAGGAGTTGCTTCATTCATTTTTATGCCTGTGTATCATGCCTTTTAAGTTGTACTGTAATTCTTTAACCTGTCCCTGGTGGCAGACACTTAGGCTGGGTCCAGCCTTTTTCTTCTGCAAACTAGGTTTTAATGGATAACCCCGTGTGTGTCGTCTTGCCCATGTACAAGAATAACAGTAAACAAGGTCCCATGGCTTCGTAAGGATCACCATGGGAAGAAATTCTTAAAAGGCAATTTATTACTTCTTCGGACAGTTGTGGTTGTTAGAAAGAATTTTATGCAAAGCAATGATCTGTTTCTCCCCTTCCTTGTGAGCAAAATGGATGCAAATTAACTAGCCACTTGCAGTACCAAAGAAATGTTGCAAAGTGTTGAAAGGAAGTTAGAAGCATGTTTTTCTTCCTGTACATTGGAATGTGTAAATGCAAGGTAACATAGTTCACATGAGGTGACTTAAAGAGCTTTGTAGTATATCGATGGGGGAAAATATCATTCTTGGCACTCTGTGACCCAAGAGGCTTATACAGGAGAGATTCCCAGCAGAGGGATCTAATAGGTTGGTTAGGAAATAGGGTAAAGAGTGTTAGCACAGTTCTTATGCAGGTTCTTTTCACCAGGGGACTGTGAGACAATGTTTCTCAGCTGTGATTGTACATTAGAACCATCTGGGAAGCTTTTTAAATCTTGATGCTGAGGCCACGGTGAAGACTCACTAAACTAGGCTATCTGGAATTGGGGCCATGGTATCTGTATTTTTTTAATGCCCCATGGTGATTTCACTGTTGAACAAGATTGAAAAGAGCATATAAAGAGCAAAACAAAGTGGGGAACTAGGGAGCACATTGGTCAGGCTTCTCTGGAGGAACAAAGCCAATGGGCTATGATTGGATAAATGATAGATAGATAGGTAGATGATCTATTTATGGTAGGGAATTGTGTTTTGGAGCAACTGGATCTTAGCCTGTACCCCACTCTGTACCTTCTGGACTGCCATTCAAATCAAAAGGCCGTCAAATCCCGTGAAGTGTCTTATACCTGCGATCTCAGCACTCTGGCAGGCTGAAGCAGCAAGAATGCAAGTTTGAGCCCAGCCTGGGTGACTTGGTGACTTAGAGAGAACTTGTCTCAAAATAAATAAATAAAAAAGGGCTGGGGATATAGCTCAGTACAAAGGCCCTGGATTCAAGCATCAGTATCAAAAAAACAACCAAAAAAAGGCTCTCGGCTGCTATTCCCTGTGCCTTAGGGGAAGTCTGGGAAGTCAGTCTTTCTTTTTTGTCTTTTTTCCTCTCTTCTGTTCTTTTTCCTTTTTTTCAATTTTTATTTTTTATTAGTACATAATGATTACACTCTTTGTGGGAGTTAGTGCACGTACATAACACATCTTAATTCCTTTTTTCATTCCCTTTCCCTTTCCTCCCTCCTTCTTCCACCCATCTTGATTCCCTTCCCATTTGCAAAATATCTCTCTATTTCCTATTATCTATCTTTTATCTTGTTTTTTAACTATATTTTGGTTTCTCATATCAAACTACATAATATTTAAGCTTATGTGTCTGATTTATTTCACTTAATATTATGGTCTCAAGGTGGATCCATTTTCCTACAATAACTCAGGTTTATTCTTCTTTATGGCAGAATAATACTCCATTGTGTATAAACACCACATTCTCTTTATCCATTCATCTGCTGATGGACATATAGGCTGCTCTCAAGATTTAACTATTATAAATTGTACAGCTATAAACCTGGGCATGCAAGTATCACTGTGATATGATGTCTTTAACTCTTTCAGAAAGATTCCTAGAAGGGGACTAGCTAGGCTGAATGGAATTTCTAGTTTTATTTTATTTTATTTTATTTTATTTTTTGAAGAATCTCCATCCTGGTTTCCATAATGGTTGTACTAGTTTACGTTCCCATCAACAATGTAAACAGCTTCCTTTTTCCTCTACATCCTCACCATAATTTGTTATTGTTTGATTTCTTAATGATAGCCATTCTTTCTGGAATAAGATAGCGTTTCAGAGGTGTTTTAATCGGCATTTTTCTAGTGATCAGAGATTTTGAATTTATTTATCTTATGAGAAGTGCAAATCTTCTATTCATTTCAGTGGTCCATTTTTGATTGGGTCTTTTCTTTGTGAGAGGGTCTAATTATTTCCGTTCTTTATATATTCTAGATATGCATCCTCTGTAGAATAGCTGGCAAAATTATTTTCCCCATTATTTGAGTTCTCTTTACTCTGTTGGTTGTTTCCTTTGCTGTGTAGAAGCTTATTAATTTGATATGATCCCATGTGTTGATTCTTAATGTCTTTTCTTGTTCCATTGGAATTCTGTTCAGAAAGTCCTTGCCTACACCTATGTCCTCAAGAGTTTTACCTATTTTATCTTCCAGAAGATTTAGATCTTTGATTCATTTTGATCTTAGTTCAACACATGGTGAGAGATATAGGGGTCTAGATTTGAGCATTTGCATGGGAATAGCCAGTTCTCCCAGCACCATTTATTAAAGAGGTGATCTTTCCTTCAGTGTGTGTTTTGGTCCTTTTGTCAGAGATCAGGTAGCTGAATGTGCCTGAGGTTGTTTTTGCATTCTCTATTCTGTTCCATTGACCCACAAGTCTCTTTTTGTGTCATTACTATGCTGTTCTTACCACTGTAGCTTTGTAATATAACTTGAAATCTGGGATTGTGATGCCCCTTGTTTCGTTCTTTTTATAGGGAGGTCAGTCTTTTGTTCCATACATTCTGCTGATCAGATTAACCATGGTGTAATAGAAGGCAACCTGCTGTACTCAAAGCTCACTGATCTAAATGTTATTCTCATTCCCAAATATCACACAGCAACTTCTAGGATAGTGTTTGGCCATATATCTGGGTGCCATGGGCCACCCAAGTTGGCACATAAAATTAAGCATCACAATTTGGCAACTGTTTGAGGGTACTCAAAAACTTCATCTTTAGGGGAGTAAGACTGGAGTTCAGAGGTTATTGAAAATTATATTTCTCTTGTTTGATTATGAATAGATTCTTTCTCAAATTTCTTGTTTTTTTCCTCTGAGGGACCATTTGCCTGTCTTTTGTAAGCCCTATACCCAGAGCCCACAGATTTTATTAAAATTAAGGATTATGAGAAGATAAAGTGTTTTTTATTTCCATCACCTCTGAATTGAATGTTTTTATTAGAAGATTATCAACTTTTTTGTCAGCAGCAGTGAATGTTATCAGTTATGCAAAGAAATTCACTAGAGTGGATATGAGAAGGTTGATATAAGTCACAAATATATTCTTTTAAGAAAATCTAATTCCTTCTGTTCTCTTGAAGGAAGCCCAGTATCAAAACTTACAACTCCAAAGGATTGGTGAGAAGAGTTTTATTGATCTCAACAGGAAGGCAAGTGTATTGGGAAAATCAAGGACAACCTAATTATCCCTTCTCTTCATTATTAAAGAGCTCTTTTAAAATGACTTTCCATGTCACTAGGAATAGGATTTACTTTCTCCCATAAATGAATGGAAGTTTAATTTAGAACCCAGTTTTTCTAAGCAGCTGACCATGGCACTGGATGAACTTTGTTAGGCGCTTCATCTCAAGACACAGATGCAGAGTCAGAGGCACATTTCAGAGCGCACTTGAACTCTCCGGCTCAGTAGGAAGACTTAGGCCACGAGAATTCAGCTGAGCCTGTCACCGGGGTCATAACTACGTGACGCTCTGATTCCCAGGGCTCTTAGGTTCTGCCCAGAGCCACTTGTAACCTGTGGAACCAGCTGACTTGGAAAGCAGGGGCTGCTGTGAGTCAGCAGGAAATTGAGTCAGCCTCATTGATTTGCAGTAGGAGGGTGTGGGGTGAATTTGTGGGCACCCTGAGTGGGTGTTTATGGTCATGGAAATAGTTCCATTTTCCAGCTACGAATCAACTAGAATTCATGCAGGCCCAGAAACAGAAGAGGTACAGTTAAAAATAAGCAAATCTTTTTATTTTTAGGGAAGGCAGATCACAGCCCTAAAACAGGAATTGAGACATGGAGACCTGCTTTGTTTGGGACATTGGAGGGGAAGGGGCGGCTGTATGCATTAGCTCCCACCTGGCTTCTCTGATTATGTAGGAGGGTGACTAGGAAGAGCTGTCGAGCATGGGAGGTGGCCTGAATTGAAACAGGGTTCCCCTACTGTCCAAGTCCCAGCTAATGTGCAGGGACCACCAGGATCTTTCAGGAATGACTTGGCGGGTGAGGACCCCCATACCGTGTGCAGGTACAGTGTGCGGAGGCAGCAGAGGTGTGCATCAGCACCCGGCTGCTCTGGTTGACAATGGAATATTTTCATACTACTTGGTAAATAGGCACAGACCCGAGCCTGCTGTTTGCCTTCCCACCACCAGCTAGCCGGCCCTATCTGGAACCTCACAAGTTCCCCAGTATCCAGGAACTAAAAATTTAATTATTGGCAATTCAGAAAGATTAGAATTCAGAAAGAGGGAGAATTCTATAGGACTCAACAAAAAAGAATGCATGGCTTGTTGGGAAAATGATAGACAACCAATTACTCCTCCTCTCCTTTATCAAAGGGCTTTGGAGATTTTCCAGGTCACCAACAGTAGGATTTACTTTCTTCCATAAATGATTGTCAGCTTTAGCACCAGGGCCAGCTACATCCCTTGGGACTGGTTTTACAATCCCATAGTGGCTATATAAAGTGACCATCACCAGTGGGTGTAGACACATGTGTGTCCGGTCAATGAAGGTGTTGAGTTAGTCACCCAAGGGACTATATCCATGGCTCTACCTACATAGTTAGCAGAAAATACTCCTCCAAATCCATCCAGCATTTCTAGCTATTTCTGTCTGGTAGGTACCTTCTTTCAAACACTCAGGCATAAACACTTGGATTCTGCCACCCAGTCCTCTTCTTCACACTGCCCTACAGTGTCTCTGTGACATATGAGCCTTTGCTGATGGCTTCACTGCCACTATCAATCTGACCTCCAGGAGGCCAGTGCTGCCCTCTTTGTGTCCACTTCATCTCCAATGAGGGGAAGTGCATCTGTTTATGTCTTCCAAGCCACCAGAGACGAGGATGTCACTTGTAATGAGACCAATCCTAGGCATGGGAATGATGACAGGAAAGTGTACAGCAAGTAGCTCATAGTCTCATGGACCTAGACCTGTGTTCCCATCCTTTACAGGCTTGCACCCTGATGGCCACTTCGAAGGGAGTCTGAGATTCCTTCAACCCCAGGAGTCCCTACACTCTGGAGCCTAAGCTGAGCTGATTCTGCCAAGCTCCACAACAGGAAGAAGTGCTTTCCTACCCAGAACTAGGGCTCAAGACCAACACTATCATCAAGGTGAAGTAACAACCTAACTTAACCAGTCTTACTTCCAGGGTTCAAATCTTCAGACCTGGAGTCAATGGCATACAGACTAAATGATCCTCCGACTTCACTTGCCATGAGAATGCTACATCATTATCGCCATTTTATAAAAGAGAAATTGACACCCAGAAAGGTTCAATGGCTCGAAGAAGTTCAGATAACCTATAAAGCCTCCAAGATCTTGTACCTGGATGATTACACAAGAGCTCAAGACTCTAGCCATGACACAAAGCACTTTTCTGAGAGGCTCTGGGAGGTTCTTAAAATCTACCATCAAGGACACATTGAAAATGTGGAAAAGACACATGGAGCTTGTGAATTAAACATGAGGTTAAGCTTGAAGAACCTCAGTGGTTTTGTATGAAACAGGACTCCTAGAGGAGACAGCACATTAGTGCAATTCTTTTGAAATTTCCCAATTAACTTCTTCACTGTCTTATCTCCAATGCAGCGACAGAAAGCCTCAGCACCAACTAGCACTTACCAGTTCTTCAGCTGCCCTCTTCCCATGGCCATTATTCCCATGCAGCAGCTTAAGATCGGCAAACATAAGTATGATAACCACACACAGCTCTGTGTTTCCACAACACCTTGACCTTCCACCTTCTCTTCTTTCTTATGGGGCTTCTTTCCATTATGATAAATGGAATCTCCATTTGGGATGAGTAGCATTTTCTCTTCTGGGTCATTAGAGTTATCATTTCTGGGTCTTTCTGCCTTTTTCCTTTTAAACCTAACCATTGTGCTCCCTTTGGAAGCACATAGACTCAAATTGGAGTGATGTAGAGAACATAAATATGGGTCCTTCCTCAAGGATGACACACAGATTCATGAATCATTCCATGTTTTTATGTATCTCTGCAAAAAAATTTGATTAATTCAAAGAAATCTAACCATGAGTTGGGTGAATAAATCAGTCCTCTGATTCAGTTGCCAGCACCATGGTTAGATAATCTCTGGTTCTCACATAGGTGAGAAGCCATCCCTAGGTTGGAAACCCTCTGAGGATAGGAGCCCCGGCCTAAGCATCTTTGTCTTTTCCTCTACTCTTGGCGTCACTGTAGATATGCAGGAATTCCCTTTCCACTGCAAGTCCACCCCATGGCAACTCTGTGTCATTCCCATTTATCTCTGTCCCGACGATGGTAAGAAGCAAGCCCTTCTCATCCTAAAAACAACTCTTCGTTTTCTCAAATTTCAGTTAAGTTTTGTTTTAATATTTCCCTCATTGGGCAAAATTACAAATGTTTGCTTTTCACACTCTTTCCCTGGTCCTCATGGTGGGCAAGTTCATATGCTGGCACAGGCACTGAGGTGCACACCATTAAGGCCACATAGTCCCAGATTTGAAGGGTTAGGATGTAGCCATCTCTGGGGACTCTCATTCTGCTCACCATGGACAGGGAGAGCATTACATGGCATAGAGCATCTTGTACCAGAAAGTAAAGAAATGCTCCACAAATGAGGCAAGCATGGCAACAGAGCACCAGGGCCCAGCCTGTAGTGCCTTGTATTGTCTGCTCAGGATGCCGTAGCAAAGTACCATGGACTGGGTGACTTGAACAACACAAATTTATTTCATCATTGTGCTGGAAGATGAAAATCCAAGATCAAGGTGTGAGGAAGTCTGATTATTCCTGAGGCCTCTCTCCTCAACTTGCAGATAGCTGCCTTCTCTCTGTGTCCTCACATGGCCTTTTTTCACATAAACAGACAGTGGGAGACACAAAGAGAGAGATTCCTGGTGTCTCATTTTTCTCAGGAAATAGGATTTATTGGTGGGCTTGATTAAGGAAGGGGCAGAAGAGCAAGCCCTCATGCGTTCAGGGCCTACCACTTGCCCAGGGGACCATGATTAGGGATGTGTTTGACCCAACAGTCATCTGTTATGAGTCACTTCTCATCCACCATGTCTTCAAACCCATCCATATTAAAGTTGGCAAAGGTCCACTTTCTTAAGACGTGGATCTTCTAGCACCCATGGAACTTGAACTTTGCCTTGTATGGGGCCTCCATCACATGCTCCTTGTTTTGCAGCTTAATGTGGATGGTTATGATGACTTGGCCAATGTGAACACAGGCCATGATGTCTTGAGGTTTCCAAAGCCACTGAATTCCTGTGTAGAGCCTAGATTGGGAGTGATGTGAGATCAAAGACATGGACATCCACTGGAAAGGCAGTCTTCAAGGTCCCCTAGGGCAGCCCATGCAAGTAACAGGCTGCATACACTGCCAAGGAGCCTGCTGTTTGCAGCCACTGTGCAGGAGGCCTCTGTGAGGAAGGGAGCCTGATTGGATTGATTGGCTGTAGTCTCCATCTTCTTATAAGGACACCAGTGCTATTGGACACCAGTGCTATTGGAAACACCAATGTTTCAGTCTTATGATTTCATTTAATCTTAATGACCTCCATAAAGGCTTTATCTGCAAATACAGTCATTGGGGTGAGGATTTCAACCTACGATTCAGGGAGTGTGGCAAGGGGGGACACAGTTTAGTCTGTAACAGGCCTCCCCTATGTACTGTGGCCCAAGTCTTGCTGTGGGAGCAAAAGCAGATCAATAAAACTCTCTGGATATCTGAGTGTGGAGGCAAATGGGCATGGTGTGGTGTATGTAACATAGCACGTGGATGGCTTTGACCCTGCATTGCTTGGGAGACTGAATGTATGCACATTCTGTTCTGACAGATTTGTACTACTGTTCAGTGCTACCATTTGGCAAGTTTCTCCTCTTGCTTGTTTCATGGAGCAAAGAGAACTAGATGCAGAAAAGAGTGTAGACCTGTTTTGGAGGTCTTGATCCTGTAAGTCAGTAGGTAACCCTTTGGGCTTTCTTCCTGACACTGAATGGGACAGTCCCGGAAGTGTCATGCCAAAGCCCCGAGACTAGATTTTAATCTGTCTCCACCACATCCAGGGCCTCCATGGCCAGTCAGTTATCCTGTCATTGTCCTGTCTTACCCCAAACCCAGTTTAAAACGAGTCTCACAGATACCTTCAAGATAAACTAGGAGAAAAATGGAGCAGAGGTGGTAATGCAAAAACAGAATAATTTCTTTTCTGTTATAAAACAAATGGAGAAAATCATTGTTAATAACAAGATAGTTACAAAATTTTGCACTTCTACCCCATGTTTTCTACATGTTTATTCCTATGAATCACTTCAATCACAGTATACCTGCAATTCTTTTTTTTTATATATATTGGGGATCAAACTCGGGTCCTTGCGCTTGCGCAGCAGGTGGCGAAACCACCGAGCTAAATGCCCAGCCCATACCTGCAAGTCTATATTGTGATTCTGCACTTAACCCTAAGTACTTAATATATTATGCAGCAGTTTAAAAACATACCTATAAATTCTTTGTCACTCCTTTCATCAAAAGGTGGTGTCTGTGTCCCATCCCCATGAATCTAGGATGAGTTAGTGACCACTTTGTAATCAAAGGCATGCAACAGAAGTGATGTCATAAAAGACCATGTGGCTTCTGCCTGGTTCTTCTGGACTGTTAGCTCCAGGGGAACCAGCATCCCATAAGAAGGCCAAGCATCCTGAGACTCAGTGTGGACAGTGCCCAGGTGGGCAGTGAGGGACAGCCCTGTCCAGCTCACCACTAGCAGCCAGCATCAACACTGGGTGGTAGGAATGAGCCATCTTGCACATCCAGTCCTGTCAGGTCATCATATATTTGCAGCCCCAGCTGACATCTTGCTGAAACTGCATGAGTAACCTCAAATGAGAACTGCTCAACTGAGCCCTTTCCAAATTTCTGGTGCTCAAAATTACCATCAAAATAAAATGGTTGCTTGCAGCCACTACATTTTGAAGAAATTTTTCATGCAGCAATAGTAACCAAGATGAATTTTGCTACCTGCAAATGGGGGATTACTATAATAAAAACCTAAAAGATACAGCACTGCCTGCAAGGTTGGGCAGCAGACAAAGGATGGCTGGAAGAGTCTTCGGTCTGATAGCTGAAACGTGATGGGGCTTGAGAAAGATGCCTTTGGGGGTTTAGAGGAAAGCGAGGGATATGGTACAAGAAGGGAAAGAAAAGAAGATCTTTGTGATGAAATGGTGGAAAGTTCACCAAAACCATCACTCGCAGTGATGTGGAAAGTAGTATACCATATGATATAGCTAAGAAAATTTCCAAGCAGAGTGTTTAAATTGCCACCTGGCTTCTTCTAGCTGCCTATAATAAAAAGAGAGCAGAGAGATATAAACAGATAAGCTAAAAAATGCCAAGTATTCCTGTTTTCAATTGGAATTGGAAGACATGTAAAGAGACAGAGAGGTTATGTTCAACCACTAGAGGGTCCTAAAACTAAGATAGAAACCTAAGGAAAAGATCAAATCCAGGGACCTTTCAGGAAATTGCAACCACAGGGTAAAAATGAAGCCAGAGGGGTGGCCTTAAACCCTTCTTTTAAGATTTCAGAAAGATTTTAAATGATATCTGTCAGTTAGATGAAAAGCATCTAAGGATTTTAAGATCATGCTTTGCAGATGTCTTAGTTACTTTCCCATCGCTGAGACACAATACCCAACATCCACAGCTTAAAGGAGGGGAGGTTTGTTTGGTTCCTGGTTTCAGTCCATAGTCTGCAGGCTCCAACCCAGGGACACCGAATGGCAGAGGGGATGGTGGAGGAAAGGTCCTCAACCCACGGCGGCCAGGTAGCAGAGAGGAAGGAGGACCAGCAACAAGTATACACCCTTCTATGTGCCTATTGATAACCTCCAACCAGTTCTCACCTCCCAACAGCAAGTTGGCCATAGTGCATCAGTGATCCCTTCACCTTCCAAACACCTGAGGCTCTAGGGGCAATTTAGAGCTAAAGGTCATTCTTCTCAAATAATAGACATTCTAGGCTTTGAAGAGGAATGCCCCTCGGCAGTCTTAGAGAGAGGTGAAAATAGGAAAGGTTTCCTTCAAAGACCCTATATGATTTTTGTCTAATGAAGGGAACCCTAATAAGATTCATACAAACTGACACAAATTTCAAATGAATTGTATTCGCAGGAGCAACATCATCTTAGGCTAAAAGAGACAAAAGAAATGCAAAATGCAATGAAGGTTTTGGATCCACAACTTTCTGTGGGAAGGAAGCAGAGTGAGAAATCTACCTGGCTGTACTTGTAGATTATTTATTACAAAGGAAGGATGACTCTGAAGGAACAAGTAGAGCCCAGATGGGGGACCCAAGAACCACAGGGAACAATTCCTAAAGGAGAGTATTGAGCCTTAATCAAGAACTAGTGACATGTGTCCAGCTGGATTTCTAATTCCAACGGACCAACAACTGCTCCATGCCTCTCATCGTTTGCTCTTTTTAAATTATTCATCTCTTGAGCTTTTGGGTCCTGGGGTCCTTTGAGGAGATTTCCCTTCACACCTGGACTTGACTAAGATGATGAAATGATGAGATCCTTAACCTCCATCCCGAGCCTATGGGAGGTCTTGATAAAATTGAAAGGATTTTGCATGTGGGAGGAATGCAGATAAGACTGTACCAGTTTTTAAGCAGGTCTTTAATTCCTCTGGCAATCTTCCCATTGATGGATGGAGTCTGTCCTCCCCTTGAATTTGGGCCAGCCCTAGCAATTCACTTGGAATCAGAAGAATGCAGCAGAATGAGACCACATGACTTTGAACACCAGATCAGAAAAAGCTATGAAATTCTCACCTGGTGCTCTTGGAACATCAGCTCTGGAGAAACCAGATCCGTGTAAGAAGTTGATCACCCTGAGACTGCCATGCTAGAGGGGCTGACTGTGGTTGCTCTTGTCCACATCCCAGCTAAGCTTCCAGGTGACAGCCACACCAACTGCCTGTCACGTGAGCAAGCCGCCTTGGACAGCAAGCCCAGTTACACTATGAGATGACTATAGTGCCTGCTGAGATCTGAATGCAATCCATGACAGATGCCAGGCAAGAATCTTGAGTGTTTGTGAGTTCCCAACCCATAACACTGTGAGCAAAAGAAAGTGATTGCTTTAAGCAGCTATGTTTTATGCACCAATAGTGATTGGAACATGTTGCTACATAGTCCTCATAAGTATCCTTCAAATTGCTATAGCTGCTTTCTGAGGTTTTTGGTTTTTCTCCAATGTGCGTAATAAAAACAATCACCATCCTCATTTTCCTTCTTTTGGAATATTTCCTTAGAATAAATTTCCAAAAGAAGAATAACTAAGTGAAAGAGCATGAACAGTTTTGTAACTTCTAATCCACACTGCCAGATGACTTTCCTAAAAGACTGTACCAATTTGCCACTAACAACTTAAGGGTATTGCAATTTTATTACAACTTCACCAGCTTTGAGTGTTATAATTTCAAACCATATTTAAAAAATCACAAATTCAAAAGCTCTTCTTGTGTATCTATTGTAAAATTCTATTACCCTAGGCCTAGGAGGGAATCCATACTAGTTGTGGCTAGAGCCCTCTCCTGCTCAGTCTAACTCTGCTCTTTAAAAAAAAAAAATGTAATCAGCGCTTTTCTTTTTTCTTCCAACAAAATTCTTTTATTGTATTCCCAGCCTCATTCTGGAAAGTTGGCCAAGAAGAGTATCAACAACCTGGACTATATCTAACTTTCTATATTGTTTCCATGTCTCCCATAGCCCTAAATTCTATTGGCTTTCTGGTCTACCTCCAGCCCTGAAGCCAAGTTACCATTGATTGAAAATGTACCATGAGGCATGTATATATTATTTCATTCATTCTCTCAACCACATTGCAAGGTAGAGTTTATTCCTCATTTCCAGATGAGGGTACTAAGCATCAGGGATGTTAAATAACTTGCCACAGTCTTGTAATTTATGAGATTTGAACCTATGTTTTGATTAATGAACTTTATTGTCTTGCCTGGATTACCAGTCTACTGGCATTGCCTTCCCCCTTCAGCCAGACTTTCTGGGAGAAAGCTAAAAGACAGTGGAAAATTCCCACTGAGTTCCTTCAAATATTGTCTACTTCCTCCAAACACTGTCCTGACTCATTTTTGGAATCAACTCATTTAAAAGCCAATTGAATTCCAGGTTATGAATACCTTTGTACCTCCCTATGACAACAGTATTAAAATGTGCTTTGATGTATATTTTGTTAGAAATTAGTTGCAGGAAGTTAAAATGAGTATGTCTATATTTATATCAAAAAATATTTATCTAAGAAAACTTTATACTTCTTAAATGAGATGGGAAGAAAAAAGTATTTTAGGTTATTCTGCTTTTTTCTAGTTCTTTATATTTCTTCTCCTTCCTCACAATAAGCTGTGATAAGAAAAATTGAGGCCAAAAGAAGACTCCTTGGAGACATTGGAGAGAAAGCTGTAAACATGACTTTGCTTCTCTGGAATGTGAACCCTAGAAAGCAAGGATTTTTCTTTCCCTGCTGTGACCCCAGCACTTTAATAGCACCTGGTGCACAGTAGGCTCTCATCTTTGTGGCTTCCAGCCCAACAGACCTCTGGTTTCTACAGCTGAGATAATTGGTCACAGAAATTCAGGCTCAGCATCTGCCATTAAACCAGTCCTAGCCCTTTGATACATAGAGTCTGGTTCCTGGTCCCACACCTGGAAATCTGTCTGGGGAACACAGATCTCAGGCCTCAGTCTGGTTCAGATGCATGGAACCAGCATCTGCATTTTAACAAGTTCACCAAGTGATCTGTGCCCACTTTAAAGTTTTCAAAGAACACTCTAAGCCAGTCTCAAAGTGTGGTGCATGAGCCAGCATCATCAGTGTGACTTGGGAACCTACTAGAACATCTACTGAGTCACACTGTGAGGTCAGGTCCAGCAGTACATACTTGTAGCCTCCAGATGTCTGGTGTGTGCTAATGCTGAAAAACCACTTTGTCAAACTCACCCTTACAAACTTAGCTCCTAATTCCATTCTGCCCTCAGCTCTCGGCTATAGTCACTGGCTTTTCTTACTTTCTATGCTAAACCTTTGCTTGAATCCCTTCAATTCTAGGGACTTCACTTTACTCTGAAGTTTTATACTCTGAATTTGCATTGCTCTGAAAATCCTTCCTTACTCTTGCCTTATATAGTATATAGTATGACATATTTCATTCCATTCTAGACACCATAACTAATCTCATTCTTTTGATCCAACCTTGGAGAGTTCAGATATAAAATTCTAAACATATGAGTAGATCATGTCAAGATTATCCAGGGCCATGAGTTCAGCTATTCCTTACACAAAAATGCCTAGCAGCAGGGACAGAGAAAGCTGAAATCCAGCCTACACCTCGCTTGCCAAGCAATTCACCATCAATTACATTTTTTTCTTTAGTTCTTTTATTGGCACATTTTAGGTACACAATACATTTACATTTATCATTGGGTGCTTGTACCTGTACATGATGTATCTTGGTTATTGTTTTCCCCATTACCTGTGCGCCCTTCACCCTCTCTGCCCTTCCCTATTTACATAGATTTCATTTCCATTTTTTTTTTCTTTTCTCATAGTTTTTCCTTTCCCTCTTTTCCTTTCCCCTTCCCCTCCCTTCACTCCTTCGTCTTTGGACCTTTGTTCCTATTTCAAATTATCAATTATTCATTTTAATCATTTTAACCCTTGTTTACACTATCAGTTTCTCATACTAGAGAAACTATTCGGTATTTACACATGGGTGTCCTATTTATTTCAGTTAAGAGTATCGCCTCAATGTGCATCCATTTAGCTATAAATGACTCTAGTTTTTTGTTCTTTATGGCTGAGTAGTACTCCATTTTATGAAAAAACCACATTTTCTTTATCCAGTTTCTAGTTGATGGGCACTTGGGCTGCTTCCAAGCTTTAGCTATTACAAACTGTGCCACTATGAACATGGGTGCGCATATATCACTGTGGTATGATTCTTTTAATTCTTTTGGGAAGATACCCAGCAGGGGAATAGCTGGGTCAAACATTTCTCAGACAAAGAAGTAAAAGCAGCAAACAAATATATGAAAAAAAGTTCAACATCACTCGTCATTCAAGAGATGCAGATGAAAACAACACTGAGATTCCACCTCACCCCAGAAAGAATGGCTGCTATCAAGAAATCAACCAATAACAAATGCTGGCGGGGCTGTGGAGAGAAAGGAACCCTTCTCCATTGCTGGTGGGAGTGCAGACTGGTGCAACCACTGTGGAAATCAGTATGGAGATACCTCAAAGACCTAGGGCTAGAGGTCCCATTTGACTCAATTACATTTTTTAACTGATTCGTAGCCCTGAGACTTGCAGGCCATCATCTAAATGGCTATGTACAGGACATGTTAATATCCAAGTGGATGCAGTGCACAGCTCTAATTTCTATGCTACCCCTGTCCACCTTGATTATAGCTGGTGGATTATTTGCCTCTGCTCCTTTGAACTGTTTCCTCTTCTTCTAATTTCCACTCTTTCTTCCAGGTTCATTGATAGTCTCTGAGTTATCAGCTATTATTTGATCTCTTCTTTAAGGTTTTATTAGTATATCTTCCATTTCTTAATAGCTCCTATACACAGTTCTGCCAACTCTTTAAAAATTCTTAAATACCTGTAAGCAAATAAATACTCAAAGTATACAAATACCTTTTATAAATAACATTTGTATTGTATTAATTTCAAAGAGGGAGAAACATATTTGCCAGTTACAAGCTGCAAAAGAAGTACTGTTTAATTTTTGAATACTAAGCAAACAAATACATATATTCATCCAATTTTTTTTCACAGTACTGGTGATTGGACCCATTTGTAATCTGCTACTGAGCTACATCTCCAGCCCTTTTATTTTTAATTTGAATCCAGGGCCTCACGAAGTTGCTCAGGCAGGACTCAAACTTGTGACCATTCTACCTCAGCTTCTCGCAGTGCTGGGATTCTTAGAGCCACCACTTGCCTGTCATTTGTTAGTGCCAAATTGAGTGCTTTTAGTTGCATGATTATATATTCTTTGATATTATAAGGTGCAAGTCTACTTCTGGGTGACTTTTTGATAACATATTTAAGTGTTTCATGTAGAGGGATGTGAAATTAAAATGTGTCTACAGGTAGCTTCTACCCATTTGTCCTTGATCTGTCACTGGGGGAAATACAACTATTATTCTTCTTCCACATGCCAGTCCTGAAGAATTTTGGAGATAGCTATATTACCTCCTAATGGCTCCTGTTTCCACTTTCCTATTTTCTCCTCTATGAGCTAAATGTTCCCTCCATTGTTTATCACTCGGTGGCTTCTGTCAATTTGCCACCTTGCTTGTTCTCCTCTGAGTACATTTTGTAGGTTTATAATGTGTAAAATGTGTGATGTCTAAAATAAAGACATAGCTTTGAATGCTCTGAGAAGGATGATCCAGGGACACTATCTTTACCTCCTGCTATGGTTCAGATACAGTTTAGATCAAGCATGTATATATTGGAGTCTTGGTCCGCAGTGTGAGAACATCAAAAGGTGCTGGGATCATTAAGTAAAACCCAGAGAGAGATCACGGGGGGCCCTGTCCTCAGCAGGAATAAAGGTAGTTCTTGTGGGACCCTTGCATTCTTATGAGAGCAAGATTTTATAAAAGAGTGAGCCTGACCCCAGAATCTCTCACTTCCTGACCTGCCATGTAATTTCTCTGTCTCACGTAAGTCCCTACCAATGTGATGGCATGCCCTTGAGTCTCCAGAAATGTAAGCACAATAAACCTCCTTTTCTTATAATGTACACAGTCTCAGGTGTTTTGTTATAGTAACAGAAAATGGACTGCTATACTGTCTTTGTTTAAAATATTATGTCTCTACTGGTGCTGCTTAGTAGCACAGTTTGCTCATTTATCTGTCACATCCTGCTGTTGATCTCATCAAACTAAATCCAAAGATTGTTGACATACATGATGTTGATAAGCAAGTCATTGCTGTTCAACTTTCCATTGAATGGTTCTTTCTACCATAGCCTTCTAGAGCTCTCTTGCTAATTTCCTGACCTTCCAGAAAAGACTGCCAGCAGCCAAATCTTACCATGCCTGTGTTCCTAGACCCTTCCCCAATCCTGTCCCATGATATCCCACAACAGCCTTTGTAACTACTGCTGGCTGCTTATTTACTGCCAGACTTGAAAATCTGATTTTTAACAAGAGCAACAAAAAAGAAGTGCTATCTATGAGGAAATCTGGTGACAATGATTTGTTATTATTACTGCTATTCCCAGCCCAGATGGTTCTCCAGATGAAATGGATAAAAATTGGATCCTCTTTGTGACTGGTGACAGGTGCAGACTTGGCCCCACCAGTGGGATTTCATCAGGTACATAGCTCACTGCCAGCACAGGAGCTTCCCACAGGTGTGCATGTGCGTGTGTGTGTGTGTGTGTGTGTGTGTGTGTGTGTTGTAGCAGTCCTGAAAACTGTCAAGTGAATAATTGGCCTCTTATCTGGAGTCTTTCAAAGATTCCCCTCTGCATATCCTTTGAAAAGCTGAACCTGGCAGGTTCTTTGTTTGCAAGCAACAGAAACAGACTCTTGCTAACTTAAGTAGGGAAGGCTTTTACTGGATGTACATGAAGGTTCTTTCAGAACTGATGAAGGCCAGAAAGCCAGACTTTGTACATGATGAGAACAAGGGAACCCTGAGAAATATAAGTAACATTTATAATCTTGTCAGGGCATTACTATAAATGAATGAGATACAACCTTTCATTTTCTGTTTATGTACCATTCCCAACAAAATGGCTCAGTTTGTCTTAAGTATATTTACTAGGTAAAAAAAAAAAAAAAAAGGTAGAATCACTGGTTGGCAGTCCCAGCAAAGCAGTACAAAATAGAGCAATAATGACAACATCATTCTGAAGAGGCAGGACTTCCCTGGAATATAGTGAGAGAAGCTCAGCAGATTCTTTTCCAAAATAACAACTATAAAAGTGGACAGCATTATCAAAAACAACCACCAACTTTGGGACACTGAAAACTGACCAAAGCCATGCAAGGAACAAAGTGCCTATTCTAATAAACCTATTGACATTGGCTGAGGACAGTGGGACTGGATTCCATGATGTTTCGGCCTGGGCCTGCCCCCATCATCTGCTCAGCTCCATCACTGTGGTAGGTCTACAGATCAGGGCACGCTGAGGAAAGCAATAGCTATTTGTATCTGAGGGAAGTGATTTGATTAGGAATAAGGCATGGAAGGATTCTCATGCCTTGAGGCATCATGATAAATAGTAGTTGATTCACAGTAGTGACGGCATTAGCAAACAAATGCCAAAGATCAGTGTTACAGTTTTGATGAGCTTGTGGTATTGGTTGGGACAAGCAAAGACTGGAAGCACAGCCAGAAATCCTACAGTGAGCTGTAAGGGACTAAGGTCCCCATATCCGGCCTTGTTAAGCTCCAACAAATCCCTAGAGGTTTGGAAAGCTGAGATCTGAGCAAGGTTGAGTACAATACTCAGAACAGCAAAATTTATACATAAAAACAAGGACAGAAAAGGAAACTTGACAGAACTATAGTAGAGACACTCTACTGAGTAAATCAGGCAAGTTCCGCCTACAAACCAACAAACAAATATAACAAACAGTAAGTTATCTAGAATGTCTAGTTTCCAGTAATAAATTACTGGACATCCAGAGAAACAGGAAAAGGCTAAGGGAAAAAATCAATAGAAACAGTCTCTCGGAGGTGCTCCACAAGGTTGGATGTAGCAGGGAAGAAGTCAAAGCAGCTAGTAAAATTACATTCAAAAACTAAAGGAAATAATATTGTAAAAACTAAGGGAAAATGGTATGACAATGGCTCACCAAGTAGTACCAGCACAAAGATAAAAATTGTATTTTCAAAGGGACATAACGGAAAATCTAGAGTTGAAAGTAAAGCAAATCAAATGGAAACTTTGTTAAAGGTGTTCCACATCAGATTTAAGATAGCATAATAAACAATTCATGGACCTGAAAAAAATTAATAAAAATTATCCAGTCCAAAGAATAGGGAAAAGTGAAGAAAATTGAACAGAACCTCAAAGAACCATGAGACTCCATGGAACATGTCACCATGCATGTAATGAGAATCCTAGGAGAGAAGAGAGCAAAGGGGCATGAAACTGGAGAACAAATAATTGCTCCTTAAGTCCCCTCATGTGATGAGAAACATAAATCTATACATTTAGATAGTTCTATGAACGCCAAACCAAGTTAATCCAAATGAATCTACACCTAGATAAATCATATTCAAACTGTTGAAAGCTAAAGACAAACTTAACAAATGATGAGCCAGGAGAAAAATGACTAGTGATGTAGCCAGGGCCAATAAGACCATCAGCAGCTGGCTGTCAGGAATGATGGAGATCAGAAAGCACCAAGAAGACCAATAGAAGATTTGGAACTGGAGGGAATCTAACCAAAAGGAATTAAATTAGATGCCATCAAATTAGAAAGAAAAAGTGGGAAATTGACAAGTACCTGGAAATCAAAGAAGTCACTTCAAAATAACCAATGAGTCAAATAGAAAGGTCACAAGAGAAGTTGAAAAATATTCTTAAATGAAAATGACAACACACCATATCCAAAATTTATGGAGCATAGCTAAAGCAGCACTAACAGGAAAACTTATAGTTTTAATTGCCTATACTAGAAAATAAGATCTCAGATTAATAACTCAAGTTTCCATCATAAGATATTAGAAAAAAGACAAATTAAACCCAAAGTAAGTAAAGAAAAATGATAAAAAAAAAAACACAGTGCAAATAAATTAAATACAAAAAAATATTGAAAAGTCAATAAAACTGAATATTAGTTCTTTGAAAAAAATCAAGAAGACTGACAAAGCTTAGGGTAAATTGAGCATGAAAAAAAAAGAGATGACACAAATGACAAAAATCAGACTGAGCCAGGCATGGTGGCACACGCCTGTGATCCCAGCACTCGGGAGGCTGAGACAGAAGGATCACCATGAGTTTAAAGCCAGCCTGTGCTATATAGTGAGTTCAAGGACAGCCCTGAACTACAAAGAGAGATCCTGCCTCAAATCCCCCATCAAAAAAAAAAAAAAAAAAAAAAGACTACAAGAGGGTATAACACTACCTAGCCTACAGAAATTAAAAGAATTATAAAAGCTCAATATAAACAAGGTTATGGCAAGAGGTTATAGACAAAGTGGTGCCTCAGTTCACAGACTTAATTCTTTCCATGATGCTTGTCACAAATTGAAATGAATAAGAAGTGAATCCAATTCAATGGTTAGATTCAATGTTGACTTTAAGGGGAAATTTGATTTGGTTCTCATCCAATTCAGTTTGCTACCAGAATTAAATTTGTGGACCGAGGCACCACTAATTAAATGTAGTAGATGCATTCCTAGGACACAAGTTATCAAAATGGACTTGAGAAAAAAATTATATATCTATATATGTGAGAATTTTCACATCTCACTGTTGGCCTTCTCTCCACTTTCACTCTTCCTTAGGAACTCCCCCTTGCCCTCCTCCCACCCCTTTGAGTAGTAGCCTCAGAATTCGAAACCTCGGATGGACCCGTGCTCTAAGGGACTCCCTCACATGCCACCCTGTCTGAACACTGCCTGGTACGGCTCATGAGTTTCTGCCTCTCATCCTTATGTGTTTTTCCTTGAGAAAAGCTTCCAAATCCTTTGAAACTCCTACAATATTACAACCTGGATAAACCTTAAAGAAGAAGCCAGACACAGACCATCTATTGCATAATTTCATTGGTGTGAAACACTCAGAGAAGGTAAATACGTGGAGTTAGAGAGAAGATTAATATTTGCCTGAGGTTGGGGGTGTGAGTGGAGATTGATGTCAAATAGGCAGGAAGGATCTTTGGGGTGATGAAAATAGATGCTAGCTTGTGGTGATGGCTGCACAACTTTATCAATGAACTAAAAATCATTGAATTGTACATTTAAAACAGGTATGTAAATTACTTCACATCAAGTGGTTTAAATATATCTGAATGTTGACTCCAAAAAAACCCAGGAATTAATACTGAATCTCGAACATGACAAATCATCAAAGCAACTCGTGCCTCAAACTGTCACTGACTTTCGCTGTCATTATTGAGATTTAAGTGCACAAAGCCATGCAGGGCTATAGAGAACAACGGTGCTGTGATCATTTTTGTTTCCCACCAATGTAAGTTTCCATTCTCTGGCTTCTAGCACTGATGTGATTATATTTTGAGGGTCCCCATGTGTTATAGAAAGATAACTAGTTTTAGCCAATCAGCTGTGACCAAAAGTGACTTGGGAAGAGGTTGCAGAGCATTCTGCTGTACTCTTGTGATGACTGCTAACATTCCATATGACTGAAACTTTGACAGCCCCCAACCAACCGGGGATGGATAAGTAGTGTGGATAAAAGTAAACCTCTCCTGTGTCATGCCTCTAAGATTTGGGTATGGCCACCATAGCATAATTTAACCTACCCTGACTGATTGAAGCAACCAAATTGAAACTCAGTACCTGGGGGTCCAAATTTGAGTGCTATCAGTTGTCATTAATAATTGTCGCACCATTCATAACCAACCACAATTGCCATGTGGTCTGGAAAGTACCTGACATATTGCTAATTCTCAAAGCATCACTTCCAAATAGAAATTACATTCTTCATGTTAGATATAAGAAAACGGAACAAGTTTCAGTGACCTAGGGACATAAGCCTACCTAGTGCTAATATAAAAATGACTTGTTAATTAAGAAGTATTTGCAGTTGCATGCCTGTCGGTCTTGTATTCTGGGCACTAAGGTTACAATGAGGAGCAAGACAATTGTGCTCTATCCTCTTCAAGATTAGATGCTTCAGAGTCATGAGAGTGCCTCAGCCTGACCGCTAGAGATGGATTCAGTTGCCTTGGAAGGGACCCTGGCGTCAGTGTTCTTTAACAGCTCCCAGATGAGTCTCTTGAGCATCTAGGTGTGAACCACTGGTTTGGAGTCCAGCAGGCCCAGGTCTTTTGACTCCAAACCCCTAATATCCATCTCATCGTGCAGCCCATCACCTCTGCACAGGCTAGGCCAGCTGTGGCTGAGCCCAGGTCATAGCTCAGATGACCGTCCCTTCCTCTCACAGACTTCACCATGATTATTTCTGTTCCCAATTGTTATGTTTACATCTAGACGTTGACCAAGAGCCTCATGTGCTCATAGGCGGTTATTTTGGAAGGGGACTGAGTCATGGGGGTGGTATATCAGGCTTGCTGTTAGGAGGTGGGCTCTGGTCAGAAGAGGCAGGTCCGTGGGGGGTGTGGCCTGGAAGGGTGCATCTCCCTCCTCAGTTCCTTCCTTCTGTCTCTGTTTCCTGGCCGCCATGATGTGAGCAGCTTTCCACTGCCCATCCCTTGCACTATGTCCATGTGCCTTGGAGCCAGCTAACCAGGGACTACAACCATGGGCTTGAAGTTGTGAGTGATGGTGTTTGTCCCAGTCAGGAGAAAGTAACTAAGATTACAACCATTGTTGTCTTTTTGTCTGCCAGGGGATCTCTTACGGCAGAATATTGGAGCTGAATGGACTTTGGTTAGAAAGATCAGATGCTGTCTAATGTCTTTGAGCGTTTAAATCTTGTTTTTGTAAAACAAATTCTTAAGAGAGAACAATAATGATAAATTTATTCACAGAGAGCTGAATGGAATTAGGGGTGGGGTCTGGAGGTTGTGTTTGCCCTCCTTTGACCCCTTCCATGGGCAATTCTGTCTGGAATTTCTAGGGTTCTGAAGGACATAGTTTGAAAACTATTAATCTTCCTCATCCTACAGGCAGAATAACTGAGGCCCTAAGAGGAGAAGGGGCTTTCTCAATGTCCCACATTTTTTCCGACTTTGAACTGCCATTTTCAGTATATCTGTGGGCACCTTCCTGGTGACAAATAACATAGCCTGTCACACACGATATCATTTTCCTAGAGCTTCCCTAACATAAGGCCACCAATTGGGTTGCTTAAAATCACTAAAGTTTATTGTCTCACAGTTCTGAAGGTAAGAAGTTCAAAATCAAGGTATTCATAGGGTTGCTTCTTTCTGGGAAGATTCTGGGGAAGAATTTGATCCGTGCCTTTGTCTTAACTTCTAGTATTGCATAATTCTTGGAATTCATTGGCCTGCAGCTGCACAACTTCAGTCTCTTCCTCCATTATCACTTGGCCTTCTCTGTATCTGATCAAATTTTCCTCCTGTGAAGACCCCAGTCATGTGGCACTAAGTGCCCATTCCATGCCAGTAGGGCTTCATCTGAACTAATTCTACCTGGAATGAAGTCATTCCCAAATAAAGCCATTTTCTAGGGCATCAGGGGTTAGGACTTCACATATCTTTTGGGGGACACAACATTACCTATAACATACAGTGAGGCAGAAAGAGAGTATGATGATTAAGCTTACTTGTCCATTTAATTGGCTTGGGAGTTGCCTGGGGATTAATCAAATACATTTCTAGGTGTGTCTGAATGAGTGAAGGAGGTATGGCTTTAGATTATATAATCTGGCAGTGTTCCCTTGCTCTGCTCCCTGGCCATCATAAACTAAGCAGCTTTGTTCTACCATGCTCTTCTGCCATAATGTTCCTTCCTTGGAGTCAGCTGTGCATAAACTGAATCCTCTGAAACCACAAGCTCAGTTAAACATCACCTTTAAATTATAGGTGTGGGGTATTTTGTCCAACCACAGGGAGACTGACCAATAATTGGTACCAGAGAAGTAAGGAGGTCGCTGTGATTTTAACCATGTGGTTTAGAAGCCTTCAGAATTGGTTTGTGGGAGTATTATAGACAGCTAAGTTAGTTAGAAATGTTATAGGCAGTTAGACAGGGGTAGGCCCTCAAGCAAGTCAGAGTAGAAGATAAGAACACATCACAACTGTGGCTGGAGGCATTCATTGAAGATAAAGATGGAATGACTACACCTACATACTTTCCCAAGGGATGCACAATAATGATTGATATTCTAAATAGGCATCAGTCACCTTGGGTGGAAGGGCCAAGACCTCCTGGTCCATCCCTTCCACGAAAGGTCCTTGTTCTTTCCATGTACACTTGCTACATGACTTGCTTCCCCACTGGATCAATATTACTTAAGGGACTATACTTGTAATCTTATCGGTTGATCATAGTTTTGTCCCATCCTGTATCTACCGAGTGATTTCATACTCACCTTGTCTATTTGCTCTATAAAGCCTCTCCCCTAAGTGAAGTCCAAAGAAACTCACTTTCTGGGTCCCCTCCTGTTCCTCTTAGTCAGGAGCTGTATATCCCTCAATACGTATTTCCTACTCTTAACTTCCATCGTTCTTTAGAATTCATTCTTCAATTTTAGGGAACATGAACTCAGTGTATCAGATATCTAGCAGGTTGAGAGTTACATTTATTTCCCCTATATCATCCCTAGATCAGGAGGAATTAAGAAAAGTTTGGAGATGTGTTGGAGAAACCCAAGAGTGCTATAAGCAAGCCTGATGGGCAATTCTGTTTGAAGCTCAAAAGGTCAGAATGCTGATAGGAATTGGAACAGTAAAGGTCAGAGTTGAGGTTTCCTTTGAGAACAAAGACCTCATTAGCAATTGGACTAGAGGCTATGTGTGGCAAAAAAATTTGTCTACCTTCTGCCCCTGTACTGAGATTTTGTGGGAGGCCGAGATTAAGTGGACTAATTGATCTGATAGAGGATATTTTAAGTAGCTCAACATTCAGGCTGTGGCATGGGTACTGCTGGCTGCTTTTAGCCAGGTGAAGAGTGAGAATCAGGAGCAAAAAGTAGGGCTGAAAATTTTGAAAAACTTAAATTTTGTCCTAAAAGGAACCATATGTAAAGTTGGGGCCAAAGGAGGCGAGGTTAAAGAGATTAGTGCCATTAAAAAGAAACCAAGTATTTGTCTCCTTTCAAGGGGACAAGAAAGTCACTTTGAGGCACCTCAGGAATCAATAAGGCCCCATGCATCACAGTCTCAAGAATGCAGAGGTATTCCCCTCTCATTTGCGAAGACACCCCCTAGGCCCCCTGTTCCAGAAGAGCCTCCTAAGGAATTGTCTCCCCCAGATTCATTCCACCATGCTCAGCAGCCAGACATCCAGAGGCAGCAGCTGCCATGGTTCAAGGGGCCTTGCCCTCCAAATGATCCCAAAGGTCTGGCTGCTCTTCATCAAGTCCTCTGAGCAGCAGGCATGTTGTCTGTCTCTGGGAGGTAGGTGGTGCACATCTGTGCTGAAGAAGATGAGTCTTTCTCCCAGTGCTGCATGCCACGAAGATCAGAAGCACAAGATCCTTCTTCTTAAGGAGTTAATGCTCTGTCCCAGACCTCAAAACATAACGCTCTAATTAACACTGGCCTTGTCTCTAAGGAGAACTTCCTTTACACCAGGCACCACACTGACAGCCTAACCTCTGTCTTGTCACTTCCCTTGCACAGCAACATCATGACATGTATACAGTTACTCCCATTTTACAGAGGAGGAAACAGAAGCTCAAAAACACTCTCTCACTTGTTCAGGTTTATATGAGTGGTGGAGTTGGACTCACACTCAGTTCTGACACCATAGCCTGTGTTCTAACCCCCACTCTGTGGCACAAATAGTATCTACTGGAATTTTTGCACAAGACACCTATTTATGGGGAGGGGAGGGCCAAGAGCAAAGAGCTTGCCATACTAGTGGTGAACCTATGGCACATCTGCCGAGTAGGCATGCAGAGCCCTCTCTGTCAGCATCCGAGCCAAGTCACCCCAGCACTGCCCCAGCAGCCAAGCATTGGATAGTCAGGTTTAATTACAGGGTTGGCACTTTGCGATAAATAAGTGGGGTTTGGGATGCAGTTAGGATACTCAGTCTCTAAAAGGTTTGCCATTACTGTCCTAGGAGAATAAGTTCACAGACGTTCACCTTGAACATGAGTAGAATTTATTGCAGGCTTTATTTTCTTTCCAGAGTGAGACAGCGAGACACAAGAGAGGACAATGAATCCTCCAAGGTCATGCCACAAGTCGCTAGCCAAGCCTGGCCTGTCACTCAAAGTTCCAAATTCCCAGCCCACTGAATGCAGTGGCTGAAGCAGTTCTGGTTGGGCTGTGTCCAAATGAGTCTGAAATAAAACACTTGCCTGCGAGTTTTCCCTTCTTCCACTTCCCCACTGTGTCTCCTATCCCCTCCACAAGCACCCTCCTACCACCTCTCCCACTGATCTGTAAACTGTCCCAGGAAATGCCAGGCTAGGGACATCACATTGCCCATGAGGGACTCAGTCAACTTCTTTGCCTTCTGGCTGTTCTAAACAAACAAAGGGCAGTGCACAAGTTATTAGTAAATACCAAGGCTTAGTTTATTGTATAAAACTTCAATCCAACAAATAAATGAGCCATCAAGTTTGAATTTATGTAGCATTCAAAACACATTAAAGCCATTTGACCATGACAAAGGCCTTTCCTGCTTTGAATGATGAAGCCAGCAAGGCAAATACCCTTCGGATGAGACATTAAGCGAGGTCCTTTCAGTTTGTCTCTGGGGACTGTCAAGGTGGAAGGTAAAGGCTCTGGTTCTCTTTCTAAAGAATTCTTTTGGGAAAATCCCCTCCTGGTGAACATCTCCTTTCTTTATAAAAAGGATTTGTAAATCCATAACAAGCTAAACAATGACAGTCATTTGGCCAGGGTCATCCGCTTGATCACTGCAGCATCCTATTTACCTTGAAGTATCCCAGAAAACCATCAGGGAACACATGGCTTCTCACTAATGGATACCGGGAACTGATTCTATGAGCTTCTGACTGCTTTTGTGGCCTGTCTCTGAGCAGTTTCTCCTCCTGTAAATCGGTTATAATAATACCTCGGAGGAGGTGGGGAGAGATGAATAAGACAATACGGGAAAGAGTATTTTATAAATCTTAAAGCCCCGTTCAAATCAAAGGTGGCATTGGCATTATTAATAATATGTAAGGATAATAGTTCATCCCCACCTTCTCACCCCCTTTTTAGCTTTTCTCTCTTTTGCTACAGACAATGGAAAGTTTCTCATTTCTGCTGATGTCTGCTCCTGTAAGCTTTTGGGGTCTTTGGCTCCTATTCACGACTGAGGGGGCTCAGGAATTGACTCTTTGAATTTGGTAGAGCTCTGGTCGCAGACTGAGCTTCTGCTTAAAGTAGGCACCTCTACAGAAGAGAGAGCCTAGGGAAGATGATATGTGTACAGTTGTCTTCCCAGTGTACCCCTGAGCTGCACCCGAACAAAGATCAAAGGAAATCTTAAAAGTATTTCCCCCATACAATACCAACAAAATCAGAGGTCCAATGAGTCTGGACAGGAGGAGTTAGGAAGGGAACATTCACTCAACAAATAGTGATTGGGCACCTACCATGTGCCAGCATTGTGTTGACGGCTGAGCTACAGAGATGAGTAAGATGTCAACCCTGCTCTGCCAGGGAGACAGACAAAAACAGAGGAAGGTGCCTGATGAACAGTCTGGCTGAGCACCACAACCAGCCACCTGTGCCTTGGGGGAGTTTCATTCCACTTCCTTTGTTTCAGGGACTTTGGGGTTAGGACTAATTTGTGTGTTAAAGAGTAGTTTCTACTTGTTTCTAGCACCTCTTTTTTTCCCCCTGCAGGGCCCTGGGTCATTACCTCCTTGATTTCGCCTTGGGGTGATTGATCTCAGTGGATGACCCCATAAAAATTCTCCACTTGAACAACGCTGGGTTACACAGAGAGCTAAAAACAGCCAAGGGTTTGAGGAGGGCAAAGGAGTCAGAGAACAAAGCCAGTTCTTGATCTGCAGAGTGCAGAATCTCTGGGTAAGAGCTGGAAATGATCACTAACATTGACCAAAATCTTGTTGGGCTGTATTCTCAGCCTCTTCTAATGATCTCAGGAATCCTGAAAAATAAATATTCACATGCCCATCCTGCAACTCAGAAAGGGAGGCCCAGTACGTGTCTTTTCCCAGATCCATAGCTTGTAAAGCCAGGATTTGAAGTCAGACAGCTCACTTCAAATCTGGACTCGGGGCTGAGTTCTGTGCTGTCCAAGCTATTTACCTTGGGCTCCTTGAGAAAGGCCTGGTCTTTTGAAAAAGAGGCTTTGAAAGTCAGAATTCAGAAAAGACAAGTGAGGCATCTAGTATAATATTTGGGACCCACTTAGATTTGCTACAGATTGAATATTTGTTCTCTGCATCCCCAAATTCACACTTTGAAACCCACTCTCCAATGCGATAGCATTAGGATTTATGACCTCTAGATGTGATTATGATGTGATTAGACTCATGAATGGGATTGATGCTCTTATGAAAGAGGCCCCAGAGACCTCCCTTGACCTTTCCACCATACAAGGACACAATGAGAAGGCAGCCGTCTGTGAACAGGAAATGGCTCTCACCATATACCAAACCTGTTGCGGTCTTGATCTTGGACATTCCAGCCTCCAAATTTCTGTTCTTTATAAGCCACCCAGCCTGTGGTATTCTGGTATAGTAGCCCAAACAAACTAAGACAGTGTCGGCTACCTGACTGCTACCTCTCTTTTGGCTATTATTATTATTATTGCAGATAGGTAAGTTAATTAGATATCTTGTGTGCAGTTAGACAGGACCAGCCCTCCAGGAGCCAACACAGCAAGGAACCAACATGGAGAACAATTGAGCCACATTCGCTGCTTAGCATTATAAAATCGAAAAGAAGTACTACTTCCCCTAGAGATAAATAGTAGTGATTGATATTCTAAATAGGTATCAATCATCTGGGGGGGTCAATATCCCTGACCCTCACCCTTACTGAAAATCCTTGTATTCTTGCTACATGACTTGCTCCCCCATTTGACCCCCATTTAATCAATATTACCTGGGTGACTGTACGTGTAATCTTACTGGTTGGTCATGGTTTTGTCCCACCTCATGCCCAATTTGTAAATTTCCATTGGGTCTTACAGTTTTGTCCCACTTTGTACCCGCCTCACCACATGGTTTTGCTGTATAAAGCATCTTTGAAAAGTGGGGTGGGCGGGCAACCCACTTTCCGGTCCCCCTTCTGTCTCTCTTAGGCAGAAGCTTTCCTTCTTCCAATAAATTTTTCCTACTGTTAACCTCCATTGTTCCTAGAATTCATTCTTCGATTTTAGAGAACACGAACTCGCATTTCAGATATCTAGGAGGTTTGGGTGATACATCTATATCACATATCTACATCTATGTCTATATCCCCCTATATCATTATCATGTCATGGATGGGAGCTCAGGCAACAGAATACAGTTATGGCAGAAGGCATTGGGGGAATCCAGGCAGATTATCAGTGTAATGCAGGCAGATTATCAGTATATCAGGGAAGGTCCCTGGCCTTAAGGGAAAGACAGAACTGATCAAGTTGCTGAGGCTACCTGTGAAAAGGGATGCAGACCTTTGGGCTAAACAAGATCACTTGAATGTGTATGTTCACCCACCCATCCATCCATATATGCAAAGAAATCTTTCTAAGCACATGTCATAAACCTGGAACTAAGTACAAAGTGGTAAATGGATGTAGCTCTGCTCCTACAAAGCTATAGCTGGGAAGGGTGGAAAAAACATACATATAAGTAAACAAGTCAAATCATCACAAGTCAAGAAAAGCATTTATACATGTAATACACAGGGCATCTTGCCAGAGAACAGTCTGTTTGGAATAGATGGTCCAGGAGGGCTTTTCTTTCCCCTTTAAAACAGACTTGAAGATAAGAAGCCAGATAGGAGAAAGAGGAGATTGTGTGGTGCTTGGGCTTGGGGACTAAGAGCTGTCCCTCACAGAGCTGCTCAGTGGTCTACCTTACAAGTCTTGTGTACAAAACACTTCACCTTTGAGCCCTTGACCAAAATTGGAGTGGAAGCTGGTGAGTGACATTCCTTGCATCATTGCTTCAAAGACTGGGCCACCTGGTCCTAAAGGTGGTCTTAGAGAGATTCCACTCTGGGGGATAGAATAATAAATCAAAGACATCCATGGGAGAGGATGAGTGACCACTCAAATTCTTCATGAGGTGCTGGAGCAAAGGGCTGGGAGTGAGTCTGGGGAACTGCTGAGGACTGGCCACTCAGTGACCTCTATCTATTCAGTCCGTTTTCCAAAGCCCAAAAAGAACACAACTGCGATTTACATTTCAATGTAAATCAAGCTGACTTCAACCAACAAGGCTGTGTAAACTTGTGTTTAATGTCAGCTTTATATTAATATTTGCATTAACAAGATTGATCATTTACATAACAATGCATACGTAAAGTCCAGGCTAGGTTTGGGTTTACACACATTCGCATAATGTTTATAGATTGATCGATTAGATAGACTGTGCATAAATCCAAGTAAACTGTGAGTTGTTTGTTTATTTTTTCTTTTGGAGTTTGGTAGCCTATATCTTAATAAATGGCTAAGCTGAACCTAAGTCCTCTATTATAACCTTCACAGAAGATTTAATAGTTCTGAAAAGTAATTTTCACTAATAAAGAGCAAGATGAAATCATTGGAACTATTTTTCCCTTAATCTTCAGCATTGAGTGGTTAAAAAGGAGGACGCTGGCTTAAACTGTGCTCTAACAGAGATAAAACCAGGCCACGCAGGGAAATCGAGAGTCAAGACCCAACCTTTGCCCTTATTGAGAGTTTCTTAGAGAAGCTTAGCCTTGGCAGCACCCTTGACAGGACCTCTCTGACCCTCTGAACCCGTGGGTCATGAAAGTGAGACACAGTGCCACTTCTTTCACACCTTGTGCCTCCATATGGCTAAGGAGTGATATTCAGCCCCCGAGCCCAAGCAGAAGGAAGCTGGAAAAGGGTAGGAATACCAGAGATTTCAGAAGAGAAAGGTACGATGCAGGAAGAAATGAAAATGAACTGTTTTTAATGTTTTACCTTATGTTCTGTAGACCTCTGAGAGTCTGTGGAATCTTTTGTTTCATGGCATATGGTGCCTGTGGATCCCTGATCTCCATTCTCCTTTCCAGTCTATTCCCACCCACAAAGGGCATCCTTGAAGGTGTCCAATAAGGAACAAGCAAAAGCTCACCAAATGAGAACAGTTTCTTTTTGCAGAGCTTGCTGTAGCAAAGGAGTTCACCATTGCCATTTGTATTTGGCCGAGACTCAAAGGCAAGGAAAAAGGGTAGGAAAACTTGATGGTGGGGAAAAGATACTAGGAAGCTGTTAGCCTAGGGAGCTCCAGGTGGATCATGGGGATTCTATGTGGGAGGTTAGGAGCACATATTTGGCTTTCTCTAATTAGTCCCAAGTAGGAAGAAGTAGGGGCAAAAATTATGAAACCTGTCAGTGATTAATCAAGTCCTGAATGTTCAAGGCCAATTGTTATAAAAGTTGCTATTTAGCTTCTTGGATTGTTACTAGAGATAGGAATCTAATTTCCTACAAGTCTGACTTCATGGGTGGGTGATGGCAGACCAGAGGTTGGTTTCTTGGGCAGGATGCTGTAGGTCGTGGGTCATAGTTCTAGTTTTTATGTTCTGTAGTTTGTACTACTACCATGTTTACCCCCAAATAAGACGTAGCTGGAAAATAATCAGCCTTGAAAACTAGAGATCAAAAATGCCAGCCCCTGTTAGCCTATTCTTGCCTTACCTGCCATCACTATTCTCTTGCTCAGTGCCTACTCTGTAAGGCAAGTATTATGAAAATTATGGCACATCCAAACAGTACAATGTAGCCATTAAAAGTGTTTATGGAAATTTACTAATAATATATACTCATGCTTATGATATAATACTAACTTGAAAATGATGTTAAAAGTAACACATAAAAGATACAAACTATGTTGTAAAATACAATAGAGAAAAGCCTAAAAGGAAAAATAAGTGACAGCTCCAAGTATATGAAGGTAGAGATGACTTTTATTTTCTTCTGAATACTTGTCTATATTCTCTGTAGTTTCTATAGTGGAGCTGTATTAATTTTAACTAAAATATTTTTCCTTAAAAATATTTAAGGCATGACACTTACAACACTGTGTAAGCCCTCTTAACCTCAAGGGACACTGAACAGCTAGTAAACAGAAATCCTTATTTAGTAACATCGCAGTAACTCAGAACATGTCACAAGTCAAACCAAAGCAATCTGGAGCTTTAATTTTTGTACTGGAAAAAAAGTAAGTAATTAATAATGGACACGTGTTTCAGGAAATATTAATTTATTGACCTTGGGGACTCTGATCAGGTTCACACATTACAGTATGCTAAGAATTTTCCGGGGACTGTTTCAGTTAATCTTTAGTCCTCCAAAATACATGCTGCTATCATCATTACCATGATCATCATTATCATTACCATCATCATTAGCTGCAGCAGTACCAGTGTCCCCATTTGATAGATGAGAAAATTGAGGCTTGCACCATTTGAGAACTCTGCCCAACCTCTCTCTGTCTATCTAGAGAGTAATGGAGATCAGATGCAAATCCAGGGGGATGTGATGCCCAACCAAGCTCCAAAGACACTGAGCTCTTTCTCAGCATTTAAAAACAACTGTTAGAAACTCAGTATTTCCATTAGTTGAGGTGCTGGTTTCAAGTGGTTATTAATTATTCACTGAAGCAGTTCCCAGCGTGGTCTCTATTAGTTAAAACTTGGTCTTGTTCTTTCTGTATTCTGATCTTGGATCAGCTGTATTTCTTTAATCTTTCACTAGTTCAGACAAGAAACCTTCTCACCTTCCTCTCAGCTCCCCTTTCATGAAATGCCAATTTAGAGTCTTACAGAGCTGGTATTTCCTGTGATCCGCTGCAGTGGCTGGAATGGGAGGGCTTTGACCCTTGAGGGGTTCCTGGGGGTGGTACCTTTGGTCCTTAAGTACCACACTCCTTCTCCTATACTTCAGCTGCCTTGATTTCTCTCCCATTGCTCTGACATGTCCAGGGAGCTCCCACCTCAGGGCATTTCCACATATCATAACTGTCCCCAAATTGTACAATGGTGCCCTCTCAAGACATACATCTAGGATTTCATGTTCCTGCCCGACAGGATCCACCCTAATAATACCCACCCACAGGTGCCATCCCACGCCTGTGACTTGGTGAGTTTTTCTTCATAGTACTTCACACCATCTCTAACCACATCATTAATATTTAAACGCTTTGTTGTTTACATCCCATTAGAATGTAAATTCTCTGGGAACAGATACCCTGTTTGAGTTCCTCTCTAGAGTCCTTGTGCCTCCTAGGAGATCCTCACCGAAGGTCTGCTGAATAAATTTTCCCATTTCCTCTCTCCAGCCACCCCTAAAGTGGGTGCTGCTCTACTCTTGTGGGAACTCAGGCTCTGAGAAGTTAGAACAGTTTGTGCACATTGGCCAGCTAAAACCCAGGAAGACCAGAGGTTGGAACTAAGATTAGTTTTCCTCTCGTCATTTTAACTACTTGTTCAGCCCAGTGGTGAGAGAAGGATTCTCTCTGCAGGCTTTTGGACGGCCAAACCCAAGGCATCTGGCACTGGACAGATGCACCCTAGACTGGTTTATTGTTATTATCACTCCTAGTCTAAAGAGAGGAGGAGCCACTGGCCCATGGAGGTCACACGAGCTTTGTGGTCATGAAGAGTGAGCCACAAGGGTGAAAGGAGGTGGGCTTCGTGGCATCAACACAGTGAGATGCCTGTTGGTTCTCATGCAAAGATGCAGTTGGCTTGATTGGACAGTTCTTTGACCAGCAGAGGACAGAAGCATGTTGTGCAGGGCTAACCCAGAACTGTACCCCCTTCTGCTTCATAAGAGGGTTGTTTGGCTGGGGGGCTCTGTCTGCAGAAACAGGGTGGGAAAGGGAACTTGTGGTTAGGCAACTTGAGCCCCTCCTGATTCCATCATATGTCAAGGTGTACATGGTGTTGGGTCCTAGTTTTTGTGTCTTCTGCCACATTCCTATTTAAAAGTATGTGAATGGTGAAAAAGAAAATAAGAGGCCTGGTGGCAAGGTGATGGGTAGAAGTTGCCATTGCATAAGACAGCCTGAAATTAAAGAGGGTCAGTCAGTGCCCCTCAAGGGAGGTATGTTGTTCTTTCTAAAATGCTTCACAATCTTCAGGAAAATTCTACTTATTCCAAGAGTACTGAAACATTAGCATGGCCAGTGTGTCCAGGTAGGAATTCAAGGGCAATATTTTAGGGCATTTGAGCTCATGAGGATGACGGATGTTGGCAGGCTGGTACCCTGGAACAAGTTCAACACATACCCATAATACCAGTGTGTTTTGCTAATATGATTTTAAACACCCATAAAAATCAAGCTATATTGATGGGGAGAAAGAATATAGTATCTTCTTGGAAGTGGGCCCTATTTTGTGCAAAGAGAATGTACACAATGTTCCAACTGTAGATAACCAACCCTGGAGTCCTCTGGGGCTATTGTGGCCTTGAACATCAATAGGTCTGAAGAACTTGTTATAAACAGTGTGATTGGCACCTCAGCCATGTCACTCTGTCCTGCACTTCAGATACATGGTTGTGTCAAACATCAAATTATTTTCATCTGTATGGGAGAAAGAGCTGTTTGCAGCTCCCTTTCATTTCACCGTGTTTGTGTGTGTTTTGTCATCTTTTAAAAAATCTTCATTTCCCGGAGTTGAATTCTTTCTGTGCTTTTACACATGGTAAGAAGTGAACCTCGAAGCTGACAGTCAGACTTTCCAGGAAGATATCAGCTTTTTTACTCACGTCCTTTGGAGAAGAATATCCTACTTGCCCTGTCCCCTACTTAACATTTGTTTATGTGCACACGCGTGTACACACACACACACACAAGTTTTACACTACTGCCACGGACAGTCCAGGCCCAGCCTGCTGTCACCACTGGCCATCTCCCTCCTGCCACAGAGAATAAAGGCAGGTGTCACAGTCCTGTCACCCTCAGGTGGTCCTCCTGTTTGACCTGTTCCTGCCTGTCCCTTCTCTCCCCTTCCCTCCACCTCACCCACACCCACCCCTCTGATCTCACTTCCTCTGACTCTTGCATTTCCTGTTGTGTTGTCCTCTGTGCTCAGCACCTGCTCTGGGCTTGCACACAGTGGCCCCTTCAGCTACTGCATGGTCCCTGATCAGACAGTAGGGGCAAGATCACAGCACCAAATGGACAGTTGCACCTATCTGTTTAACTTCCTGAATTGGCCTCTGATTTTTCCCCTTCAATCCTGTACCCTCTACCTGGCTTGAGGCACTATTGACATCCCACAAACCGCAGTAGCGGCCTTGTAACTGGTCCACCCCTGTCCAGGGGACAGACATTGTCCTAGCTTTTGGCTCCTATCCTGGGGATCCTCACTGCAGAGGACAAAGTTCTGGTTCCCCGCAGCTGACCCCCTCCCTAGGGGACAAAGACTAAGCCATGTGGCTTTTCCCCAAGACCTCACTCAACCTGGCGAAGGAAGAGTCAAGAAACAGACAGCTGGCTGGGGTCTGCAGAGGTAAGGACAGACCTGAGGTCACATGCTGCAGTCATCATTACCATGATCTTCAGCAGCAGCAGCATGTATTTTAGAGTACTAAAGATCAAATTAAACAGTTCCATGTGTGAACTTGATCAGAGTCCCCAAGGTCACAGGCCTTGGATCCCATCCTTACTGATGTCCAGAAACTGCCCAAACTCCTGAGCCTGTCATGTGAGAGGCCCAGGAGGATCTTTCCCCTCTATACTTCTGGAGCTTCAGGCCTGACTCCTCGCTCTCCTCTCAAATTCAAAATCTAGATCTACTAAATGACTCATGTGCCCTTAGCAGATACTTTGTCCTATCTGATTACTATTTCTTTACTCTCTGACCCTCTCTTTGCTAAGAGACTGTGTGCTATTTACAGAAAGGGACTATGACTTGGCCTCTATCGGGGTCTCCCTGCACCCAGGTCTTGGCAGAGGGGACACTTGGGACATATAGGAGGGTGGGGAGGAGTGTTTCTGCCTATGGGGTTTGTAGCCCTGTACCTCTGAGAGCAGCCTTATTCCCTGGAGAAAATTCTGCAAACTCAGACTCAGCTGGGTTTGGGAATGGGGAAGAGGCAATGGAGAGGGATAAAGAACGCATTATAGGTCACAAGAGTGCTAGCCGGGAAGCAGCAGAGATGAGCACTAGCTCTCAGTTCCGGTTCCTCCAGAATGGGAAGCTCATGATCTGCCCAGTCCTCCATGAGCTCACTGTGCAACTCTAATCGATGACACCTGCCCTGGGGCCTGCCTGGTCTTCAGTTGCCTTAAATTCTTGGTGTTGGACACTGCTGTGAGCCCTGGGAGTCCTGGATAAGGGGTGCAAAGAAGCATTTCATATTGGCAAAACCTACATATGAACTGAGTGTGGTAGTGCTCACCTGGAATCCCAGCTGCTCAGGAGGCTGAGGCAGGAGGATTACAAAGTCAAGGCCAACCTGGGCAACTTAGCTACCTCAAAATGAAAAAAGGGCTGGGGATGTAACTCAGTGGTGGAGCACTTGTCTCATATTGTTAGACCAACATGGGTTTATCTAAGGTTTGACCCTCAGCACTGAAAAAAAAAGAAAAGAAAAAGAAAACACATACAAAAACATTTTCAAAGTTATTGTTCCATTGGTTGCCACCATTTTATTTTATTATCATTATTCTTTCATCTAGAGAAGGCATGATTCCCATGCTACCCTAGGCTGAGGCATCAGCAGATAGGAACATTATTTCAGTCCTGTCTCACCAATCACAGTCTACATCAGAGTCAGCAAGCTGTTTCTGCAAAGGGACTGATAGGAAACAGTATAGGCTAGGCTAACCCGAAGTTCTCAGCCTGGCCTTTGGAGCACAAAGCTGCCCCAGTCAAGGTGGAACTGAATGGGCATGGTCACAACCAATAAAACTTTATTTACAAAAGCAAACAGCAGCACAGACTGGTCAGTTGGCCATAGTTTGCCAACTATTTGTATCTGTCATCTCCAACATAATAAAAACCTTACCGAAAAAACCAAAAATGAATAAACAAACAAAAAAATTTAAAATCGGGGAATGTAGTATCTACTTCTATAGCAGATAAGGAAATATCAGGTGAAATTATTTTAAAAACAAGAAGGAACCGAAGCCTTAGGGAAGTACACATGGACAGGGACAGCAGTATAGTCCATGAATACAACGAACTTGTTAAGTTGCCACTTATATACCTACTTGGTGCACTGTATTCATGATCTTACCCAATTCTCAAAGATCTTGCAAAATAAGGAATTTTTATTTACTAATTTGTAGATGGGGAAACCGAGTCTCAGAAACTGGCTCAGAGGCAATACAAGTGGTCAGAGGCAGAGCTAACTTCTGACTCACAGCCATTCCTAGATCCAAAACAGGGGCCTCAAAAAAGAAAAGGAAATGAGAGAGGGATGTGAATACCGAGAAATAAGACTACATGGCTGCAAGCAGACAGGGCCTGCTGTGTTCAGATAGGCCAGCAGGACCAGGTAATGTTCCTTTTGCTGTCAAATGATCGCCCGAGTGTACCATGGCATTTGGGCCCGGACACTCCTCTCTGGGGACAGGGGCTTTTTCTGGGCAAATTCCCAGACTTAAATCCTAAGGAAGCCGAGCGACACACAGTGGGTTTGCCAGGGATGGAGGACTGCCCTTCCCAGGAAGGGATGGCCTGAGTCACAGGGCAGCCTTCCAGAATGTTCTGGGCATGCCCAAAGCCAGGCCTGCCTCAGCCCCATGGGGAGGCAAGAGCAGCCAGCACCACTTGAACGCCGAGTCCCTTGCCTGGAGGTGGCCAGATTTAGCAATCTGTCACACACAGCCTGCCTCATCGTGACACCGGGTTCCGAGAGCCAGGCAGAAAAGCATCTGTCGGCATGCCGTGTAGACTGAGATTAGAGGGAATGGGGGAGGATAATTATGGTGTTTGCTTTCTTATAAAGTGCGTGTCAGGAGGAAAGGATTAAGCTAATTGCTGAAATTTCCAGCACTCACATCAAAGGCAGCTGCAAAGCGGCTGCTTTCTCTTGTAACTCACCTGCTTCTGAGAGCTAGGCTCGAGGAGGCCTCTCCACACCTCCACTCTGTCCCCAGCAACTCTTTGCAGAAATAGTTTGAGTTGGCGTTAGCCATTCTCCAAAGGAGAGAGGAGCTCGAAATAACAGCGTGTGAAGGAGGCGTCCCGCCTTTTTTTTTTTTTTTTAATTTCCAAAGCTTACATCAAATTTCCCAGAGAAAGATGGAAAGCTGATTTTGCTGAGGCTTCACGTATTTGTGCACGTGTGTCAGGTGAAATAAGTGGCACTGATAGTGGGAGGTTGATGCTGGAATAGGTGGCAGCCACTCAATTGCACTCGACCGTCTCTCGGGGGGCATCAGCTTCTGATTCCGAGGGCCACACCCCATACAAAAGGACAGCACAGGCCTCCTGTTGTTTAGTGGCTCTTTTCCTCCTGTACCACCTCATCCCAAACATCTCCAAACCCAAACCAACCTGAAAGAGATAGGCTTTTGTCTCCTGTCACACGAACAGAACTTGGATTTTGAGTTCCCAGGTGATAGATAGTGGTATTGTTGTGAAATAAAATTTGGAAAAGCAACAAATAGAAAGCTTTCCTTTCTTTTGATTCAAGGTATTGTATTATGTCTACCTCAGTATTGTTTGGCCATTGACATTAGTTTCCCCCAAATTAAGATAGCTGAAAAATATAGTCAGCTGCATAATTTTGGCTGTGATGAGTTCATAGACTGTTCAGAAGATGGACTGCCAGATGCATCTAACAGCAAAGCAGCTGTGGCGCCCCCATAATCCAGTCGCCTTCCCAAAGCCCTGCCTATGAACATGTGAGGCCTCTGGAGAGAGTCTAGATCTACACCATAATACCAGATGACTCCGACAAGCATTTATGTGAGTGCTTAGGACCAGAGACCTGGCTCCATTCTCTGTGACTTATTACCTTTCCTGATTTGGGGGCCAACTCACTTTGATTTCATGTGTAGAATGGGATAATGCTCACGATATAGGAAGGTGTGAGCATTTCCCGAGAGAGAGAGCTTGAGGGCAGCGCCTGGTGGGGAGTGGGCACTCGTGGTGGGTACCATCATTGCCTCAGCCTTCTTCATCCCTGTCTACCAGAAAAGCATAAGGCCTGACATTAGCCACTATGCTCCAGAGACACAGAACCAATGGGATGTGTGCTTGGATGCTATCATGAACAATCCACATCTGGGTGTAAAGAGAGAGAAATTTATTTTAAGAAATTGGCTCACAGGACTGTGGGGGCTGGCAAAAGGGAAATATGTAGGGCTGCCTGGCAAGCTGGGCATCCTGCCAGGAGCTGATGTGACAGTCTTGGGCGCAAAGGCGGTTAGATTGGAGGAAGGATCTCTTCAGCTTTGGCAGATCTCCATCTTGTCACTCAAGGTCTTCCTTCAACTGCTTAGACAAGGACTCCATGAGATTATGGGATGTACTCTGGTTTACTCGAGTCCACTGATTTATTTTTTTTTTTTAAGTTTTATGGTCAGTTTATTAAGTTCAATGGTGAAAATTATCAGAAGAATATTCTCCTGAGAGTTATTTTTTCTTAGAAAAAAAAGAAAGGAAAATTAATAGCCTCTCAGCACAGCCACAGATGCTGTGCCTGTGGAGCTCTCCGGAGATGGTGCCTCAGTCCTCTGAGTCACTCCCTGGGCCAGCAGGGTTGTAGTCTGGGTCGCCCTCAATATTCTCCAGCTCCAAGTCACCCAGTTCCTGGAACAAAGACTCATCTACTTCCACATTATTTCCAGCATCCTCCAAGAACTGGATATCAGATGTGTCAAGATTATGATCGGTTTCAAACAGCTGTTTGCTGCTTAATTTATTTTTTCCTGCTTGCTCTTTTTCTTTTATCCGTTTCTTTTTAATTTCCAAGAGCTCTGCATCAACTTGGCTTTCCAACATAAGAAGTCTCAATTGTAACGGGGGTGCCGTGGAATAATTGCTTCTCTGCTTCTTCTGCTTCTTTTTCTTTTAGTTTCTTTTCTTCCTCTCTTCTCATTTTTTATCTGATCTACTATTACATTTAATTTTTCTTGCACTGCTGTCACTAGAGTAAAGATCATGACCACATCAAGATTTCCCTCAGCCTGTAATGCTAATAATTTTAAAATGTTTGTGACATCATTATCTTCTAGATTTTCCTGGGAAAATATTTCATAAAGAGGAGCTTCATCTGGGTATTTTTCTTTTTTTTTATTCATATTTTATTTTTTTCCCCATTAAGTTTATTGGTACATTTTCGGTATAAAATACAATTACATTCATCATTGGGATCTTGTACCATTACATGAGTATCTTGGTTCTTTTATTTTTCCCCCTTCTCCTGCCCTCCCTTCACCCCCTCCATCCTTCCCTATTTGCAAAGACTTTGTTTCCATTTTTTTCCTTTTCTCATATTTTTTCTTTTCCCTTTTTTCCTTTCCCCTACCCCTTCCACTTCCCCTGCTCCTTTAGACCTTTACTTCCTGTTACACAATATCAATTATACATTTTTTAAATTGCAATATCAAGATCTAGGAGACATTAACACAGATTTTACAGAATTTAAAAGGATATAGAAAGCATATTTCAAAAATCTGTTTTGAAATAAATTTGACAACTTCTAAGAAGTACCTTGGAAGACAAATTAATGAAGCTAACTCTGGTGGAAATATAAAATTTGAATAGCACCTATTAAAGAAAGTATATTCCTAGCTTGAAAACCTACCTATATGACAACAGCAGGCTCATATACATTTTAACTGATAAATTATATCAAACAATTAAAGCAGAAAAAAGAAGGAACACTTCTCACCTCATTTTAGGAACTCGACATTGTGCTAATCCTAAAACTGGATAAAGATGATAGAAGAAAAAGGTATGAACATAGATAGAAATTTGTTTAACAAAACAAACTATTAGAAGTCAGATCTGGCAGGATGTAGAAAGTGGTTTTGTTATAGGGATGGCAGTGTTGGTTCAGCATTGGAAGATCCACCCCCAAAAGTCATCATTTTAACAGAGGAAAGGAAAAAGCCATATGATCCTGTCACTAGTTGGAGAAAAAGTATTGGACCAAATTCTACAGCTGTTCATGGTAAAAGCTATCAGGAGACTAGAAGTAGAACAGAACCTTCTCAACAGATTAAAGACATGTACTCCATACTTCCAGCAAGAATGCTTTATATGAATGGAGAAGATACAATGCTTTCTCCTTAAGGTGGGGGACAAGGGCAGATATACTTACTCTTTATCTGTCCATTAAACTTTGAAACCTAGGCCCCACCAAAATAGTCTGGCAATAAAATGACACAAATAGGATAGGACTGGCAAGGTAGAAGCAAAATCTTTATATGTAGATGAAATGATCATCCACAGAGAAAATACTAAGAAATCTCTAGGAGCCCCTAGAACTTGTACTTGAAATTAGCAGGATTAGAAAACACAGGGCATATATAAAACTTCAGGTCTGTGTATACTTGCTATAAATGAAGAATTGGATATTGAAATTTAAAAGTTATGTAGGAGTACAAAGGACCTAGAAAAGTCAAAAAAAAAAAGACAAAAAACAGTGTTGGAAGATGTTTAGTACCTAATTTTAAGACTTCTTCTAAAGCTACAGTAATCAAGGCAGTGTTGGTGTAAGGAAAGACATAAAGATCATTTGAATAAAACAGAGAATCTAGAAATAGAACCACACATATATGGTCCACTGAGTTTTGAAAGATTGTTTAACATTAGCATTTTATAGAATATAAACTCAATTCAAGAGCCGAGGAAGATAGTGTTTTCAGCAAACGACAGTAGAACACCAGGTATCTGTATATAAAAAATTAACCTCAACCCTTTATTTACATACAGGAAAATAACTTGAAGGGATCTATGAACCTAAATATGAAAGACTAAAACTATAAAACTTTAAAAAGAAATTATAAGGGAAAATGTTTATGAATTCAGGGTAGGCAAGAACTACCTAGTATACAAAAGACATGATGTATATAAAAAAACCCTGATAAATGAGATTCCATCAAAATTTAGAACTTTAAATGACATCATTAAAATGAAAAGTAGTCCTTAAACAGACCATACTTACAATGCATATAACCTATGAGCAGAATATATAAAGAATTCTTAGAGCTCATTAATAGACCACCCGATTAAAAAGTAGACATAAGAAGGTGATAAATAGCCAGTACAGCACAAGGAAATGTGTGCAACTCTAGAATCAGAAAAATACTAATCAGTACAATAACAAGATTGAATTATACACTCATTAGGGAAATGAAGTTAAAAGTTTTAAAAGCCTTGTCATGACATTTTCCTTTTTGTTGGATTCTCCCTCTTTGCGTGTAATTTGTCACGCTCAATGGATTCATTCTGCTGGGTTTCCTGGGGTTGTGATCCTCATTGTCTTTTCCTAGGGTATTGTCTAAAATTTTTTGGAGTGCCGGTTTGGTATTCATGAAGTTCCTGAGGTGCTCTTTATCATGAAAGCATCTTATTTCTCCATCTTGAAAGATAGTTTTGCAGGGTACATCAATCTGGGTTGGAGGCTGTTTTCCTTTAGGGCTTGAAATACATCACTCCAAGCTCTTCTTGCCTTGAGGGTTTGCATTGAGAAGTCTGCTGTGATTCTGATGGGCTTTCCTTTGTATGTGACTTGTCTCTTTTCTCTCACTGCTTGTAGAATTTTGTTCTTCTGTTGGATTTCTGGAATCCTAACTATTATACGCCTATGTGTAGTTTTTTTTTTTATTAAGGCTATTTGGAGTCCTATATGCCTCAGTTATCTGTATGCAAAGTTCTTTTCCCCTCCTTGGGAAGTTTTCTACCATCACTTCTGTGAATAGTTTTTTTATGTCATCTGCACTCTCTCCTCTTACTTCATTGACTCCAATCAGTCTTATGTTACTCTTCTTTGCATCGTCTAGCAGCTGCTGGATTGATTTCTCATGTTCCTTTCCAATTATAAAGCAATTTTTCTTTTCCTGGTCACTAATTGCAATCTTTTCTTCTGTATCTGAAATCCTATCCTCACATTGGTTCATTCTGCTATGCAGACTTTTGATGGAGTTTTTAGTCTCCTGGAAATCTGTTTGCATGTGTTTTATGGATTCCATTTGTTTCCTGTGTTGGGATTCCATCATGTGCCTCAGATCCTTTATTTTTTTATCTGTGTCCTCTCTAGATTTATTAATCATGTCTTGCACCATAAACAAAATCTTTGCTGTTATCTGAGTAATTATTTCTGATTTCATTTTCCCCAGATCCTCTTTTGTTGCCAGTTCAGAGAGGCCAGGTGGTTGAGTATTAGATTGTTCCATCTCGTTTCCCTTTGGGGTTGCTGTAGGTGATCCAGAAGTCTGTTTATGAGACTTGTTTACGTGTCTTCTCATTTCCACGGGTGGGGGGGCTGGGAGGATGCTTCTGGCACCTGTGTGGCTCACCTTCTCTGCCCTAGAAGCTTGGGATGGCAGCAGGGGAGCTTCCTTCCAGGTGCTGGGACCAGCTCAGCTTCTCTGCTCTAGGAGTTTAGGATGGCAGTGGGGAGCTTCCTTCTGGGTGCCAGGACTGGCTCAGCTTCTCTGCCCTAGGAGCTTGGAATGGTGGCGGGGGAGCTTCCTTCCGGGTGCTGGGACTGGCTCAGCTTCTCTGCTCTAGGAGCTCAGGATGGCAGCAGGGGAGCTTCCTTCCAGGCACTGGGACTGGCTCAGTTTCTCTGCCCTAGAAGCTTGGGATGGCGGTGGGGGGGGCTTCCTTCTGGGTGCTGGGACTGGCTCACCTTCTCTGCCCTAGGAGCCTGGGATGGAGGCAGGGAGCTTCCTTCCAGGTGCTGGGACTGGTTCAGCTTCTTTGCCCTAGGAGCCTGGGATGGCAGCGGGGGAGCTTACTTCTGGGTGCTGGGACCAGCTCAGCTTCTCTGCCCCCATCTGGGTATTTTTCACTGTATGTAAACTTGAGGGTAGTCTGGACAGTTTCATCATTTTCTCCAGCCTCAGATGTCACAGTGATGGTGAAGCTAGGTGGATTTTCTGATAATGCTGTGAAGGAGTTAGGGTAGATAGACTCCAAAGCCTCCAGTTCGTTTCACTGCTCCTTGCTATAGTCCGTCATCAAGGCCCTGGCTGCTGCCCATGGAGCACGCTGACCCTCAGGCGGTGCACCACAGCCAGGTCCTGAGGCCTCCAGCCAGGCCCAGCCTGCTGAGCCACAGCCCCGCGCCGCTCTCGGCTGATCGGTAGTTCTGCATTTGACTAGTCCACTGATTTAAATGTTAATCACATGTAATACACATTTTTACAACTACTTCTAGCCTGGTGTTGGACCAAACAGTGGGGCACCACAACTTCACCAAATTCACACATAAAACTCACCATCACAGGTACAGTATCTTCTACTTCAGGGAAAAATCTGACTTGGCCAAAAAATAAGTGTTCACTAAATCTGAGATTAACCACACACTATTAAAAACAGCATAACAACAACACAAAAGGCAGAACAACCGATCACCTGCTTACTCCCTCAGCTCCCATCAGAGTCACAAGGAAGAAAGACACAGTGGTACAATGGAAACACTCCAGGCTGGGAGGTGGTATCCCAACCCAAAGTCCCCTCTGCACTTGGACAGTGTGTGGTTTTAGGCACTTCCTGAGAGTCTCTACACTTTCTCAGCTGCAAAACAGTGTAGACACATTTGCTCTGCCCACTGTGCAGGAGAAATGTGAGAATCAATGTGGCAACTTTTGGAAGGGCTTTGTAAGTAAACTTCCAAAGGTCTCCACAGAAGACATCATCCTACAAGGAGCATAATGCTCTGGACAGATTAACTCCAATTATTCATATCAAAGCAAATAGAAGGCAATTCTACTGTGCCATAAGTTTGACCTAACTAATATGTTAGCTAACCTAATCATTAATGCTCTCAATTAGAATTAATTTTCTCCCCTTCTTAGGATTTAGAGTGGCTTTTTTGGATATGAATTAAGTGATCAAGTTGTCTGAACACTAACCTCCCCACCCCACTGATAAATTTTCACATAGAAATCATTTCATTGCATTTCAGCAGGACTCAAAGCAGCAGGTCCAATGAATGTTTGTTGTGGCTGATTCACTCATTACAGACATGTTTGTGAGCCTTCGCCATGCACTGGGCACTGAGCTCTGGGCTGGGCACTGAGCTGGGCCCAGAATAGAGTAAGTGCTTGATAGATGCCACTGATTTATTATTTGTCATATGTTAATTATGTGACCATTTCCAAAGAGAAAGACAAGATTCATGCTTTAAAATAAAGACAGTGTTCTTCCCAACCTCTGTAGCTTTCTTGAAGTCCCCAAGGTGATGACCAGAAGTCAATTCACAATCACACCAAAGCCAGGGTATGCAGAGCTCTGAAGAGTGAAGTAATCACTCTTTGGAAAACTTCACCATCAAAGAAAATTGTCTTTGTTGTCTCTTAGAACATTTCACACTTCACTGGGAAGCTATAAAAACAATTACCAGGTCATTAGTAAAGGTTATTATTTTTTTTAACTCCAAAAGCACCTCACCCAGAATGACCTTAGCACACATTTCTGTCGGATGCAATTGCCATAGGGAAGCAGTGAGAGCTTTGGCGAGGACAAAGAAGGATCTCACAGTAGTGCTAAACCTTTGCCAAGATTCAGTTTCCTCCACCTTAGATGGAAGCAAGGAAGTCCTGCCTATTCCATAGGGCTGTTGAAATAAAATGGTTTTGGAATAATAATGACACCAGCCTGGCATTTGGAAGCACTCTGCAAATGCAATGCTTTCCTTTCCCTGGCTCCATGTCACCTGTGTCTGGGGTCTGAGATAGGAGTGGATATAGAAGGATGGATGGAAGTGGGCCTTGGATCCATCAGGACAGGCAAGTCATGCTGCAGTAGCAACTGCAAACCCCAGCAGCTGAAAGCGACCAGTATCATTTGTCACCCACATCCCATGTCCACTGTGGGTTGACAGATGAGCTCCACCCACCACAGGCACTCGAGACCCACATTGGTAGAGGTTGCATCTCAACACACAATTCCTTGATCACAGCAGAAGGGTGAAAGGGACATGATGGACTCCATACCAGCTCTGAACCTTCCTACCTGATAATAAGACACATGATTGCTGCCATTCACATGGACCAGTGCCAGTCACATTGCCTGGTTGAGATGAGCAGGGTTTGGGTGTGCCATCCCATTGTGACACAAGGACTGCAAGTGCAGCAATGGACCACAGTGTAGGAACTCAGAACCAAGCTAATCCCTATAATAATAAACACCAAGTGGAAATCTAATAAAACTTTAGACTTCAAATCTCGTCTCATCAGTTCAAACTATTTGCTTTGTCAATATTTTCCTTTAAACATTTAATCCTGGTAATTTGGTTACATACTGGTTTAGTTACTTTTCTCATTGCTGAGACCAAATACCCGACAACCAAAGTTAAAGGAGGAAAGGTTTATTTAGCTTCACAGTTTGTAGAAGTTTCAGTCCATAATTAGCTGGCTGTAAGGCAGGGTGAGATGGCAGAGGGGCATCAAAGAGGAGAAAGAGTCCATGGGAGGCAGAAGGCAGCAAGGTAGCAAGCAGCAAGGTAGCAAAGGAGCAAGCAACTACAGCTGGAGCCCTCTTTCTGTCCCTTATAGTTCAGCGAGGTTACAAGCCCTTAGGGCAGGTAGCCCTCACACCCAGGGTGGGGCACCCTTAATCCTACCTAGAACTCTGCCAAACCAATCAGTGGACTAATTTAGTAGTCACACACCTTCATCCCAGCATCACACACTGTAGATTCAATCACCTCTGAAAAGCCCCACCCATGACCAAATGAGGGTTTGGGGAAGACATCTAGACACAAACCATGATACATACCTTCATTGCACCAGGCATTGTTAGGCTTAGTGAACATGATCTAGCTCCTGCCTTTATGCAGTTTGCCTTCTGGAAGGAAGGCAGACAACAGACAAGCAGAATATGGGGATGGTTATTTTGAGGCATAAGTGGTAAAAGAAAAATAGATCAGGGAGAAGGAATGGTGGATGACTGCAAAAAAGAGGGACTTTTCCAGCTTGGACAAGCTGGATGAGTTGAATGGCATTCCCCTAATTTTATTTTATCCCATCCCCACATCCCCTTAAAGCTTTCTGGAGGGCAGCATGGATGCCTGCAAAATAATGACAACAGGAACAACAATTCCCACAGTGCAACAGCTACCATGTCTCTCCTGCCAAGACTGCCCTGACCTGGTGACCCTTCCGCCAGCCTGGACAACAGACCTGGAAAAGGACCACGGGGACAGAGTGGAGCAGGGAAGTCCAGGGCAGGACAACAACAGCATCCATACGTGCTGGGGTTAGGACGTGACCACTGCCCAGGCCTCAGCCTTCCTGTGCATCTGTGCTGATCCAGGACATTCCATGATTCACCTACACCTGTGCACTGACATCCAGGTTGCTGGTTAGGAGCAGAGACAGAGTTGGGTGGGAGGCGGTGGACTGAGGGAGGGGACCAGGATTTTCATTCATGGAACACCTTCCCCTCCTCAGCCAGGGGCTCCCCGCGCACACCTGTTTTTAATCCCACCTTCTCCATGTCCTCCTGAGGCAGAAATCTCCATCCCCAGTTTGCGGATAAGAGCACTGAGGTTCAGAAATGGGAGACTATTGGCCTAGGTCACAGGGCAAGTAGGAGCCACAGGCAGGATTAGAGCACTCCCTGCTATTCATCTGTTCATTTGGGAAATTCCAACTCTCCTGCACCTCTCTGTGCTTCCTCCCTCTCTGCCTCAGGGGCCTCTGTTGGCATCAACAGATCAGCCCTGCAGGTGGCTCTCAGGGCAGCTAGTTATTACTTGTTGAGCCCACATTACGTTCTAGAAATGATACTAATGACCATGCTACTGTGTTATGCTCCATACAATCACTTTTTGTAGAATAGAATAGCACTACAAGCCTGTAAGAGGGGTCTCTGTGATCCTGTTTTTTTACATTGAAACACAGAGCCTCTGAAAGTTGATGTCAGACTCTAAAAGCTCCACTGTTAACACTGTCCCGAATCACCTCCAACACCCACATTTCCTTTCCAGTAGGCTACAGGCTGCTGTCTTTTGTTCTGAGAACATGCCCCAAGTGGACTTTCTAGACTGAAGGTTTCTCTTCTGTTCCAGATACCTTTGGGAATCTCATTAAAGGTGCAGAATCCCTCCCAAGAAAAATGTTCATAAAAACATTACTTCCTCTTTGTTTAGCCTCTTTGTTAAAAAAAAATTTATCTCTCACTTTTATTTGATGATGAAGAAATTAATGCTTAATTCCAGAAAAAAAATTCAATAAAACAAAAGTCAGTCGTAAATATGCTCCAAAGTAAATTGCAACCTTTAAAAATGTGAGGTATTGAAATAGCAGTTGAAACTGTAGTATATAGTTTGCCCCAGCCTGTGCATGTCATATTAGCTACCAATGAATTTGAGTTTTCTTTTGAAGATATTAAATGCTGAATTGCAAAAAAACCCCAAAACCAAAAAACAATCAGTACTCTTGAAGCTCTCTGCCACAGGGGAGACTTGGGCCAAGGAACACCAGATCTCCAAGGTCTGAATCATGGGTCTTACCCACATTTGTTAAAGTGATTTAGAGTACAACAAAACATCTAATCAAATTGTTGAAACCCTAAGATTGCATTTGCCAAGGCAGTTCATTTGCATATAGAGAATTCCAGTGCTATTTCAGTTGCTCAAGAATGTCAGAGTTCTAGGTTACCTCTGTAATTCTCTTGGCCTCTACCTCATGGTCACAAGATAGCTGTAGCAGGTCCTAACAGTATTTCTTCATAAGATATTATAATAAAAGAAATATAAACAACTCTAGGAGGGGCTGTTGCCATTTGGCAGAGCTACAGCTTCAATTTTCTTCAAGTCCCAAATAAACTAGGTCAAATTCATAGAACAAGAATTTCTTCCAAATCTTTCCAACTACATATGGCTTTAACTTAGTTACTTCCTCATTGCTGGGACAAAATACCTGATACCCACAAGGTAAGGAGGAAAAGTTTATTGTATTTCATGATATGCAGAGGTTTTAGTCCATAGTCAGCTGACTGCCAGACAGGACAGCATGGCAGAGGGGCATTGCAGATGAGAAACAGACCATGGAAGGGCAGGCAGGAAGCAGCAAAGCTTGCCTTCCATCTTTCCCTTTATATCCTTCCAGGCTACAGCCTATTGGTTGGTGTCAACCACTCCCAGTGTAAGCCCTCCCATTACCTACACCCAGAATAACACTAAGCCAGTAAGTGGACTAATCCAGTTATCACACCCTTAATCCATAGTCACACACCCATGATCCAGTCACCTCCTAAAAGTCCCATCTATGCACACATGAGGCTTTGGGGAGACATCGACATACAAGCCATAACAGACTTATTTTACTCAGAGGATGAATAACCAATTCCATAAGACGTTTTAACACAAAGATTTGGTATTGAAAGAGATACAAGTTTAAGTACACATTCAATCTTTTAAAATCCAGCCTTTTCATGAAAAATGTTTGCATCATTCAGTGTTAGGATGGACAGACAAAATTTTGTCATGCAAGGAGCACTAAGGCAGTCTGGGGTAAAGTCCTTAGGTTGAGCGATAAAAACTGAAGGCCAGAATTTATATATATATATCCTTTCTACATCATTTCATTGGTATTTTTCCACTAAAGCTGGGCTCTAGCTAAGCAAAGTCAGGAGTGCAGATTGACAATGACAGGGGTGTGTTGTCATTCGTCCCCATCAATGGGAAGCTCCTCCCATAAAGGGACACCAGGATAATCACTAGAGTGGGGGTTACTAACTCCATACAGTGACATTCTTTCCATCGTACCTTGGTTTGCAGTGAAATCACATATCAAAAATATTTTCACATTTAAAAAGAGCAGATAGTTTTCATGCTCGCTTTGGCAGCACATATACCAAGAGCAGATAGTTTTCACAAAGATAATACACCCAAAACATCTGAAATAAAATATCAATTTTTCCCACCAGGAGATCTAAGTACAGATTTAAAAACCCTGTTCCCAAACAATTTCCCTCTTTCCCGGTGTGGCCGAATGGTAAATGCTACTTCTCCTGTCATCTCAGCCCTGCTCTAAAAGCAGCTCCCACTCAGGATGTTCAAAGAGCTGGTGCAATTGGCCTGTGCCCCTCTGCTCACCTGACTCAGAAGTGGGCCTGATGGGGAAGCAAGAGTGGGAACAGGCTGAGGGTCTCTCTGGAGGTGGCTGATAGAGACTGGCAAGTGTGGTCTGCAGAGAGGAGCAGCTATGGGTTTGAATATGGACTTGCTCACCTCTGGGACTTTGTTAAATCAATTCTTCCCTCTAAACTTCAGTGTTTTTTATTTAATTAAAAAATTAATTTTATTGGTACGTTTAAGGTATACAATATAATGACATTCATCATTTGACATTGGCATCTTTACATAATCCATCTTGTTTCTTTTTTTTTCCCCCTTCCCCTGCCCTCCCTTCAATCCCTCCTCCCCTCCCTATCTACAAAGTCTTTGTTTCCATTTTTTCTTTTTTGCTCATATTAACTCCATTCCCTTCTTTCTTTACCCCACCCCTCCCACTTCCCTTCCCCTTTGCCCCTTTTCTGCCTATTTCACATTATCTATTATACCTTTTAGTCCTTATTTACACTTTCAGTTTCCCACACTAGAGAAACTATTCAGTATTTACACTTGTGTATCCTATTTATTTCAGTTAAGAGTATTGTCTCAATGTGCATCCATTTAGCTATAAATGTCTCTAGTTTCTCATTCTTTATAGCTGAGTAGTACTCCATTTTATAAAAATACCACCTTTTCTTTATCCAGTCTTCAGTTGATGGGCAATTGGGTTGCTTCCAAGTTTTAGCTATCACAAATTGTGCTGCTTTGAACATGAGTGCACATATATCACTGTGGTATGATTCTTTTCATTCTTTGGGGAAGATACCCAGCAGCGGAATAGCTGGGTCAAATGGGACTTCCAGTCCTAGTTCACTGAGGTATCTCCATACTGATTTCCACAGTGGTTGCACCAGTCTACACTCCCACCAGGAGTGAAGCAGGGTTCCTCTTTCCCCACAGCCCTGCCAGCATTTGTTATTGGTTGATTTTATGATAGCACCCATTTGTCAGAACAGAGTGAGGTGGAATCTCAGCATTGTTTTCATTTGTATCTCTAGAATGACCAGTGATGTTCAACATTTTTTCATATGTTTATTTGCTATTTCTATTTCCCTGTCTGAGAAATGTCTGTTCATTTCAGATGCCCACTTTTGTTTTGGGTCTTTAAATTTGCTAGGTCTGATTTTTTAAAGTTCTTTGTAGATTCTAGATAGTAGACCTTTGTCTGAGGAACAGCAGGTGAAGATTTTTCCCCACATTGTGGGTTGTCTCTTCACACCGTTGGTGGTTTGTTTCTCTTGCTGTGCAGAAGCTTTTTAATAAGAAGAGATCCCACTTGTTGATTGTTTGTGCTAGTTCACGGGCAACTGAGGTTTTTTTCAAAAAATCTTTTCCTACACCGATGTCTTTAAGAGTTCTACCTAACCTCTGTTCCAGATGGTTCAGCATTTCTGTTTTAATATTTACATCTTTAATCCATTTTGATTTTAGATTAGCGCATGGTGAGAGATATAGGTCTAGTTGTAACCTTTGCGCAAGTTGAAACCCAATTTTTCCAGCACCATTTATTAAAGAGGCTATCTTTCCTCCAATGAGGGTGTTTGGCTCCTTTGTCAAAGATGAGGTGGCTGAATGTCTCTGGAGTTGTTTCTGCATCTTCTAATCTGTTCCACTGGTCCTCAGGTCTGTTTCTTTGCCAGTACTATGCTGTTTTTATCACAGTAGCTGTGTAGTATAGTTTCAAGTTGGGGATTGTTACACCCTCTGCTATGTCTCTGTTGCCTACAAGTGCTTTTGCTATTCTGGGTCTCTTCTTGTTCCAAATGAATTTTTGGATTGTTTTCTCAAGGTCCGTGAACTATGCTGCTGGAATTTCAATTGGGATTGCATTGAATTTATATAGCAGTTTTGGAAGTATGGTCATTTTTACTACATTGATTCTTCCTACCCAGGAGCAAGGGATGTCTTTCCATTTTCTGATATTGTCTTCAATCATTCTTTCAGAGTGCCATAGTTTTCAGAGAAGAGGTCTTTGATTTCTTTTGTTAGGTTGATTCCTAGGTATTTCAGTTTTTTGGATGCTATTGTGAAAGGAATTGTTTGCCCTATTTCTCTCTCAGTGAGCCTGTCATTCATGTAGAGGAAAGCTATTGATTTTTGTGTGTTGACTTTGTATCCAGCTACTTTACTGAATTTGGTTATTAAGTCTAGAAGACTTTTGGTGGAGTTCTTGGGGTCTTCTATATAGAGTATCATGTCATCTGCAAATAATGACAGTTTGACTTCTTCATTTCCTATCTTTATTCCTTTTATTTCTTTCTCTTGTCTGATTGCCATGGCTAATGTTTCCAAAACTATATTGAACAGGAGTGGTGATAGTGGACATGCTTGTCTTGTTCCTGATTTTAGTGTGAAGGATTTAAGTGTTTGACCACTTATTGTGATATTAGCTGTTGGTTTTTCATAGATGGCTTTTATCAGATTGAGGTAGAGAATGTCAATTCTAATTTTTTGTAGGGTTTTTATCATCAATGCTCTTGGGTTTTGTCAAATGCTTTTTCTGCACCTGTTGAGATGATCGTGTGGCTTTTGTCTCTTGGCTCTATTGATATAGTGTATTGCATCGATTGATTTCTATATGTTGAACCATCCCTGCAGGCCTGGGATGAATCTCACTCGTGTAGGGTGTATGATCTTCTTGATGATCTTCTCCATTCTATTTGCCAGTATCTTATTAAGGATTTTTGCATCTGTGTTCATTAGTGAGATTGGCCTATAGTTCTCTCTTTCAGTTGGGTCTTTCTCTGCTTTGGGGATCAACGTGATGCTTGCTTCCAGGAATAAATTCGGGAGTACTGGTTCCCTTTCAATTTCATTGAAGAGTTTAAACAGTAGTGGCAGTAGTTCTTCTCTAAATGTCTTGTAGAATTCAGCAGTGAAGCCATCAGGACCCAGTCTTTTCTTAGTTGGTAAGTTTTTAATTATATTTTCAATTTCATTGATTGATATTGGGCTGTTCAGAACTTTTAGGTCTTCTTCGTTCAACTTTGGTAATTCACATGTATCTAGGAATAAGCCCATTTCTTCTGTATTTTCCATCATACTGGTGTATAGGTTCTTGAAGTAGATATTGATGATCTTCTGGATATTTGCTGGGTCCATTGTAATTTCATCCTTCTCATTCCTAATTGAATGGATTTAGGCCTTTTCTTTGCTTTTTCTGACAAGGTTAGCTAAGGGTTTGTCAATTTTGTTGATTCTTTCAAAGAACAAACTCCTGGCTTCATTGATTTTTTTTGTATCATTCTCTTAGTCTCCATTGCATTGATTTCTCCTCTGATCTTTATAATTTCCTCCCTTGTATGAGCTTTGGGTTTATCCTGATCTTCTTTTTCTAGAAGCCTGAGGTTCAGCATCAGGTTGTTTAATTGGGCTTGTTCTGTTTTCCTAATATGAGTATTCACTGCTATGAATTTCCCTTGTAAGACTGCTTTCACTGTGTCCCATAGATTCCAATATGTTGTATTGTCATTGTTATTTAATTATAGGAACTGTCTGATTTCTTCTTTAATTTCCTCTGTGACCCATTGGTTATTCAGAAGTGTGTTGTTCAATTTCCATGTGTTTATAAAATTTTTCAGTTTCTTTTGCTATGGATCTCCAATTTCATCACACTATGGTCTGTTAATATACAGGGGATAACTTCAATTCCTTTGCACTTACTTAAACATGTTCTGTGTGTGAATATGTGTCTATTTTGGAGAATGACCCATGTGCAGCTGAGAAGAATGTGTATTCTGATTTTGTGTGGTGGAACACTCTGTAAACATCTGTTAAGTTTATTTGTTCAAGAGTTCGATTGAGTTCTAGTATTTCATTACTTATTTTTTGTCTAGTTGATCTATCTATTTGTGACAATGGGATATTGAGTTCCCCCACTACAATTGTATTAGTGCATATATGACTTTTCATGTCCGTTAGTATTTGTTTTATATAGTTGGGGGCACTAGTGTTTGCTGCATAGATATTTATGATTGTCATCTCTTCCTGTTGGATTGTTCCCTTTACAAGGATGTAGTGTCCTTCTTCATCTCTCTTAATCAGTGTTGGGTTGAAATCCACTTGATCTGCAAAGAAGACTCCTGCTTTTTTCGGGTTCCTGTCAAATGAAGTATTGTTTTCCACCATTCAACTTTCAGTCTATGAATTTCTTTTTGAGTTAAGTGTGTTCCTTGTATGCAACATATTGTTGGATCTTGCTTCTTGACCCATTATGCCAGTCTATTTCTTTTGATTGGTGAATTGAGACCACTAACATTGATGGTTATAAGTGATACATATTGACTTATCATTGTCATGACTTTTTCTTTTTGTTGGATTCTCCCCCTTTGTGTTTAATTCATTTTTTTATTTTTTTATTTTTTTGGTACCGGGGATCGAACTAGGAAGCTTTCATTTGCGAGGCAGGCACCAGAACCACTGAGCTAAATCCCCGGCCCTGTGTTTAATTTCTTATCATGCCCGATGGATTCATTCTGCTCTGCTTCCTGGGATTGTGATCCTCAATGTCTGTTCCTAGGATATTGTCTAAAATTTTTTGGAATGCTGGTTTGATATTCATGAAGTTCCTAAGGTGCTCTTTGTCATGAAAGTATCTTATTTCTCCATTCATTTTGAAAGATAGTTTTGCAGGGTACATCAGTCTGGGTTGGAGGCCGTTTTCTTTTAGGGCTTGGTATATGTCACCCCAAGCTCTTCTTGCCTTGATAGTTTTTGTTGAGAAGTCTGCTGTGATTCTGATGGACTTTCCTTTGTATGTGATTTGTTTCTTTTCTCTAACTGCTTGTAGAACTTTGTTCTTCTGTTGAGTTTCTGGAATCTTAACAATTATATGCCTATGTGTAGATTTTTTTGATCATATCTAGTTGGAGTCCTATGTGCCTCCGTTATCTGTATGTCAAGTTCTTTTCCCCTGCTTGGGAATTTTTCTCCCATTACTTCTGTGAACAGTTTTTTTAATGTCATCTGCACTCTCTCCTCTTTCTTCATTGACTCTGATTAGTTTTATGTTATTCTTTGCACTGTCTAGCTGCTGCTGGATTGATTTCTCATGGTCCCTTTCAATTTGAAAAAAAATTTCTTTTCCTGATCACTAATTGCAATTTTATTTTCTATATCTGAAATTCTGTCCTCACATTGGCTCATTCTGCTGCATAAACTTTCAATGGAGTTTTTAATCTCCTGAAAATCTGTTTGGATCTGTTTTATGGATTCCATTTGTTTCCTATGTTGGGATTCCATCATGTTCAATTCCATCATGTTCCTCAGATCCTCTATTTTTATATCTGTGTCCTCTCTTGATTTATTAATCATGTCTTGCACTATGGGCACAATTTCTGCTGTTATCTGAGAAATTATTTCTGATTTCATTTTTTCCAGATCCTCTTATGTTGCCAGTTCAGGGAGTCCAGGTGGTTGAATATGAGACTGTTTCATCTCATTTCCCTTTGGGGTTGCTATAGGTGCTCTGGAAGTCTGATTTTGAGACTTGTTTACATGTCTTCTCATTTTGATTTCGGGGGGGGGGATCTCGGCTCACCTCCTCAGCACTGACGGTGATGGTACCATGGCCCAGAAGCCTCCCCCTTGGGACTGGGGGCAGCTTACCTCCTCTCTTCAGTTTTTTTTTTGAACCTGGACAAGTGAGAGTAATCATTACCTCTACTAGGAATTGCATTCTGAAATTATCAAAATTGAATCGGTGATGAGATTGGCCTGAGTTGTGGGAGAATGGCAGTTGGTTGTGTGACTCTGTCTGCTCTGCTTTTTTGAAGTGTCTGTTTCACATGATTATTAACATACCTGGGTAGAGTATGGAATAGGAATGGTATGAGGGTTCAGCAGAGCATAGCTTGCCATCTAGGGTATTCTGGCCGTCTTAGGAAGCAGCAAGGGAAGGGATGGCCCTCCAGGCTCATCCCAACACCCCAAGCCCACCAGGAGGTTATTGTGACACCCCTCCTCCTATCCAACTTGAGGTAAGGCAGTGTGAGAAGTAGTAGCATTTGGTTTCCTTGCCTGGTTCTTAATTAGGCCATGAGCTTGTGAGAGCCCAAACTGTTGGCTCTATGTTGGTTGAGTAATTCAATCACTATTCCTCTTCTACCCTTCCTATTTTCTTTATTTGCTCATTAAAATGTCACCAGCATGAACAAAGGAGTCCAGTGTATTGGCCAGCTTTCCTGTTGTTGGAAAAAAAATACTTGACATCTTTAGTGGAGAAGAGGTTTATTTGGCTCATGGTTTTAGAGGTTTCAGTTTATGGTCAGCTGGCTCCAAGCTAGAAATATCATGGTGGAAAGGCATGATGGAGTAAAGCTGCTTCTTTCATGGGATATAAAGGATAAAGGAAGCATGCCAAAGAGGAAAGGGCAAGGGACCAGATATAGGCCCCCTGTCACACTCCCATGACATACCCAGACACACCCAGAATTGTGGTTTGCTAATCTCCTAGGCCTCTCTAACCACTTAAATTGACATTCAAGATTATCCATCCCATTCTAGTACCAGGTATTATAGGACAGAAGCTAGTGCCATTCATTGTGAGCAGAGACCCCAAGCCTACAAGATTAGTTTCCATGTATGTCCCTAACTCACACAATTCTGTGGATGGCCAAATTGTAAAGTCTTATAGTTTCACTATGTTGCTCAACTATCTTACCAACTAAAAATACTCTTCTAAATCCATTTTTTGAATATGTTCATTTCCACATACATAAGCACATGGTTCTTTGGTGTGTGGAAACAAATATATATATACATATGTATGTATATATATGTGTGTATATATATGCATATATATACACATATGTGTGTGTATATATGTGTATATATATACCATCTTACATATACTAAATTTATAATCTTATTATTTAACCTAATAAATGTCTCTTCACTTGTACAATAGGTGAAGTTATTGACAAGTAGGGCTCTGAGAAGAGTTTATCTCCACATAACAGAACCCAGTTCTATGCTTTTTCATGTATTTCCCATCTCCCACTTCACAAGATGGAAAAGAAATTGGATCACATTCCTGCATTTCCAGAACCTATGGAAGTCAAAAGTTGCCAGGGATTCTGTGAATTCCTGATGACTTTATGTTCTTGAGGTCAAGTACAGATTTCATGTCCTCTCACAAATTCTTAAATCTGCTACCTGCAGTAAATTTAATTCCTTTTGCAGATTTACCTTCTCTCTCTCTCCATATATATATGTGTGTGTGTGTGTGTGTGTGTGTGTGTGTATGTATATGTGTATGTGTATATATATATATATATGGTCACTCATGTCAAACAGGACAGAAAAGAACGATTCAAAAATGCAAATTCATAGCTTTTCTTCCACACCTTTCTCCCGAGTTAACCAGTCAAATTCTGATGTAGTCTCTTCTGCATTTCCTTGTCTTATCATTTCCACCTCCTCTTATCCCTTATTTATATGTCTGGGCCCTCCATGCGGAGGGGAAAGCTGGGGAATCAAAGTTTGAGGATCTGTTAGAAAATGCAGATTTTTCCCAAAGAGAGAGCACAAAAGAGAACAGTAGAAAAGTGATGACACAGAGAAATATCTAGACACACTCGTGCCATCTGACTGTTAGAGAAAAGGAATCTTTTTGTTTGTTTTTCAAGCAGGGTCTCACCATGCAGTCCAGCTGGCCTTGATCTCGCTATGCTCCTCCCACCTACAGGCATGCACCACCATACTGGATGAGAAAATGGGTCTCAGGGAGTCACCCAGAACATGCTGAATCAGCCCACTGCAGACAGGCAGGTCTGCAGACACCCTACCGAGGTCGCAAATCTCACAGAACATGCCGAATCAGCCCACACCCTGGTAACAATCCACTGGACACCCGCCCCCCCCCCGCCCCCCCCTCCCGCCTGTTGCTCTGTACAGCCACCTGGTTCCAAACTACAAAGAAGCAGAGGACTCCAGACCACGAGACCACAGTACTGAGTACTGAGTCCCACCGCTCTTGGCCCAGAGGTAGGGGCTTCTGAACTGCTGTCTCACTGTTCCTGGTCCAGAGGAAGGGGCTTCCAGGCCACCATCCCTCCCACTGCTCCCAGCCCAGAGGAAAGGGCTTTTGGGCCACTTTCTGTCCTATCGCTCCTGGCCCAGAGGAAGGGGCTTCCGGGCCACCATCCTTACCGCTGCTTCCGGCCCAGAGTTAGGGGCTTCTGAGCTGCTCTCCCACTGCTCCTGGTCCAGAGGAAGGGGCTTTCCGGCCACCATCCCTACTGTTGCTCCCAGCCCCTGTCCCACCTCTCCCAGCTCAGAGGAGGTAATCCGTGCAGGCACCAACAGCACCCCCCCCCAGTCAAAATGAGAAAACACTTAAATAAGTCTCAAAACCAGACTTTCACATCACCTACAGCAACCCCAAAGGGAAATGAGATGGAACACTCTGATACTCAACCACCTGGACCCACTGAAATGGCAACAAAAGGGGATCTGGAAAAAATGAAATCAGAAATAATTTCTCAGATAACAGCAGAAATTGTGCTCCTAGTGCAAGACATGATTAATAAATCTAGAGAGGAGCTGAGGAACATGATAGAATCCCAACATAGGAAACAAATGGAATCCATAAAACAGATGCAAATAGATTTCCAGGACATGAAAAACTCCATTGAAAGTCTACACAGTAGAATGAGCCAATGTGAGGACAGAATTTCAGACATAGAAGATAAGATTGCAATTAATGACCAGGAAAAGAAAAATTGCTTCAAAATTATAAGAGAACATGAGAAATCAATCCAGCAGCTACTAGATGATGCAAAGAAGAATATCATAAGACTGATCAGAGTCAATGAAGAAACAAGAGAGTACAGATGACATAAAAAATCTCTTCACAGAAATAATGGCAGAAAACTTCCCAAGCAGGGGAAAAGAACTTGACATACAGATAAGGGAGGCATATAGGACTCCAAATAGCCTTGATCAAAACAAATCTACACATAGGCATATAATTGTTAAGATTCCAGAAACTCAACAGAAGAACAAAGTTCTACAAGCAGTTAGAGAAAAGAAACAAATCACATACAAAGGAAAGTCCATCAGAATCACAGCAGACTTCTCAACAAAAACTATCAAGGCAAGAAGAGCTTGGAGTGACATATACCAAGCCCTAAAAGAAAACGGCCTCCAACCCAGACTGATGTACCCTGCAAAACTATCTTTCAAAATGGATGGAGAAATAAGATACTTTCATGACAAAGAGCACCTTAGGAACTTTGTGAATACCAAACCAGCACTCCAAAGAATTTTACACAATATCCTAGGAACAGACATTGAGGATCACAATCCCAGGAAGCAAACCAGAATGAACCCATCTGGCACAACAAGAAATTAAATGTAAAGGGGCCGAACTCAACAAAAAGAAAAAGTCATGGCAATGATAAGTCAATACATTTCAGTTATAACCATCAACATTAATGGTCTCAATTCACCAATCAAAAGAAATAGTCTGGCAGAATGGGTCAAGAAGCAAAATCCAACAATATCCTGCATACAAGAAACACACTTAATTCAAAAGGAAACTCATAGACTGAAAGTTAAAGGGTGGAAAACAGTACTACATGCAACGGGAACCTGAAAAAAGGCAGGAGTAGCTATCCTCTTTGCAGATTAAGTAGATTTCAAACCAACACTGATTAAGAGAGATGAAGAAGGACACTACATCCTTGTAAAGGGAACAATCCAACAGGAAGAGATGACAATCATAAATATCTATGCAGCAAACACTAGTGCCCCCAACTATATAAAACAAATACTAACGGACATGAAAAGTCATATATGCACTAATACAATTGTAGTGGGGGAACTCAATATCCCATTGTCACAAATAGATAGATCAACTAGACAAAAAATAAGTAATGAAATACTAGAACTCAATCGAACTCTTGAACAAATAAACTTAACAGATGTTTACAGAGTGTTCCACCACACAAAATCAGAATACACATTCTTCTCAGCTGCACATGGGTCATTCTCCAAAATAGACACATATTCACACACAGAACATGTTTAAGTAAGTGCAAAGGAATTGAAGTTATCCCCTGTATATTAACAGACCATAGTGTGATGAAATTGGAGATCCATAGCAAAAGAAACTCGAAAAATTTCATAAACACATGGAAATTGAACAACACACTTCTGAATAACCAATGGGTCACAGAGGAAATTAAAGAAGAAATCAGACAGTTTCTTCAATTAAATGACAATGACAATGCAACATATTATAATCTATGGGACACAATGAAAGCAGTCTTACAAGGGTAATTCATAGCAGTGAATATGCATATTAGGAAAACAGAACGAGCCCAATTAAACAACCTGATGCTGAACCTCAAGCTTCTAGAAAAAAGAAGAGCATGACAACCCCAGAGCTCATACAAGGGAGGAAATTATAAAGATCAGAGGAGAAATCAATGCAATGGAGACTAAGAGAATGATACAAAAAATCAATGAAGCCAGGAGTTGGTTCTTTGAAAGAATCAACAAAATTGACAAACCCTTAGCCAACTTTATCAAAAAAAGGAAAGAAAAGGCCCAAATCCATGCAATTAGAAAAGAAAAGGGTGAAATTACAACAGACCTAGCAGAAATCCAGAGGATCATCAATACCTACTTCCAGAACCTATACACCAATAAGATGGACAACACAGAAGAAATGGACAGATTCCTAGATACATGTGAATTACCAAAGTTGAACGAAGAAGACCTAAAAATTCTAAACAACCCAATATCAACCAATGAAATTGAAAACATAATTAAAAACTTATCAACTAAGAAAAGCCAGGGCCCTGATGGCTTCACTGCTGAATTCTACAAGACATTTAGAGAAGAACTACTGCCACTACTGTTTAAACTCTTCAATGAAATTGAAAGGGAACCAGTACTCCCAAATTTATTCCTGGAAGCAAGCATCACGTTGATCCCCAAAGCAGAGAAAGACCCAACTGAAAGAGAGAACTATAGGCCAATCTCACTAATGAACACAGATGCAAAAATCCTTAATAAGATACTGGCAAATAGAATGGAGAAGATCATCAAGAAGATCATACACCCTGATCAACTGGGATTCATCCCAGGCCTGCAGGGATGGTTCAATATATGAAAATCAATTAATGTAATACACTATATCAATAGAGCCAAGGACAAAAACCATATGATTATCTCCATAGATGCAGAAAAAGCATTTGACAAAATCCAACATGCATTTATGATAAAAGCCCTACAAAAAATTGGAATAGATGGTCTCTACCTCAAACTGATACTAGCCGTCTATGAAAACCCAATAGCCAATATCATACTAAATGGTCAAAAACTGAAATCCTTCACACTAAAATCAGGAACAAGACACGGATGTTCACTATTACCACTCTTGTTCAATATAGTTCTGGAAACATTAGCCACGGCAATTAGACAAGAGAAAGAAATAAAAGGAATAAAGATAGGAAATGAAGAAATCAAATTGTCATTATTTGCAGATGACATGATACTCTATATAGAAGACCCCAAGAACTCCACCAAAAGTCTTCTAGACTTAATAACCAAATTCAGTAAAGTAGCTGGATACAAAGTCAACACACAAAAATCAATAGCTTTCCTCTACATGAATGACAGACTCACTGAGAGAGAAATAGGGCAAACAATTCCTTTCACAATAGCATCCATAAAACTGAAATACCTAGGAATCATCCTAACGAAAGAAATCAAAGACCTCTTCTCTGAAAACTATGGCACTCTGAAAAGAGAGATTGAAGATGATATCAGAAAATGGACAGACATCTCCTGCTCCTGGGTAGGAAGGATTAACATAGTGAAAATGGCCATACTTCCAAAACTGCTATATAGATTTAATGCAATTCCAATTGCGATCCCAGCAGCATACTTCATGGACCTTGAGAAAACAATCCAAAAATTCATTTGGAACAAGAAGAGACCCAGAATAGCAAAAGCAATTCTAGGTAAGAGAGACATGGCAGGGGGTATCACAATCCCCAACCTGCAACTCTACTACAAAGCTACTGTGATAAAAACAGCCTGGTACTGGTAAAGAAACAGACTTGAGGACCAGTGGAACAGATTAGAAGATGCAGAAACAACGCCAGACACACTCAGCCATCTCATCTTCGATAAAGGAGCCAAACACCATCACTGGAGGAAAGACAGCCTCTTTAATAAATGGTGCTAGAAAAATTGGGCTTCAACTTGCCAAAGATTAAAACTAGGCCTGTATCTCTCACCATGCACTAAACTAAAATCAAAATGGATTAAAGATCTAAATATTAAAATAGAAACTCTGAACCAGTTGGAACAGAGGTCAGGTAGAACTCTTGAAGACATCGGGGTAGGAAAAGATTTTATGAACAAAACCTCAGTTGCCTGGGAACTAGCACAAATAATCAACAAGTGGGAGCTCTTCTTATTAAAAGGCTTCTGCACAGCAAGAGAAACCACCAGCAGTGTGAAGAGACAACCCACAATGTGGGAAAAAATCTTCACCTGCTCTTCCTCAGACAAAGGTCTATCTCAAATCTATAAAGAACTTAAAAAGATCAGACCTCTCAAATTTAAAGACCCAATTCAAAAATGGGCATCTGAAATGAACAGACATTTCTCAGACAAAGAAGTAGAAATAGCAAATAAATACATGAAAAAATGTTCAACATCACTGTTCATTCGAGAGATGCAAATGAAAACAGCACTGAGAATCCACCTCACTCCAGAAAGAATGGCTGCTATCAGGAAATCAACCTGTAACTAATGCTGGCGGGGCTGTGGGGAAAGAGGAACCCTGCTTCACTGCTGGTAGGAGTGTAGACTGGTGCAATCACTGTGGAAATCAGTATGGAGATACCTCAAAGAACTAGGACTGGAAGTCCCATTTGACCTTGCTATTCCACTGCTGGGGATCTTCCCAAAAGAATTAAAAGAATCATACCACAGTGATAAATGTGTGCCCATGTTCATAGCAGCACAGTTTGTGATAGCTAAAACTTGAAAACATCCCAAATGCCCATCAACTGGAGACTGGATAAAGAAAATGTGTTTTTTTAATAAAATGGAGTACTACTCAGCCATAAAAAATGAGAAATTAGAGACATTTATAGCTAAGTGGATGCACATTGAGGCAATACTCTTAAGTGAAATAAATAGGACACACATGTACAAATACCTAATAGTTTCTCTGGTGTGAGAAACTGAAAGTGTAAATAAGGACTAAAAGGTATAATAGATAAGGTGAAATAGGAAGAAAAGGGGCAAAGGGGAAGGAGAAGGGGAATTGGGAGAGGTAGGGGAAAGAAAGAAGGGAATGGAATTTATATAAGAGAATGAAAAAAATGGAAACAAAGTCTTTGTAAATAGGGAGGGATGGAGGGGTTGATGGGAGGGCAGGGGAAGGGGGAAAAATAAGAACCAAGAGAGACTATGGAAAGGTGCAAATTTCCAATGATGAATGTCATTATATTGTATACCTAAAATGTACCAATGATTAGAATGAATAATCGATAATGCAAAATCGGAAGAAAAGGTCCAAAGGGGTAGGGGCAGTGGGAGGGGCAGAGGAAAGGAAAGAAGGGAAAGGAAAAATGATGAGAAATGGAAAAAATGGAAGTAAAGTCTTTGTAAATAGGGAATGGTGGAGGGGGTGAAGGGAGGGCTAGGAATGGGGAAAAAATAAGAACCAAGATGCATTATGTAAAGGTACAATTCCCAATGAGAAATGTAATTGTGTTGTATACCTACAATGTACCAATAAAAGAATTTAACAAAAAAAAGAAGAAGAAAAAAAAAAGAAAATGGGTCTCACCCTGTAGTTATTTATGTAGCTCTTTCTATGTCTCAGGGACTGTTTTGAGGCTCGGCAAATACTTATTTAACTCCCTAACCATTCCGTAAAGTAGGAACTATTATCATATTCGTGGTACAGAGGAGGAAACTAAAGCTCAGAGAGGGTAGGTGATTTGCCTTAGCTCCCACAGCCTGGAAGAAGGACAGCCAAACCCAAATTCAAGTTGCCTACCTCAGGGACTCTGTTGCTACCCTCACTCTGTCCTCCTCCCTCTGTGGATCCTGAACTGCGTTTCCTTCTATGATGTTCCAGATATTGCAGGAAAGACAGGGATGGGCCATCAGCCTTGGCCCCCACGTCGCATTTACTTTGCCCCGGACATCAACTTGACTCCCGAGCCCATGGCGCTCCAGAATGTGCTTGGCTTTTATAAGGGCACCTGACCGGACAGTACTTCACTCAGGCCTCAAGTACAGCTTGCACAGAGGACCCGTAGTAACTTCACAGGCTCCTGTCTCAGCAGCGCCCTCTCTCGTCTACTTTCTGCTTTCCTCCAAGATGGCCTTAGAAACTCCGTCCCTACCGCCTCCCGCCTCCTTATTGCATGGCTTTAATCAAGCTGCTTCCCTCAGGGGCGCATGCCCAGACTCACGCTTGTTCTCAGATGGACAACGCTTGAGAATCCACTCTGCTCAGACAGTTTTAAAACTTCACCTTCAGTTGAATTCCCTGCTCCTCCAGTTTCTGAGAGGATGAATCAGAACTTGGTTTCCCCAGAGCGTCGTCCACAGGGGGCTGACAAGGCTAATGGTACATCCCCAGAGTTACAAAGGTGAAGCGGGTAGGGTCACCTTTGAGAGTAGCCACGACAAAGCACTGCCGCCTGCCTGTATACTCTGTATTATCCAGTTTCCCTCCTGTTCACTCTTCTGATAAGCAGAATCTATATGGCGGTGCCTCCCAGATAGAACTGCTTATTGCTGATTCCCCGAAAAGCCAAGGCAGAGATATTTTTCAAAACTCTGGCCCCTTTGAAATCAACAGTGACTTGGGCCCAGTGGAGAATGTTACGTTTGGCTGCCAAATTGCAAAGATGCCCTCTTGAGTTTCCAAAAATACCCCCTTGCTGAAGAGCTCTTTGCCTCAAAGAGGAAGGGTGACAGGTAGCAACAATCACCGAGTATCAGGCAGCAGGCATTAGTCACGAGAGCAGAAGTTGCAGATAAATTTTAAGAGCCACTGCAAACATGGGACCATGTGGTGTCCAGAGGCATTTTTGTTTCAGCAGATATATCTTGGGATCTTTGAAGGAGTGGCTGGACTGCCAACTTGTCAATTAATCAACCCTCCCAAGGTCGCCAGGGACATTGTGGATGGAGCCCAGGCAATGGTGGCCTGAAGGAACCAGCTTTAATTAAAGGATTTGTGCAGTAATGGAATCCTCAAATCCTTTGAGCAATGTTGCATGAACTGGTCCTTTCAATCCCTGCGTGCATTATCCATAGCTGAGAAAAAAAAAAAAAAGCGACAAATATCCTGACCAAGCACTTGGAAGGAGGATGGTGCTGTTGTTAATTTGTTTAGGAACCTCACTGAAGGACACACCATTGGGAAAGAAGCCCAAGCAAATGAAAAAGAAAAAGAAAACTGCATTCTGCAGCTTTGGGAAGGATATTAATTCTCCAGACTCAGTCATAAAGTCCTGATATGATCATTACTCTTTACGGAAGAATTGCTTTGTGGGACCGTAAATGTTTTTGACATGACCCACACTTCAAATAGTCATCAACTGTCTTTGTTTAAATTGTTACTTAGGATTTAGATGAGATCATTGGTAGCTGAGAATTAACAGTCTGCAGTGTGTGCGGTTCTCAGACTTCGGGTCTTTGGGCAGGATTCTGTCCCTAGATATTTTTTGACTTGCAAAATAGTCCCTCAGGGCATCTCAGCTTCTGGGAAGGTCATCTGTCCCCCTTTGACCAGATATGTGCTCTCTGGGGCCACTCCACACACAGCCTCACCTGACTGACTCCTGAACACGTTTCTGAATTTGTGACCCTTATCAGACATTCTTCTAAAGCCCACTCACTTACCCCCTTTCTGTCATTTGGCTCATCTCATGTGAAACACACACACACACACACACACACACACACACACACTCTCGCAGTGCTTTCTCATACCCTCATGCTGTCCCCTAACATGGTTTATAGTACAGAAAACATGAACCGGAAGAAAAACCAACTCCTTGCCACTGACAAGAACCCCACCATGCCGCTGATTGCTACATGCCAGAAAGTTCAGAACCTCTATGACATTACTTGGTCCTCTAAATATTTTTCAAAGAACTGTGATTTAACTTTGAAGCATCAGCTTTTTATCAGGAGCTGTTATAAGGTTATCTTTATGTGTTTGAGAAACTGCTTTCAAATTCAAATATATTGTTCAGTGTTTCTTATCTAAGCAACCTGCACGTTGGGTTATCCTCGGAGCTCAGAATTGAGATAACAGTCTGTTTTCTCAATAACCAGATACATACAGAACACATATCTTTGTCAGCTCAGGCTACCATAGCAACAGACCATTGACTTATGGCTAAAACAACAATATAGAGTGTTCACAGTTCTGGAGTCTGAAATCTGAAATCAGGATGCCAGTACGGTCACTTTCTGGTGAGGCTTCACTTCCTGGGTTGCAGATGGCTACATTTATTCTGTCTTCATGTGTCTCCACCTGACAGAGAGACAGATGGGTGGGGAGGAGAGTGGTTGCAATTTCTCTGGTGTTTCTTTTATAAGGATAATTAACCCTATCAGATCAGGGCTCTACACCGTTTCTTGATTTATTTTTAGGTATATGATTTAATTTATTTCACTTTCTCTTTGTGTATTTACTATAGGATTTTGCTTTGTGGTTACAAAAAAAAAGGTTTACATCAAGTATCTTGTAACTGTTTCTTTTAACCGTTTATTCTAAACTGGTAACAACTTAATTTAATTTTTACCAAGTAAAAAAACTGCACTTTAATTTCTCCCCCATGGACATATTTTGTTACTGATGTCAAAATTTGCATCTTTTCATAATCATATATGTATGTTATTATAGCTATAGTGATTTTTAATATTTTGTCTTTTAATTTTTGTACTAGGGTTAAGTGATTTATGCACATTAGTGTTATAATATTCTGAATTTTACTATATTCTTACATTTACAGTGAGATTTATACTTTCATAGGTTTCATGATAAGTATCTTTTTATTTCAACCTGGAGAACATTCTTACCACTTCTTTTTTTTGGTACCAGGGATCAAACTTGGGATCTTCCGCTTGTGATGCAGGCAGTGGAACTACTGAGCTAAATCCCTGGCCCTCTTACCACTTCTTGTAGAGTAAGTCTAGTGGTAATAAACTTCCTCAGCTTTTGTTTGTCTGGAAAATTTCTTTTCACTTCTAAAGGACAGCTTTGAAAGTTTGGGTAGATAGCTTCTTTCTTCAGCATTTTGAATATATCATCCCACTTTCTCCTGGCCTGAGAGAGTTCTGCTGAAAAATCTACTGGGATATTATGGAAGTTCCCTTGTATGTGACAAATTTCTTTTCTCTCACTGCCTTCAAAATTCTGTCTTTGACTTTTGAGAATTTGATGATAATGTGTTTCAGTGAAGTTTTCTTTATGTTTGATCTTTTGGGGATTCTTTGGGATTCATGGATCTGAATGTTCATTTCCCTATCCAGACATAAGGTGTTTTATGCCATTATTTCTCTAAATGAGCTTTTGATAAAATGTTTATTTTTATTAGTACATGTTGATGGTACATAAAGTTTACATTCATCTTAGGGAGTAAGTACATGTACTCAATATATCTTAAATCTTTTTATTCCCCTTTCCTTCACCCCTCCCTCCATTGCTAGCTCCTCTTCCCATTTGCAAAAGATCTATCTCCCTGTTTCCTATTGTCTATCTTTTATTTTGTTTTCAAAATTATTTATACTTTGGTTTTCTCATGTAAGAGAAGTTAGGTGATATTTGAGCTCATGCGTCTGATTTATTTCACTTAACTGTGTGGTCTCAAGGTACATCCCTTTTCCTACAAATGACTGAAGTCTATCTTTCTTTATGGCAGAGTAGTTTTCCATTATGTATAAATACCACATTTTCTTTATCCATTAATAAATTTTCTTTCCCTTTGTTATACTTTGATTCTTCTGGAACTCCCAACATGTATATAATGGTTCACATAGCAGGAGGTCCTATAAATCCTGTAGACTTTTAAAATTCTTTTTCACATTATTTTTTTCTTTTTGTTCCTTTGACTGGATAATTTGAAATGACCTATCATTGAGTGTGCTGAATCTTTCTTTTCCTTGGTCAAATCAACTATTGAAGCTTTCTATGGAATTCTTCACTTCAATTGGTGTGTTCTTCACCTCCAGAATTTCTCTTTACTTCATTTTTAAAGTTTCTATTTCTTAAACTTCCTTTTTTGTTAGAAAAGTAACTATGTGAGGTGATGGGTATGTTAATTAGCTTGATTACATTAACCATTTCAAAATACTCTACTTATATCAAAACATCATTTTGTGTACCTTAATATGTACAATTTTTATTTGGTCAATTTTGCTTCAATGAAACTATAAAAAAATCCTAAGGGAAATACAAAGACTCAAGGACTTTCCTATACTTCTAATAGTTATGTTCTAGTAAAACTTGTTTGAGTGGTTTTCTGTTATTCATCACTGAGATCTCTGTCAGGATCTTAGTTTTAAACAGAAGAAACTTACTCTGATTGACTAAGTAAAGAAATAGTTAACTTTTAAAGGATAATTATTCACTTCTGCCCTCTACTTTCAGGAAGATACAATAGACATGATTATCTCTATTACTCCCACCAAGTTCAACCAAAACCCCTGAACAGTACATGAATAAACAAAAGAAGCATCTTAAAAGTAGAGAAAAGAAGGCAGACTGGCAAAGGAATGTGGAGTCCAAGGAAATACATAGTGATGGATTCCCTGTGTTTAATTTTTGTCTCGTATTGCCTATTTTTCTGGAAATATTGAAAACCCAGAAAACCCAGACAAAAAGCACAAAGAAAACCTGTTTTCTCCTGTCGAATGACTAAAACAGGAAAGCCAAACAAGACTGAAAAATATAAGCAGTAACTATCCTACTTAGTCATTCACCAAAAAACAACAAAATAAAATGAAAAAAAACACACAAAAAACTATGGCCTTACTTCCACCCGCCCCTTCTGGGGTAGGATCAGAGGGCATTCATCCTCAACAGCATTAGGCAACAGTGAACCCTGTTGTTCTGCAGTGTTAGCAGAGACTTCCCACCATCCTGAGGAGGTTGGATACCTATCCCCAGCAAAGCAGAGGGAGACATGCTTCCCATCTGTGCTGGGATTGCATCAGAGGAGCTCTGCAGAGAGAACTCTTGGTGTCACACAGACCAGCCTCCCACATGGTCACTGAGAGCCATGAGGTGCCCTTCCCCCTCCCAGCCATTCAAACATACTCATGTATATAAATCCGAAATAAAAATATGGAAAAAGTCCACACAAAAAGTAATCAAAAGATATCAGAAATGCCTGCATAAACATATGATAAAGTATACTTCAGAGCAAAAACATTTTTCCAGGGAAAGAGAAGGACATTGTGCAATGATAAAAGAACCAATCCATCGTGAATACATAAAAACCCTAAATACATATGTGTCAAACAATGAAACTGCAAAATATGTGGTGCTGATATATTGAACTGCTTGAATTGAAAGGACAAATAGACAAACCCACAATTATAGTTGGAGATTTCAATCACATCTCTCAACAGTTGATAGAAATGAGACATAAAATCAGCAAATTTCTAGAACTCAACAGTATCAAGCCACAGGGACTAATTGATCTTTATAGAACACTTTACCCCCAAATCACAGAAGTCATATTACTTTCATGAATCCACAGAATATATCCCAAGATATACCATAACCTGGGGCATTAAAACTAAACAAGCAATGTGCAACAAATTTAAAATAATTTAAATAATACTGAGTATGTCCTCTGACCCATAAAATCAAACTGCAAATCAATAACAGAAAAATAAAAGGAAAACCATACTGTTGTATGAATTTCAAAGGACTTTGTAACAAACTACTACAGCCTGAGTGACTTAAACAGCAAACATTTATTTTCTCATGATTCTGGAGGCTGGAAGTCTGATATCCAGGTATTGACAGAGTCTTCAGAGGCCTCTCTTTGGCTTACAGATGACCTTCTTCTCTCTGTCTTCACAGGGTCTTCTCTGTGTACCTGGCTGCATGCTGATGCTCTCTTCTTATTAGCACATGAGTCATATTGATTTAGGCTCCACCCCTGTACCTTCATTGCAACTGTTTTTTCTTCTAAAACCTATTTTCAAATGTAGTGGCATTCTGAGGTGCCGTGAATTAGGACTTCAACATAAAAATTTTGCTCATGCACTGAACAAAATCTCTGAGACCTGCTAAAGCAGTGCTGGGAGGGAAAGTTATAGCACTAGCTGCTTACATTAGAACAGAGAAAAAGCCTCAAATCCATAATCTAAACTCCACTTCAACCAACAGGGAGTTAGGAGAGGAGAGAAGAAAATAAACCCAAATCAAGCAAAAGGAAAGAAATTATAAAGAATCAAAATCAATGAAAACAGAAAGCAATAGAGAAAAATCAATGAAACATAAAGCAGATCATTTGCAAAGACAAATAAAATTAACAAATCTCTAGGAAGACTGACAAAGCAAGAAAGAGAAGACACAAATGAATAGTCTCAGAAATAAAGCATACTAAATTACTATAGTTCCAACAGTCAACAAAAAGACAATAGGGGATACTATAATCAAGTCTGTGTTCATATATTTGATTTCAAGAAAGATGCAGAATCAATTCAATAGAGGAAATATGGGGTCCTTGACAAAGGATATTGTACCTACCAGGTATTCAGAGACAAAAAGTTAAATGACATAAACTTTATATTTTACACAAAACTAACTCTAATGGATTATACATTGATTTAAATGTAAAACTATAAAGCTTTTAGAAAATAACATAAAAGAAAATAGTTGATATCTAAGACTTTCTGAAGAGTTCTTAGACCTGACTCCAAAAGCACAGCCCATAAAATAAAATCAAGATAAATTGGGCTTTCTTAGAATATAATTTTTTGCTCTGCACAAGACTCTGCTAAGAAATAAGCAACAAGCTACAGGATAAGATAAAATGTGTACAAACCACATCTGACAAAAGTCTCATTTTTATAATAATACAGATGATCCTCTACTCATAAGGGGGTTACACACTGATGATCCTATGAGAAGTAATAAATAGTCTTAGTTACTTTTCTTATTGCTGAGACAAAATATCTAATACCACAAGTTAAGGGAGGAAAGGTTTATTGAGCTCACAGTTTGTAGAGGTTTCCGTCCATAACCAGCTGGCTCAAGGCAGAGTAGCATGGCAGACAGGCATCATAGAGGAGAAACAGTTCATGGTGGGCAAAAGGTAGCAAAGCAAGGTAGCAAAGTAGCTTTTTTCTGCTTCTTTTATATTCTGTCTAGGCTACTGGGATTAGGGCAGTGCCAAACCAATCAGTGAAGTGACTTAATAATCACCCACCCTTAATCCTGGCACCTTTAATCCTAGCATTGTACCATGAATCAATCACACTCTAGATTCAGCCACCTCTGAAAATGTTCCACCTATGACTGCCTGAGGCTTTAGGGGGACATCTCAGCACAAACCATAACATTCCACCCTTGGCCCCCAGAAGACTCATGCATATCCCTTTATGGAAAAGGCATTGAGTCCATGTCCAAGAATTGCCAAAGTCCTAACAGTTTCAGCATTGCTGAAAAGTCCAAGTCCAAAGTCTCCTTTGAGATTAAGGCAAACTCATATCTGCAAACCCCTGTACAAATGAAAAGAAAGTTAAACACTTCCAACATGCAATGGTACAAGATAGACATTTCCATTCCAAAAAGTATAAACAAGAGGATGCAAAGGAATGAGACCAGAGCAAGTCCAAAATCTGACAGGACAAACATTAATTCCTATAGTTCCATGTCCAACACCCAAGGCAATTTGAGGACTCCAAAGAGCTTGGGTGGCTCCATCCTCATAGCACCTCCAGTGGTTGTTGCTTCAATGGCTTTTCTCTTGGGCAGACTCTGCTCCCTCCTAGCAATTTTCCTTAGACGACTGAGGTTCCTGGTTTCCCCAAACTTCTAGGGTCACCACTGAACCTTCAGCTTCACACTGACACCTTAACACACTGACCTCTTGGGGGCACACTGCCTGGCCTCCCAGGCCCTCTTCTGAAATCCGGGTGGAAGCCTTCCTGACCCCACAACTCATGCATTCTCCATGCACCTAAAGCCAGCAACACGTGGATGACGCCAAGGTCTACTGCCAGCTGGAGCAGTAGCCAGGCTTTCTTCTCTTTTAGCTGTAGGGGTCAGGTGCCTAGATAATGTAGCACTCTGAACCTAATTCTAAGCAACAAATTCTGTAGCCTGCCACCATTCTGGAACATGGTACTCTGAGGCGCTGTTCTCAAAGCAGTCTTTCACTTTTGCAAATCTGAGGGTGTTTTTTTTTGTTTTTGTGATATCCTCAGGCCATCTTTTCTGTTGTCTTCTTTTGAAATACTTGGCTTTTTCTTGCTAGTCATTTCAGTGACCAGTTTCTCCTTTGTTCCAGCTTTCCAGGCTATAATTTTACTGGAGCTCCCTTTCTTGTCAAACTCAAAATGTTTCAAATCATTCTGCTGGGCCCTTTGCTCTTGATTCTCAATGTAAATCTGACTAAAAGCCCCCAACAGTAGCCATGCCATGGCCTTAACATTACACTGCTCTGAAATTTCTTGTGCAAGATTAATTAGTCCACTGCCCTTAATCGCAGTCTCAGATAAAGTCTCTGAGCAAAGTCTCAGAGCAAAATGCAGATAAACTTTCTGCCAAGCCATAACACACATCTTTTGGGGTCCAACAGCCAATGGAATCTTTCTTCCCAGAAGAAACCTCCTGAGCCTGGTCTTTACCGGCATCATTTCTATCAAGATTCTGTTCTTCTGAACTCTAGCCAGAATCTCCCATCAAGTACAGCTTAAAGTTTTTCAGGGCTACTTTTTTAGCCAGCATCTTTGAACCTTTCCAAACACTTCCCACAAACCAGTTTCAAAGTCTCCTGAACCTCATGGTCAGATACAGTCACAGCAAGGACCCCACTCCTGATACCAAATTTGATATCAGTCAGTCTTTACTAGAGAAATAGATATAATACATGATATATATATTCATATATATATTCACATATATTCATATTCATATATATACGAATTTACAAGATTGACTTATAATGGCCACCCACAGAGTTGGATGTGGAAGAGTGCAGGGGTTCTGTTTGCACACTGGAGATCTGAAGGATCCAGTTGAAGGCCTGGAGCTCACTGCAGTGTCTCATGCAAGTCTATATTAAGAGCCCAATGGGTCTGCGATGGAAAGCTGAAGAGTCTACACCAGAAGGATGAGGCTCTGCAACAGAAAGCTGAAACATCTGCACCAGAAGCTGAAGAGTCTGCATTGGAAGTCAGGAGATAATACCCAAAGTGAAGGTGAAGAATGGAGTTCCTCCAAAGAAACAGAAGCAGATCTGTCCTTCTTCATTTCCCTTTTCATCATCAAGGCAACAAGCCATGCTAATTCCCACCTTAGGGTGTGGAATTGCTGAGCCAATGTAGTTGAGCTTCTCTTACTCAAGTTGACACAATCAATCAACCATCACATATTGTAATTAAAAATGCATTTTATTATCAGGTGTGGTGGTGCATGCTTATAATCCCGGCATTGTGGAGGCTGAGACAAGAGAATTGCAAGTTTGAGATCAGCCTGGCTACATAGAAAATTCCAGGCTAACCTGGCAAGGCACTGTCTTAACCAACCAACCAAAAAACAGCTTTAATCCCCATAACCTACCAACCATACATAGTTTACCCAAACCTGTCTTAATTATGCATGCAACAGTTATTCTAAAATTGAGCAAAATTTTCAAACATAAAACCTATTTTATAATAAAGTGTTGAACATCTCATGTACATACACAGATAGGTGTGTTGTAGACATGATATGATGTGAAAACATAAAACACACTATCCAAAAACACTGATAGCATGGTCCACTGTACAGTGTCAGTTGTTTCCCCTGGAGACCATGTGGCTGTCTGGGATCTGGCTTGCTACTCCTGCCCAGTATCAGGAGTGAGTATTGTGCCACATGTCCCCAGGCTGAAGAAGACAAAAATACAAAACTCAAAGTACAGTTTATACTTAAGACATATTTCTTTCACATCCTCAAAAAGCTGAAAAATTGTTAACCATTGTTGAACCACTGTAAGGCAGGAACTGTCAGTATACAAAGAACTCTCAAAATTCAACATTAAAGACAATTTTATCAGACAATAGGCAAAACCTATAAAAAGCTATTTCACAGAAGAGGATATACAGATGGCAAATAAGCACATGAGAAATGTCCAGCATCACTAATCATTAGAGAAATGCAAATGAGAGCTGCAATGAGTTATCACAACATCTGTATTAGAAGAGCTAAAATAAAAGTCAGTGATAATAGTAAATGCCAGGAAAGATGAAGAGAAACTGGATGTCTTTTACATTGTTGATGGGCATGGAAAATGGCACTTCTGCTATAGAAAGTAGCTTGATAGCTTCAAGAAAAAGAAAAACTAAGTATACCCTAGGGCCCCAGAGTTGCATCCTTAGACATTTGTCCTTGAGACATGAAACCTTATGTCCCTTAAAAAGCCATGATTTTCATAGTAGCATGTGGTATTAGACTTTGCTATGTCAACTTGATTGGCTGAAGAGCCACCCAGAGCCTGGTGAAGCACATTTCTGGGTGTGTTTGGGTGGGACATGGAGGTGTCACCTTGGGGACTACATCTTGTCTCTCATTCCTTTCTCTCTAGTGCTGTTCTCCTACCCTGTTGCCTGGATGCCATAAACTAAGTAGCTTTATTCTACTTCACTCTTGTGCCATGCTGTTCCTGCCTTGGAACCAGATGACTATGGACTGAGTCCCCTGAAATTGTGAGCCAAATAAACATCTCCTCCTTTAAATTGTCATGTCAAGTATTGTGTTTTAGTGACAAGTAAACTGACTAACACACAGCATTTCCTGTAATAATCAAAAATTGGTAACAGCCAAAATGTCTCTCAATAAAAGGTTAAACAAACTGCTGTGTCTATTGCATGGAATGGAACAAAAAGAATGGGATATTTCTATATTGCCATATGCAACACTTAGGATAAATGTCAAGGGCATTATATAGAGTAAAAAATATAGTCAGTCTCAAAATAATATATACTTTAGGGTATTACTTGAATAGACTTTCTCAAAATGACAAGAGTTGAGATGGGAAACAGATGAGTGGTGTTAGAGGCAGGGACAGCAGGCCAGGTCTGGGGGTGACTAGGAGTATGGAAAGTTCAGAAGAGTTTGGAGTCTTGATTAACAGTAGTGATGAGATGACCTAGAACCAGGCACACGTATTTACCAGTGTTGATTTCCTAGTTTTTAACTATAGTTATTTAATATGTAGCTTTTGGGGAAACTAGGTGTCCAGGACCTCCCTGGACGCTCTTTGAAACTTCCTGTACATTTATAGCTATTTCAATAAGCAATTTTAAAATAAAGTTAGTAAATATCTCAGATGCAGCTGGAGTACTAGAGAATGAACTCGGGTAGAATTCTGGAGAAAATGACCAATGCCCCCAAAATGCAGACCTGACTAGAGGAAGAAAGCACAGCTATCACCATGTGTGGAGCATACTACCATTTGTGTTGCTGCCTTTTCAGTGCCTTTGGCCTCCATTGTATAAGAGAGAGGGAAAAAGAGAGGGAGAAGGAAAGGGGTGCGGGGGAGAAGAATAAAGAGGAGGAGGAAGTAAATGAAGAGGACACAAGGTGGAGAAAGAGAAGGAAGGAAGAGGAGAGGAAAAGAAGGAAGAGGAGAAAAAGAAGGGAGGAGAGGAGGAAAGGGGAAGGAAATGAAAAAATCAAAAGGTCATGCAAGTACCTTCTGATTGGTCAGACTATGGTCACATGAATACCTTCTGATTGGTCAGATATGGTCACATGAGTACATTACCTTCTGATTGCTCAGACTGTGGTCACACATCCCTGTCTCAGCTAAAGAGTAAATGCCCATCTTTTCAGCTTTCCCAAAAGTCTGTTTCACATCAATATTCATAAAGTGAAAAATTCCCAAAACAAACAAATAAAAAGCACACCCAAATGCTGGTAGCCAAGACAAACGGCCAATATTCATCTCAAACCCTGAGGGAGAAGACCCTTTCCTGGGCATAATCCTCCACATATGAGCTTGACTAATGATTTTACCTCCTGCACAGTATCTGCACCTTCAGGGTTGAGGGCAGACTCTCCGGCTTAGCAGCTAGTACTTCATGACCTTCAGCATGATCACCCCATCCTTGCTAAAGCAGTCAGTAGGGATCCTTCAGATAGTTCCGTTGCCTGAGTCTTCCTCCAGGCAGCTCCCTGGGCCTAGTAGGGCTTCCCCTCAGCTTCAGGTGATGCCTGCTCTGATACAAAATGCGGATAGTCACTGTCACTTCTAGAGGCCAAGTAGGGAGAGGGAAGTCATTTCCATGTCCATTCCCTACAAGATCTTGGCCAGATACTATCTTCTCTTGTATTCTAGCAAATCCCACCCCCTTTGAAAATCTTATTGCTAGGCATGGCAGCACACACCTGTAATCTCAACACTTGAGAGGCTGAGGCAGGAGGATCACCATGAGTTTGAGGCCAGCCTGGGCCACATAGTGAGTTCAAGGCCAGCCTAGGATACATAGTGAGACCCTATCACAAAAACAAACCAAAAAACCCAACTCCCTTTAAATTTAATCCAGTTTGGTTAGGAATCCAGTTCCTACAAGCAAGTGTACCCTGGCTCAGACAGGACACCTGGTCCATGCATTTACTAAGAGCTCAGAAGATGGCTTGGCTCCTAACCAGCTCCCTATAAGTGCTCCTGGCACTGCCCACTCAGGCTTCTGTCCTCCAGTTAAATACAACTTCAACAGAGAGGCCTTCTGCAACTTGGTGATGCCTACCATGCCAGTCCCGTCTGCTCCAGTGGCAATGCTTTGTTCAACTCTCCAAACCCGGCAGGACACCAAGACAAAAGTTATGCCCAGGTACTCAGCAAATAGCACTTCGATGAAGAAGCTTCTGAGACAGAACCTCAATCATCCCTCCTCCCGACACTGAAGCAGCTTCCAGCAATGGTGGGGAGATGATGAGTGTAAGGGAAGCAAATGTGGAAGGTTTGCCCCTTCCTAATATGTGCCTTGTGGCTTCATGCAGAAGACCCCCAAAAGAGGGAGCTGGTACTACGACCCCACTCCTGGCCCATATCTGCCTGTGCTGGTGATGCCCTGGGTGCTGGAGCATGACTTCCAGATGACCCACATCCTGGGACTTCATGCTGTCATCAAAACAACACCCTTTGTCTGTCCTCCAGAATTCAAAATGTCAATGTTTTCCTTTGAACACCATCAGTTTAAATTGGTCACAGAGGAGGTACATTGCGGTGGCTGCTATTCTTAAGTAGGTGGAAGAATCCTTTGCATCGAGACCTCTCCTTCACCTGCAGCTGCCCAGGACAAAAGTCAGGATGGGGCCATCACTCTCAAGCAGCAGCAGCTTAAATGGGAAACAGAGACAGCTTCGGAAGCAGTGAGGACAGTGCGGGTCACAGCCCACTGTGCCCCTGACGTCATGGGAGTGCTCACTGCTCATGAGCACAGGGGCTCGCCTTTATAGAGTTTTCTCAAAGTTCTTTCTGAAAGAGACCTGACAGGCATTTAACAGTCCATTCTATAGGTAAGGACACTAGCAGCAAGTACATGGCTCCTCATCTAGAGCTCCAACTGTCTCATTCCTAATCCACTGCCGATGCCAGAAAAATCACCTTTGGGCTGGACATGTAGCACATGCCTGTAATCCCAGCACTCTGGGAGCCTGAGGCAGGAGAAACACAAGTTCGGGCCCAGGCTGAGCGACTTAGTGACTTAGCAAGACCCTGTCTCAGAATAAAAAATAAAAAAGAGCTAGGGATGGAGCTCAGTGCAGAGGCCCTGGGTTCAATCCCCAGTATTGAAAAAAGATCACATTTAGTAGTATTGGACCTTTAAATAATAATAATAATGATGGTGCTGATCATGATAGTAATGATGACTGGCATTTACCGAAAATGCATCCTGTGACAGGTACTGCCATCGGTATTTCAATGCATATCATTCCATTCCTCATGTAGGTGTGGTCATTATCGAGGTGAAGGAACTAAAGTCCAGAAAGGTGAAATAACTTGTCCCAAGTCACACAGCTAACAAGTGGCCATGTTACCAGGTTCCGGGGAGTCCTTCTAGAGGGGTTTCCAGGTTCTTATTGTCCTGTACAAAGAATTGGGCAAGACAAAAAAATACATAGGGAGATTATACATTAATAAAAGATAGAAAAGAAACATGCTCTGCAGAGCCAGTGCTGGCCAATTAAAAGTGAGAAAAGCAGCACACTGGACAGTGTGAGAGCAAACCCCTGGGAAAGAGGCACAGTGGCCCAGAGCTGAATGGGGCCTCTCTTCATCTTCCTCTCCTCAGGCTGAGGTCTTCGCCAGGCCATCTTATCAAAAACTGGCTCGGGTTCTGGGGAGAAGAACTGAAGAGAACACAAGCATTTCTTGAAATGAATGTCACTGACACATTTCAGACATCCGCAGTGATCACATGCATCCGAGGGAGCTTGTACCTGTACATAATACATCTTGATTCCTTTTTCCCGATCTCCTACCTTCCTTTCAACTCCTCTTCCCCTCCTTATTTACAAAAGCTGTTTAAATGTTTTTTTTCTATTCTCTTTTTTCCCTTCCTTCCCCTCTCTGCCCCCCTCTTCTCATTCCCCTTCCTAGTTCCCAATTTCTACTATACATTTTGGACCTTATTTATCCTTTCTCACACCAGAGAAACAATCCATTATTTACACACGTGTGTCCTCTTTGCTTCACTTAAGAGTATGGCTTCAAGTTGCATCCATTTAGCTATAAATGTCTCCAGCTTATCTTTCTTTATGGCTGAGTAGTACTCCATTTTTTTAAAAAAAAAACCATATCTTCTTTATCCAATCACCAGCTGATGTGCATTTGGGGTATTTCCAAGATTTAGCTATTACAAACTGTGATGCTATATACATGGATGTGCATATATTGCTGTGGTACGGTGCTTTTAATTTTGGGGAGAAGATACCAAGAAGGGGAATAGCTGGGTCAAATGGAGCCTCTAGTTTTAGTATTTTGAGGAATCTCCACACTGATTTCCAAGTGCTTGCACCAGTCTACACTTTCACCAACAGTGGGAAAAGGTTCCTTTTTTCCCACAGCCCCAACAAGATTTGTTATTAGTTGATTTCTTGATGATAGCCATTCTTTCTGGAGTGAGATGAAATCTCAGTGTTGTTTTAATTTGCATCTCTAGAATGACCAGTGATGCTGAACATTTTTTCAGATATTTATTTGCCATTTGTACTTCTTTATCTGAGACGCATCTGTTCATTTCAGATGCCTATTATTGGATTGGGTCTTTAAATTTTGGAGTCTGATTTTTTTAACTTCTTTATATATTCTAGATACTAGTCCTTAGTCTGAAGAACAGCTAGCAATAATTTTTTCCCACAATGAGGGTTGTCTCTTCACTCTGTTGGTGGTTTCTCTTGCTGTGCAAAAGGTTTTTTAGTAAGATACAATCGCGGTTGTTGATTCTTTGTAATATTTCCTGTGTGATTGGGGTTTTGCTCATAAAGTCTCTGCCTATACCTATGTCTTCAAGAGTTCTGCCTATCCTCTCTTCCAGTATATTTAGCATTTCTGTTTTAATATGAATATAACACTTCATATTGGTTCCAGGTCCATGTCTCCTGGGTCTCCATGATTGACAGGTCACATCCACTTGCCCAGCAGCTTTGCCACACCCTAATCTCCTGTTTAGCAGGACTAAGACTTGAATCAGGTCCTACTTTAGAGCCAGAGCACTCGACCTCAACCCCTGCACTGAGTTCTTGCTGAGGTCCTACACTGGGGAAGGAGTAACACTATTGTATTTAACTCATACTTTGTTTTATGTATTCATTTTTTAAACCTGAATGTGATTTAGTTACTTGGTTTAGAAATTAAGATATGTTTATTTAATGGACTCTTCCAATAAAAGATTATGCAGCAAAGAAAGTTGTGCCTGATAAACATTTACATACACAAACAGGATGTGAATCATAAATACAATAGAATTACAACTATGTAAAGTAAGCATAGGGGAAAAACAACTACAAAAAACACACCAAGATAATATTAGTAGTTTTGTTAAAGGGCTGAGGTCATGTGAGATTGTTTCATATTTAAATGATTTTTATTTCTAAATTTTAGGGATTTTTTAAAAAAGATATGAAAAGCTCCCCAAATATAGCTTGACTTAATGCTCTGCATCCCTGGCATTTGAGGAACCACAGAGAAAACCAGTTTATAAAAAGCAAATATGGTGGGAACAGCTCATATTTTTCTTGTATCAAAACTTAAAGAAATTTGTTCTGATTACACTAAAAATTTATTGTCCATCTTCACCACCTCCCCTACACACCACCAAAGAAGAAAGGAAAATAGGAGAGCAGGAGGGAGGTGAATTTTGTTGCACAGTGGAACCATTAAATTCCATTGCTTTGTTTGGGAACTACTTAACAAGTCCACAAACAGCAATCTTGCTAGGTAATTAAAACAGTGTAAATGCCACTACTCCGATCTCTGACATTTGGTTTGGGTCCTGACAGGGTGCGATGAATTACAGAGAAGGAACCTCCCAGGGAGCATGGGGGTAATAGTCCTGGCACAAGGTCTTCATAGTCCTCCACATGTCTGGAAAGATCAGCATTGCCAGACACAGCCATTCCTCCCGCACTTCATCCCTTGCTGCCTGGCACTTATGCTGAATAATTCCAGGCTTCATGAGTGCTAGTCTGGGCTTGCTGTAGGCATGGTGATGGCGACTTCCCTGAGGATAGAGGTCCTGTCCTATAGCTTGGTAACACAGGTCACACACGCTAAGGAAGGTCAACCACATTAGGATAACAACAATAGGAACTACCGTGTTCGGACACTTTCTATGTGCCAGGCCGTGGGCTGCCCACCTACCACACACCGGCCTTCTTAATAAACTCAGGGGTCAGAGTCTGAATTCCACATCCCCAGCTCACTAGCTCTGCAGTCTCTGTTCCTTAGGTACATCCCTGGTAAAACAAAAGAACAACGACGGTACCTTACTTCTTGGGGCTGTTGCAGAAGTGAGTTGCTCAATGCTCCGTAAACATCAGCCTAGATTAACATCAGTGCACCGCTGTTCCTGAACAATCTTAGGATGAATGTTCATTTTATTACTGACTATTCCCTCTGTTTAAATTTATTATTTATTTATTTATTTATTTTTAATTTTTTTGGCAGTACTGGGAATTAACCTAGGGCCTTTGCACTGAACTATATACCTAGTCATTTTTTAAAAATTACGTCTTATTTTGAGACAGGGTCTCATTAAGTTGCCCAAGCTGGGCTCAAACTTGTGGTCCTCCTGCCTCAGCCTCTCAGAGTGTGGGCGTGGCAGGTGTGCACCACCGCGACTGCTCTTTCTTCTATTCATTGTTCATTCCAGGGCTTATTCTTACAATTCCGTCTCTCCTTGTCCTGTACCTTTTCACCCCCGTGTTCCTTATCCTAGTGCATGGCCCCCTTTCCTCCTAATTATCCCTGTGAGATCCGAGGCTTCCTCCTTGAGATCTCTTTCCCTGTCTGCAGATCCAGTCACTCCGTGAGTCCTATCTCCTCCTTGTCCTCAATGTCCTGAATCCTGTGCCAGCTTTCTTCCAGAGAGGCAGCACCACTCGGCCTTACTAGGTCGGGACCGTTGGCCACCCACCACTTACCTACCGGGCGCAGCACTTGGAATTTTATCTGGTGCAAGAGTACAAAGTGCATCACCTCTTTGTTGTGAGAATAACATCGTCCAATGGGCACGAAGCACTGCTGACCACTCCTCACAGGGTTTGTTAGAGATCGCGGTTGATACAATGTTTCCCAACTCCTAACCAGCACCAGCTGCCTTCTGTAGTCCCTGGACCAGGCCAGTTTCCTCTTTAGTCTCCCTGCTTCAGCTCCTACCCTTCATTCCCTTTGCTACACAATGGACATTATACCTGGATAAAAATCAGCACTTTTGGCATACAAGCCCCTGTGTGAGGTCTCCTGCTCATTCTGACTTCCTCTTGCAAGGTTGCCTTCCACTCGCTGCACTCTAGAAGCACAGCCGCTTTTCAGTTCCTTGATCATGCCACGCTTCAGCCTGCCCCTGGGCCTTTGCATTTGCTGTCACCTCAACTCCAGAACACCCACTCTGCGCCCTTTCATATTTTCAGGTCTCCACAGCACAGTGCTCTCTCTTCTGCCAGGATTTCCTTGAGGAAGTCCTTGAGGGAGGGCTGCTTCTTCTTCCCTCATCCTAGACACAATTTTAGCTCCTTGCAGCCATGCTTGACAATATCTCGGTTGTTTGTGCACAGCTTATCTTCCTTCTGCTCAACTAGCAAACAGCTGTTTTAGTTATGATGGTGATGTAACAAATCACCACTAAGCCTACTGCATAAAGCAACCATTTATTCTGCTCACAGATTGTGTAGGTCAGGCGTTTAGATAAGGCACAGCAGGGATAGCTTATCTCCAGGCCCTCAGTGGAAGCCGGGTGGGGGCGGAACAGTCAGACTCTCTGGGCCTCTTCCTGTTCTCTCTGGTCTCGCCAGCAAAGTGGCCTGGGTGGCAGGAAGCCTAGGGCTTTCAAGGCACATGTCCCAAGAAAGGACGGGAAAATGCTGTCTCTGGTTTATGAGATCACCTTAAATATGACGTGTCACTTCCACCACAGGCAGAGGTCTCCCTGATTCAGGTGCAGGAACAGAGCTTCTACCTCTTCAGGGAGAAGTCTGTGTCACACTGTAGGGCACAAGGGCATGGAACATCCTGGCGTGGGCAGAGTCCTTCCCTCAGCTCCTAAGCATTGTCTGGCCCATAGTAGGCATTCGCTAGACCTTTGTTCACTCTAGAAACACAAGGCTGATGGAGGCTGAGGCAGGAGGATTGAAAGTTCAAGTCCCACCTGCACAATTTAGCAAGATGCTGGCTCAGAATAAAACATAAAAAGTACTGGAGATGTTAGCTCAGTAACAGAGAATCCCTGGGTTTGATCCAGTACTAACAAGAAGAAAAAAAAACTTCACTTTCTAACACATCTTCCAATTTTCTTCTCAGATTTTTTGTTTCTCAAACTTTTTAGTACTATTTTTTAAAATATATTTTAATTTTTAATTAAGACATAATTTCAACACATGTATGTAATGTGTAGTGATCAGATCAGGCTAACTGACCTACCTTCCACCTCAGACATATATCACTGACTCTCAACACTGTTATATATACCAAGTACATATCAAGCACCATGCCCCCCCCCTTTTTATTGTGGATTTAACCCAGGGCCTTGCATATGCTAGGCAAGTACTCTACTCTTGAGCTATGTCCCTAGCCCTTCTTTAAATTTTATTATTTATTTTATTTTATTTTATTTTATTTTTGGTACCAGGGATCAAACTTGGGACCTTGCGTTTGCGAGGCAGGCAGCAGAACCACTGATCTAAATCCCTGGCCCTTTAAATTTTATTTTGAGACAGAGTCTTACTAAATTGCCTGGGCTGGCCTCAAAGTTACAATCCTCCTGCCTAGGCCTCCCAAGTACCGGGATTACAGGCATATGTCACCATGGACCAGCTTCAAGCGTCCTTTTTTCACTGAGTCACTGCTTCTGGAGGAAAGAATCCAAGAAGGGCTGAACAGCTCCCGGTGGCCTCCAGCCAAGAGCTTTCTAAGCAGCCTTAAGCTCGGGAAGTTTCCCTGTCTTGTCACTTGGGAAGGCAGCCTTTCCGGGTGAGTTCCTGGTCTCAGCCAATGATGGACCCATGGCTGGGTCATGGTGCCAAGGAAGGGCGCCATCTATTGATGCCCCGCTCCACCCCGACCTCCTACAGAGGGCTCAGGGCTTCCGGTTCACTGCTCCATGGGGGTGGGGGTAGGGAACAGTGCACTCTTCATCTTGACCCTTAAGCCAAGCATCTGCAATAACAGGAGACAGGCAAAATCCCAGCACACAAAATCCCAGGCCAATGTGGATCTGCGAGGCAAGGAAGCAACTTGAGTGGAGAAGATTCCTTCCAAAACACAGCCTGCACTTTCCTGGCAAGTATCCCCACTAAATGTGACTTTATTAAGGAGTACAATCCCATACCACACTTCACAGCACTCTGGCAGGGCCTCTACTTTATTATTTCTCCCATTTCCCTTTTCACATGTTGATGAGAAATTTCAATTTAACACTCAAGGCAAGAAAGATCAATTGAAATAAGTCTTGCTTCACCAGGAGGCCTGTAGCTACAAGCAACAGAGAGCTCCATGCAACTCAATGAAGCCTTGAGAAACCACAGCTCCTCTTGGGGGGAGTTCCCATTTGGGGCGGGGTTCAGATTGGCTAATCTAAATGTTTCAAAGATGTCATCAAGGATTCAAGTTACTCATCAACTGAAAAAATAGTGCTATATGCAGGGTGACATTGTGCTGAGCAGGAAGAATTGCTCATAAAATTGTTCATACTGTATGATCCCATTTATATGAAATTCTAAAACAGGCAAATTTAATATATAGTGATAGAATTTAGATCAGCTGGGCAGGGATATAACTTTGTGGTAGAGTGTATGCACAAGGCCCTGAGTTCAATCCCAAGTACCACCAAAAAAGGAGAAAAAAGTCAAATCAGTTATTGTCTGGGGCAAGGGATTGTGAGGGACTATTGCAAAGGAGCATAAAAGAAGTTTTTGTAATGATGAACTTTCTATAATCCTGATGGGATTTGGCTACCCAGGTGATTATTAATCAAACTCTTTTGAGTGGTACAAGATTTGTGTATTTCACTTACATCAACTTTATATAGAAAAGGAAAAATATAAATAAATATTGAGTCCTGCTTAGTGATTTGCTGAAATGTTTAGAAATGAAGTTCACTGGTGTCTGCAAGTTATTTTAAAATGCATTAAAAATCAGACCTAGTAAGATGGATCGATGTGTGACAAAGCAAACAGGGTAAAACGTTCACCATTGCAGGATTAACGTGTTACATGTATGAGGGTTCTCAGTACAATTCTTTCAAGTTTTCGGGTTGCTTCAACATTTCCATAGTAAAAATAGGAAAATGAAGAAAGAATGAAACCTAATGAAAATGATACATGTACCTACTTCCACGTTGAAATGACTTAATAAAATATCAAGTTCGGGCTGCTTTGGGATAGAATTATCTCAACTTGCTAAGTTACCTCATCTTATTAAAGGGCAAATTGGGGAGTTACAGATGTCATCAATTAATTTTTTTAATAAGAACGTTTTAAAATGGGAGGTGCCCCTGAGCTTCCCGGCCATCCCTGTGGAGGAGGTGTGCTCCCAAATTAGGCTAATTAAACCCAAGAAAAGAGCCAGCTTCACCCACTGTTTGCATTTTACTGCAACCTCTCGACCAGCAAGAACATTTTAATGAATGCTTAGGAGCCTGCCCTTTCCCAAGGCCATCACCTTCCTAGTTTGATTCTTTCCATCGAGAATCTTCTCTCTGAAAAGAGACTGTTAAAAAAAGAAAAAGCAATGACACTGTTTGAGCCATCCAGTGAAGTTAAATCGAGATGAACCAGAAGTATATGAATTAAATTTCCCCTCTAGTCCCATAGAAATCCAATAAATAAAGTGCATATAGATTTAAAAATTAAAGGTCGAGAAGGCTGGAGGCAAAGTGCATTTGACATTTGAAATAATAGGCATCCAAGAGGAACCACGAAGCAAGATGTACACTTACCTGGTGTAATAGGAGCCCGTGGTCACTGCATCTGCCCCACTCTGTGTTTACAGAGCATAATGGCATTGCAGGGAAATTCAATAAAACACTCCCTCCTGATGCTAGGTGGGAGTGAGTACCATCATTTAGAGGAGAACGTCAGCAGACTGTAGCTCAGCTTCAAACCTAGAATGGCTGTGTTTGTCACAGTCCCCAGATCCTTCCTTAGTGTCACCTTTTCCATTGGATAGTTTTGTCCATAGCTCCAAAGTAGCCTTGGGAAAAGGTCTGCTTCCCTTTGGCAATATGTTGCAAGAAGCTAAGAGAGCTTCTCTTTTTGTGACCTAGTAATTTCCACCCTTAGAAGTTTAAACTAAGCAAGAAATTCTGAGATGTGGCCAAAGCTGTGTATATAAGGATGTTCATCATGGTGTTAAGATTGCACAAGTTTCAAGTAATCATGTATCAAACAAGAGGAATTGCATAAATAATTGTTGGAGAACTGGCTAAACCATAGGCCAGCTTCAGCACCTTGGGTGTACCTCATTGAGCCTCCACTATATGGTATTTATACACAATGGAGTACTATTCATAAAGAAGGATAAATTTAAGTTATTTGTAGAAAATGGATGTACCTTGAGACCATAATGCTAAGTGAAATAAATCAGACACATATATGAGAAACCCAAAATATAAATAAAAAGCAAAAGAAAAGATAGATGTCTTACTTTTCTTGTTGCTAAGACAAAATATCCAATACCAAAAGTTAAAGGAGGAAAGATTTATTTCAACTCACATTTTATAGAGGTTTCAGTCCATAACTGGCTGGCCCCAAGGCAGAGTAGCATACCAAAAGGCCATCACAGACCAGGAACAGTCCATGGCAGAGTAGGCAGAAGATAGCAAGCAGCAACGGTCATCCCGTCTTTTCCTTTTATCCTATCCAGGCTACCAGTCTTTAGGGTGGTGCTACCCAGAACTATGCTAATTCCAACAAGTGGACTAATTTGGTAGCACACACCCTTAATCCCAGTATCACATGTCCTAGGTTCAGCCGACTCCAAAAAGCCCCACCTATGAGCACATGAGGCTTTGGGGGGACATCTAGGTACCAGCCATAATAATAGATAACAGGAAATAGGGAGATAGTCCTTTTACAAAACGGAAGGTGACCAAAAGATGCAGTGAAGGAGAGGAAGGAGATGGGAAGGAAATGAAAAAAGAATTAAGATGTGTTTCAAAAACAAAAAAAGATGTGTTATATACATATACCAATACCTCACAAGGTATGTGAGCATTATGTATTACAAAGATGCACTAATAAAAAATAAAAATAAAAATAAAAAGAATGGTGAGGATAAAGTTATCTCACAGTGGCATCAGTAGGAGGAAACAAGATAACAGTGTTGGCTGCTAAGCAAGGCAGGTGCCTTTAGGGGCAAATCCCTAACCTTAAGGGGGAAAAAGCTGCCGCCCTTGAAAAGATTGTGAATGCACCTTCAAGTTGTTCTTTCTTTTTGTTTCACTTAAACCTCTTTGGAGAAACTCTCTGACTCATTGTTTTAGGTGACCTAGAGTAACTGGGCTCATTATAATACTGCATTGAGTGTCCCCGGAAGTGTTTATGTCTATGTCTTTCCTTTGTGAACATGCAGTCTATGACCTTAAACTGAGCATACCCAGAAATGTGTCCACCATCTTTCTTTGTTGAATATGTGATCTATGACCTTGACCTGAATGTGCCTATTATGTGCCTGCCTCTACCAAGGCTTTCCTGTGTATAGGCTCCCCAGTAAACCTCCCCAACACCTTTTATAGGGAGAGTATTGGTGCAACTAACCTCATTGCTGTCTTTACTTGCTGTAACTAATAAAACTTACTCCACCCTTTTATCTATGGATTGTGTACTTTTGGCTTTGCACCTGCTAAGATGAAAACTCATTGCTTTGCTTGTAGTAGGAGTGAGACCCTTATACAGTACTTAATACACTGCTAACGTATACATAAGTTTAACCACAGCATAGTTTCCTTTAGTGTGGATATTAGCATGGTGTTTAGTATTTCCTCCATGGATGCTATTTGGTGTTATTATCATTTTAATTGATTATTTTATAGCTAGAATGAAATGTTAATTATTTTTAAGTTTTCCCTTTACTAAGCCTAAAATATATAAATACAAATTTTAAATGCAGGATGTGTTATAAGCTCGCAAACTAAAGTACGTATGGCTTTTGTGAAGATTCAAATTAATGAGCTGTCTTCAGTGTTAGATAGCGATCATTCCACACTGCCCTCTTTGAAGGAACTTGTCCCCGTGACCTCTCACCCACAACAGACTCCAGGCCTCAGCAGTTTATCACCTCTAGTTCCACCTCTTCTGCCACCTTGAGGTTTCTGTCCCTTCCCCACATCCCTTCTTTTCCTAACTTTATTTAGCTCTGTAACTCAGCTTCTACCTATCCTACCTAGAAGGTAGCCAGTTCAGTCTTGGACTTGCTGTCCCAGCTCATCATTGACAAACAAAAAGGAAAAAAGACATTTCATCTGTTTTTACACCTTAGCAATGAGGAAGTTAATCCCATGACTAGGATGCTTTTATAACAATCAATGAACTAATAGAAAAGTTTACATTTGTAGTGGACAGCTGCCTGGACACCAGCCCTAACATGTGGCACCAATTCAGAGATCTGCCTTTTAAATCATAATGGGTGTTTTCTCCCTGAATGAGTCTTTTCAATGTCCAGAAATAGCTTCCTTGTTTCCTACCACCCAACTAGTGAGAGGTGAGTGACTAAAAGCAAGAGAAATGATTTTAGAAACTAGAACGATAAAGATCATATTGTGCAGTAGCAAAACATGTAGAAGCAAACAAATAAATAAGACATGAACATTTTTGTTTAGGAAAGAACTCTGGCCATGGTTCTGTTCATGGAAGCATATTGATCACAAGCATACTAAGATTTTGAGGGGGCAGTACTGCCAAAGAAACTATGAGCTGATATTTTTGTTAAACCTTGAACCAGTGGTTCTCCACTGGGGAAACTTTGTCTCTCAGAGGACGTTTGACAATGTGCAGACATCTTTGGTTGTTATAACTGGGGTAGAAATCTCTGCAGCCACTGACATTGAATAGATAGAGGCTGGAATGTTGCTAAACATCCTTTCCAGTCACTGGGACAAAATACATGATGCTCGAAATTTTAAAAAAGAGAGGATTATTGTGGCTAAAAGTTTTAGTCCATGGTCGTCTTACCCCAAGGCAGAAACAGCATGGTGGAAGGCAAGGAGGAAGAAAACTGTTCAACCTATGGCAGCAGGGAAGCAGAGAAAGCAGGGAGGATCTGGAAATGAGAACACACTAGGCCTTTCAGGTCATGGCCTGGATGACTCACCTTCAACCCGGCCCTACCTCTTAACAGCACATTCAGCCATGAACATGAGCTCAAAAATGGATTAATCCATGGGTGAGTACAGGAGCCTGATGATCAAATCATCTTCTGATGTGTCCAGTGGGGAGTCTCTGAGGAGGGAGTTAGGAGTCGCCTGTAATGACACTCCACCTCTCTTTGAGTCCTTGCCTTCAGTTCAACGAAGAATGAAGAAGTGGGGCTTTTAGCTGAAAATGGAGGAGTCAAGACTGATACAGTGCAAAGTGAAAGTTTATGTGAAGTATGCCAAATGGAGAGAAAACAAAAGAGTTATCTTAGCAGCAGAGTGGGCTTCAAGACAGGGGGCATCCCACTAGGGATGCCCAGTGAGTTTGAGGTATACTTCATATTTATAGGGGTAAGCTGGTTGCTAAAAATAATTGTTCTGATTGGTACAATCTAGGCAAATCAGGATCTTAGCCACTATTTCTGAAAAGGGAACAAGGTCAGCATACAGTAAATGTGAGTAACACTTTTATAAAGATGCAGTAAGATGCATTTTCTTAAATATATGGTACACAGATAAGCATATGATGATTTTACAGTCCTCAGCCACAGATACAGTTGTTAGCTATGGATAAGCATGTGATGATTTTACAATGTCTGTCATCAGGTTTTGTCCTGTGTTTTTCTGTCTCTCTAATCTGCCCCCATACTTCCAAAAAGCACCACCTCTGAACACTTGATACTCTGGGGGAGACATTTTAGATCTAAATCTCAACATTCCACACTTGGCCTTCAAAAAAATCTCATGTCCATCTCATTATACAAAATGTATTTAGTTCATCTCTAAGAGTCTTCAAAGTCTTAATAATTCCAATACTACTAAAAAGTCTGAGTCCAAAGTCTCCTCTGAGATGCAAGTAAAACTCTGAGCTGTAAGTCCTGCCTTGAAATTTTCTCTACCAGTTCAGTTAGTCCACTGCCCTTAATCTTAGTCTCCCACAAAAATCTCAGGATGTGGATAAAATGTCAACAAATCTTTGCAAAAATGTAACACACATGGCTTCTAGTCTAGTCCAATGCAGTCTTTGTTCCCAGTTGAAACATCTTGAGCCTGGCCTTTACTGTTCAAATTCCTATCAGCATTTTATTTATCTGAGCCCTTGTCAATGTGTTTTATCCTAGGCCTTTTCACTCACCTTCTTCCCTCCCGCCCCCCCTCCCCCTCCCCCTCCCTCCCTCCTTTCCTCCCTCTCTCCCTCCCGTTCTTGGCTTTTGCCGTGATGTTTTTGCCTTGCTACAGTCCTAAAAGCAATGGAGCCAGCTGACCATGGACTGAAACCTCAGAAACCTTGAACCAAAATAAACTTTTCCTCTTTAAGTTATTTCTCTTGGGTATGTTGTCACGGCAACAGAAAGCTGACTAACACAATATCCCATTTGTCTGGCCCACTGGTACATTGTCAGATCCAGGAATTAATAGTGGTAAAAACATCTTATATGCTGAAGGGTCCTATATGGAAGGCCTTGCTGCTCTCCAAAAAGTTCTCCCACTACTACTTCTCTCTTCCTAACATTAATTGAATACTATTTTGTGATAATTCTGTACTTAGCATTTTTCTGCACCTCATTTAACCTCCTAAAAATCTTGTGTTATCTCCATTTCACTCCTGATGGAACACAAGCTCAGGTAGGCTCTGCATGAGCCAAGACCACACAGTTGGGAAATGACAGAGCATGGACTGGACCACAGTCTTGGATTCCAAAGCTGCTATTCTACCTTCTCCTCCTCTCTACTTTTCTCCTTCTTTGTCTTTTCCCTCTACTCTTCTTCTTCTTCCTCTCCCCTCCTCCCCACTAACCCACAATGGGGGTAAAAGTCTGGCAAGGAGACACTTCCAACAGTCATGCCCCTGCCCTTCTTCCTTGCACTCAGAATTCAGACTTTGCTCAGGTGTGGGTAGAGCCTTTCCTTGCTTCATGGTAAATCTGGATTGTTCTGATCTAAATCAACCAAAGTAATTATATACCTTTGGTCATGGGTTGTAGGCATGAGTATGTAACTCATTGTATCATTAGGGAAGTCTTGTGGGGGGATTGTAAATTATCTTCACTCTATAAAAGGTACTCATAGGAGAAACACTGCTGTGAAAAATAGATGCCTGGAACTGTGGCAGCCATTTTGTTACAGTGAGAATTGGCTTGATACAAAGTGGGGAAATAAAAGATTTACATGCCTTTGATTACATTAGGTGAGTTATTGAGTGAGTTATACCATTTGTATAGCTACTGGAGTAACTCTGGAATTCTCATGACATTAAAGTTGTCCCCTAATATTTAAATTGGGTTGACTTCCCTTTCTGTAAACAGACTGATTCACATATACTTTTCCTCCTTTAACCTTTGTTGATTCCCGAAGGGTGGTGAAGTGTTGATCAAGCGACCTGAGTACACACATGTGACACTCTTCTGCACTGTTGAAGCTGTTCTAGAAATGGCAGAAGGGAAGGGAAGGAAGTTGCTATCCATGACCTACTGCAGGAACAATGCTAAGCAGGAGAAGTTGGGGGGGGTGTTGTCAAAGATCCTCAAATGTCATTGGTGCTGGAAGGGATTTAAGACACATCCAAGTTCATTACTGTTTTACATATAAGGACCAGAGGCTCAGAGGGGACAGAGGGGAAAAGTTGCCCAGGCTCCCACTGCTGATTACCGCCAGAGCAGGGTCTGCATCCCTGGCATTCAGATTCCTAACTGAGGCTTCTGCACCTTTCAAAGCTGCCACCAGCAGTGGAGAGACCTGGCCCCAGGCTGCTAAGCATTTCCCACATTGTCCTAGAACAATGGAAAGGAAACTTGCTTCATTTGGACATAGTTTAAATTAAGAAGCTGAAAACTGAATGGTGGGAGAAAAGGTGGAGGATACAAGGTCTGATCAGAAGATACAATGTGTGCTCAAATTTTTAAAAATTTATTAATCCCTCTCAAAATACTTCCTCTTGCTTTAAACATACTTGTCTTTATGAGATGTGAGCAAAAATATGGTGAATGCCCAGTACTATCCAATAAAAAGTCAGTTCACTATGTATCCTTATCTACATTATTCACTAGTTCTGGCACCATGAGACTTCTAGCTCTTCTACAAAGTCAAAATGACCATGAAAGGTAAACATTGTGATTTGATTCAAGACATTGAGACAGCCATGACGGTGCAACTAAAGACACCCATGAAAGAGGACTTCCAGAACTGCTTCAGAAAGTGGCAACAGTGATGGGATAATGGCATTGTGTCTTTTACTGTAATACATTTTAAAAAATTTCAACATTCACCTTATTTTTATCATGTCTCATGTGTGTCCACATGTGTGTGTGTACACACGCGCATGCAAAGCATAGAAGATGTGGACACTGGAGAAAGTGGCTGCCACTGACTGGCCTCCTGTGCTCTGTCACTGGGCTTGCTGGTCACACCAGCTGCACTTCCCGGAGCTCTTCCTTTCCTGCCTGGCACCAACAAATTGCATTGATTTGCAAAACAGACAACTCTGCAATTGCCTGAGCACATTTAATCTTTTCAAATTAAGCCAACTTCACATTCGGTGTACCATATGGAATTCTTCAGGGTGTTTATAAACAGTTACACTTAAGCCCTCGTCCACTCTGCTTAAACTGCACCAGAAATAGTACGGAGAGCCAAAACGGTCCCGATTGAAGGGATGATCAGCCACCAGGCCAAATCCTTTCCGAGGTGGAAGCGATTGTGGACATCAGCTGCTCTAAAGACTGTACCCGGGGCTGAGTTCAGCACACAGATGTGTTGAGCTTGGCTCGCTTTGTGTTTCTGAACATTTCTGCGCCAGGATTTAAGAATTGAGAAATTCACATAAAAATCCAGACTTCCTCCTGCACCGTTGAAGAGCACTGGAAATGTGGTCACACTGAGCGTTCCTTGTACATACTCAGCTCTCCCCTCCTCCCCATGGTCTGATACCAACTGTCCCTATCACTTTCTCTCAATGATTGCCTCACCCTTCGAGATATTTGGGCTTGCCACCCTTACCTAAGTCCAGATGTTCATTCTACAGAGGCAGAAACTGAAACTTAGCATCCAAAATGGCTTTACCTAATGTCATAACTGGCAAGCGCCAGGGCCCATGTTTGATTCATGGAGATGGTCAGAGCCGCTGGGTGGGCTTGGGATAAGCAGGCTGAGCTGAGTGAAAGCTCAAGACGGTTCTCCCCCCATACCCAGGACCCCCTGGATGCTCCAGACAGGCCTTGACTTACTTCTCAGGCTGTGGGACAGCACTTAGGGAGGATAGAAGGAAGCAAACCAATTTTACCTGTTTCGAGAGCTGAAGAGACCACAGATGTCTTCCAGGAAAGACAGATTTGACCTTTGACCTTGGGCTCACTGCAGATGTTCATTCAATCTGGCTGCGTTAAAATATTTTTCATTTATTGTCTTCTAAGAGTGACTTTAGACCCTCAGGAGACAAATATATTAAATCTTGATTCTGCTCCTCAAGGAGCTTCCAGTACCTCAGAGGAAAACAGACAGAGAGGCACCTGAGTTCCAGCCCCTTCCCCTCTCCTCCAGTGGGTCTGTAGGCAGAGGGCAGTGCTGTGCAGTGGTTAGGGCCACAGGCTGACTCATGGACAGGCCCCAGATGCTGTCCTGTACCCTCTTATCTTTGGGAAAATGCTTTATTCCTCTTCAGTATCAAATTTCACATTTCTTTAAAGTAATTTTATGCCTACCCCAAGAGTTCTCACCTGCCTGCTCCCCACACTGGGATTGAACCCAGGGTCTTCACACTGAGCTACACTGCCAATGCTTTTATTTTGAGACAGTGTCTTGCTGAATCACTAAGTCCCCCAGCCTCGGTCAGAACATGCAATCCTCCCACAGTGCCAGGATTCCAAATGCACACCACCACCTCCTAGAGTTCTCATAAGGAAACCTTTAAAAAGCTCCTTGCGCACAGTTAAATTTTCAGTAATGGTGCTGCTTCTCCTAGACTGCTTTCTTTTCCTCCTCTGATTCTCATTCTCCCTCCCCTTCCATTTCTCCCTCTCCCTCCCTCCCTCTCTCAATTGGTTCCTGACAGTGTTTTAAATTTTGAGATTTCCAAATATTTTCTGGCATTGCAAATCATTCCTCTGGGTGACGGGCAGGGCTTAAAATGGAAAGTGCCAGCACTTATTAAAATAAACCCACACAGCCTTGACACTCACAAGTGGCGCATTGTTTGTGCTACTCCTCTATAGGACAGAAAATGACTAAGGACTAAATCCTTAATTATTTGGTCTCATTTGCATGGAGTATCTTGGTTGACGGTCCTGCTCCGGAGTTCTCACACACACAAATTCTTCTGGGCCTTGAGCATTCTGGTTTCACAGGTAAAACAAAAGACCAAGAGCTAGAAAACCTTAAGATTTTTAATCCCAGGACAGACACTGGTTCCCTTGTTGGCCACAAGCAAATTACCTTCTCTCCTCACTTTCCCCACCAGCAATGCAGAAATCAATTATTTCCTCGCCTCACTCGAGGGCTTAGAGATTTAATTAAGCTTTTGGAAGATGGTCGTTAGTTAACCTAATTCTCTCTGTAAACTAACAATCCTTTGCTTTCCTAATCACATCTCCCAAACTTTTCATAAATTAGTCCCCTTTTCCTCAAGTCAGAATGCAGGATGACTTTTTTTGTTACTGATTCGCTTCTATAAATAGTTTTTAATGCTACAACAATCACTTTCCCATAAATAGACTCAGGGTGGGAAAATTCTGAGGCAGAAAGATCACCCTAGGGTTGACAAAGGCCGCAGACCTTCTCTCTCCAGAAGGGAAGGTGATCTTTGTCACTGGAAATGGGGTACCACCTTGGGCCCCCTGGTCATGGGGCAACCTTGAGGAGAATTGTACATTAGGTTAACCTTGCTTATTCTGCAGTGTGTAGCCTTAGGGTGGGCAAGAATCCTTTAGGCCTTGGTTCAAATTCTGGCTCCACCTCTTCCTAACTGAGTGACCTTGAACATTTAACCTTGATGGCTTTTCATCTATGACATGGCAATAATAAAGTCTCCATCCCAGGCTTGTGGGAGGGATGAAGTAAAGTCCTATGAATTTCCCTTTTACACTCACTTGCAGACGAGTGTGTGCATCTGCCCAATTTCCACAACTAGGTTATGATAAACCCCTTGTCTCAGTTACTTCTCTCTCTTTGCTGAGACAAATACCCAGCACCCAAAGTTAAAGGAGGAAATATTTATTTGGCTTACAGTTTGTAGAGGTTTCAGTCCATAATGAGCTGGCTCCAAAGCAGGGCGGCAGAGGGACAAAGGTCATGGTGGAGATGGAAGACAATAAAAACAACAAGGGACATTAACAGCGTCTTTCTGCCCCTTTTATCCCATCCAAACTACCGGGATCAGGGTGGTGCCAAACTAATCACTCACGTGCAGTGGTTTAGTAATCATACACCCTTAATCCCAGCACCACATATTCCAGATTCAACCACCTCTGGAAAAGAAAGCCTCACCTCAGTCTCATAAGGCTTTGGGGGGGACATCTAAACACAAGCTATAACATCCCTCGAGAACAGAATTATATATGGAAAATTCTATGAGATTCTTTTCTCAATTCTCCCAAGGATGATGTGTAACTAGAACCATTTTAGGTGCAAAGAAGAGAAGTTAATTCATTAAGTACAATGGATGTGGTTACGACTTGTATCTATATGTCCCCCCAAAGCCTCATGAGCTCATAGGTGGGGTTTTTGAGAGATACTGGATCATGGGTGTGTGATGCTGGATTATTCCACTAATTGGTTTAGCATAGTTCTAGGTGTGGCTGAATGCATTTACTAAAGACAAAACAACCACTCTGGGTATGGGTGCCACCAACCTTTGGTTTGTGGCCTGGATGGAATAAAAAGGGTACGTAGGAGGAAGGCTGCTGCTTCCTGCCTGCCTCATCATGCACTGTTTCTCCTCTGCCAGATCTCTCTACCACGCCTCCATGCTTTGGAGCCAGATGACTGTGGACTGAAACCTCTACAGACTGTGAGTCTTAACTTCTTTACGTTGTGGGTGTCAGGTATTTTTTCCCAGCAATGAGAAAGTAACTAAGACAGATGCCTTAGGGTAAGAGGTCTCAATCCTATCCCACAGGTTGGTTGAGAAACCCTGGTGACATTAATTACTATAAAAGATAAACTTCAAACTTTCACTTGTTTAACAGAACAGAAGTCCACATCTAATGGGTATTCCAAAGTGACAGGAGCAATGATTGACAGCTCCCAAGCTCTCCATACTCATCTGAGTGAAGGAGGAAGATGTAGGAGGGAAAGGTTTTCAAGTCACATTGTCTTAGCTAGATGGCAGGCACAGGGAAAGTTGGCAGATGCAGCCCACTGGTGGGACCAGAGAAAAGAGAAGAAGACTATCAGATCTCTACCATACATTAAGTATTACCCCATTAGTGTTCAGGCTACCATATTGTATCATATGCAAGTGATGATAGTGCATGATAAAATGTTTATTAAGTGTATAAGTGAAGAAGTGAATTGCTCATTCATTCAATCAATCAGCCCTTACTCCTTGACTTTTTGATTGATCCTGTGTACTCAAACTTTTCCTTGAACCTTCAACCTTTCCTTCCAGTCAGCTGCCACTGATATGTAAAAGATCTGATCTATCACTCTATGAGGATAAATGGGGTGTGTGAAAGAGCACTTGGCCTCAAATTCCAGAGCCCCACCTCTTTTTTCTTTTGGTATTGCCGGGGATTGAATCTAGCATCTCACACCTGCATTCTACCACTGAGCTACATTAACACCAGAGTCCTCAAGACCCTGTCTTCGATTAGTTATCAGCTGGGTGACCTGGATCATCACTTTTTACCTATTCCTACAGAGAGATGTTATAAGTTCCTTTGTGATGAGTGGAAACAATCTTTTGTGGCCTGTCTCTTGGTTTGAGGAAAATCCACAGGACTAATATAAATTAAGGTATTTGCAAAGAGCCCTACAAATGCAAATATTATTGGTATTAATTCTTCTTTTGTTGGTAATTAGAAAAGTTCTAGCCATTTCTTTTCAAAGGGCATCTGTATCATAAGAGAAAACTCAAGAGATTTTTAGCTGTGAAATACCAGTTACTTTCTTTCTGCTCAATGTCCCTGTGTCCTAATAGTTGTGTGTCAATAATTTCCATGAATGGCATCTCTGGGGTACTAGAGACAGGAATGTTGTTTGGGTCTGATAGAGGGTAGGCTCCGGGATAGGGATGAATATGCCAACAGGACCTGGTTATGTCAATGAAGTTCAAACTAACACAGAGACAAGGAAGAAATGAAAAGAGAGAAGAAGGGAGAAGCTGGAAGGGTCACCAGGGAGAGAAAGTCGCTCTGTGGCCAATGTGGTGTGTGTCTGATAACACCGGTAAACAACTGATCAACCGGATTATTTCTTTCAACGGGAAGAGTTGTAGAGAATGGAAGGACAATAAAATGAAGAAAAGGAGCAAGTCAAGGATGACAGACTCTTTTGCCATTTGCATGGAATCTAGGTGAATTCTAAATTAAACTGCTTATCCTTGATGAAAAGAGAGTGTGAAGGGCAACTTTCTATCAGAGACAGAACTCCTACCTCTTAGGAAGTGGAGTGATGCGATATTATAGAAAAGTCCCCAACCATAGAACAAAGCAGAACTGGGTTCAGATTGTTGCTGTGGCACTTTATCCTTAGCATGACTTCAGGAAAACCTCTCTGAGATTTTTGGGAGATAATAATTTCTATGTCAAAGGTTTGTTGTAAAGACACGGTACAATATGTTAGCCTGCCTAGGTCACAGCAGATAGTCAATAAGCATAAGTTAATATTATCAATAAAGACTAAAGGATGCGTTTCCTGTGAGGAGGTAATGATACAGCAATTGTGTGATGAGTTAGTGAGTGATCATTTTGGGGCCATGAAGAAAGTGTGTGAAGCTCAAGTGCAAGCTTTGCACATGACTTTTCTAACAACTGCATCCTGTGCTTTCCATGCTCCTAAAAAGTGTGCTAAGAACCCACAGTCTTAGTCCATTTCCTGCTGCAATCACAGAATGTCCCAGACTGAGTAATTTATAAAAAATAGAGTTGTATTTGTCTCTCGATCATGGAGGCTGAAAGTCCGAGAGCATGGCGCTGCTGTTTGGTGAGGACTTCGTGTTGCAGTGAAAGTGAACACATGTGAGTCAGAGGGAAGAAGGGGCTGAACTTGTGTTTCTAGAAGGAGCATGTTCCTTCAATAACTAACCCCCTTCTGAAATATAATATGGCATTAGTCCCTTTCCAAAGCCAGAGCCACCACAACCTAGTCGCCCCTTAAAGGTCTCATCTCTCAACACTGTTACAGTGGCAATTAAATTTTAGCATGAGTTTTGGAAAAGATATTTGAAGTATAGAAACCTATCCCAGCTCTCCCAAAATTTATGTCTAGCTCATGTACAAAATACATTCTTTCCACCCCAATAGTCCCCCAAAATCTTAACTTGTTCTAGCACCAACTCAAAAGTCCGAAGTCAAGAGTCTCATCTAAATCAGATACAGGTAGGATTCAAGGCACAATTCATCCTAAGGGAAATTCCCTCTAGCTGTAAGCCTGTGAAATCAAAACAAATTGTCTACTTTCGGAGTAGATAACAAGCAAGGGAGAGACATTCCCATTCCAAAAGAGAAACATAGGCAAGAAAAGAGGAGCAATGGATTCCAAAGAAGTCCAAAATCGACTAAGCCCTAGAGCTGAAGAATCAACTCTGGATTCCATGTCCCACATCCTAGGTACACTAGGGTGAAGGTTGGGCCTCCAAAGCCCTTGAGGGCCCCACTTCCTTGGCTTTGCTGAGTTCAGACCTGACAGCAGCTCTCCCGACTCAGAGTCTTGTGTCTACAGTTCTCCGGGACTGGCATTGCACGCGGGTGGCTCTACAGTTCTGGGGTCTTGAGTGTGGTCCCATCCCTGGAGCTCAGCTAGGCATTGCCCTAGTGGGGATGTCTCTGTGGCAGATCCAGCTCTGACCTCACCTTTGTGCTAGGCGCTGCCCTCGTAGGAGCTCTCCACAGTGGCTCTGCCCTTGTGACTGGTCTTGCATTCCGCACACATGCAGAATTGGCACCATGTGGACATGGCCAAGGTTTCCAGCATTTACCTTCTAGAATGGCAGCCTGAGCTACCCTTGGGCCTGCTTGAGCCATGGCGAGGTGGCCAAGGAGAACTTCTGTGGAAGGTGGAGAGCAAGTTTCTAGGCTGTGCTGAGCAGTGAGCCTTTCTGTCCTCAAGCCCCTAATTTTCTAAGCCTGTCATGCAAGGGGTAGCCTTGAAAATCTCTAAAATGCCTGTGAGGTCTTTTTCCTGTTGTCTTGATGAGCAGCACTCAGCTCTCTTCCATCCTTTTGAATCTCCTGAACTGTTCCTTGGCCATACCCTCAGCATTCTTTCACTTTTTAACCCTACAAGGTCAAGGTGCAAATGTTCTAAATCTTCCCACTCTCCTTCCCTTTTAATTATAAATCCTGTCTTTGAAACATTCCTTTCCTTCTACATCTCAGTGTATGCAGTTAAAGGTAGCCACGCAGCAGCTCAAACACTTTGCTGCTTAGATATTTCATCCTCCAAATATCCCAGTTCATTGCCTTGACGTTCTGCTTTCCATAAAGCCCTGGGAAATGGCGACGATTCCACCAAAACTTTTGCAACTGTGTAGCAAACATACCTTTATGACAATACCTTGTTTCTCTGTCCATCTGAGACCTCACCAGAATAGTCTTTACTGTCTACCAACATCTACCAACAATCACTTCAGTAATCTCTGAGAAGTTCTACATTTTTCCTATAGCTCTCCTTTTCTTCTGATCCCTCACCAGAATAATCACCCCAGTCATAGCAACGTAGGCTCTTTCTACTCCCAGTTCTCTCAGCCTCTACCCATTATCCCGTTCCAAAGCCACTTCCACATTTTCAGGTGTTTGTCATAGCAACAGCTGCATTTTTTGGTCCCACTTTTCTGTCTGAATCCATTTTCTGCTGTTACACCAGAATATTGCAGACTGAGTAATTTAGAAACAAAAGAGACTTACTTGCCTCATGATTCTGGAGGCTAGAAAGTCTGAGAGCATGGCCTTGGCACAGGTGGGGGCCTTTGTGCTGTGCTGGAAAATAGTAGAAGGAGAAGAGAGTACATGGGAGCAGGCAGAGAGAGGATACTGGGCCATATTCATCTTGTCATCAGGAGGCTGCCTGACATCCAGGGACACACAGATCCTAGCACCTGTGCATTTTGCTGCCCTGGCTTTTCACATGGCTATCTCATCTTTAAGGTCACAGTTTAAGCATGGCCAGGGGATGGCCAAGTGAGGGCTCTTTCTTTACCTTCCTATCCAGATACAAAGTAAATGTGCCTGGTAACCTCATCATTGAGTGTATATTTGCATTCTTGGTTTTTGTCTTTTTTTTTTTTTCTCTCCAATGCTAGGGATTGAACTCGGGGCCTTTGTACAGTGCTAGATCCCCAGACCTTTTTTCTTTTTTCAGATAGACTTGGCAAGCTGCTAAGTTGCCCAGGCTAGGCTCAAACTTCTTCTGCCTCAACCAAAACAAGCTTCAAAAGGGCAGAGAGCTGTCTGTCTTGTTCATAATGGTTGTGGAGCGTGACAGTCCCAAATGCAGTGTGTTCAATAAATGGCTGTTAGAAAGAAGGACAGGGAAGGAAGTAGCGCTGTCTGCATGATTAGTAAACATTTTAACACCCACAACCCTCAAGTCCCACAGAGAGCGCTGCATCTTGAAATGCAGATGTCCTTGGGAGAGGCAGCAGTTGACTGAAATGTGTTCTGGCATGGAAAGGACTCCTCAGAGATGCCTGAACAGGAAAGAGCCTCTGGAGAAGAGGGGCTGGGAACTGATGGCAAGGAAGGACCCCGCCTGGCTGTCACCTGGGCACACAGGTACAGGTGTGCATATGGGTAGGACAGATGCCCTCCCCAACCCAACCTGCCCATGCAGTACCTGATTTACATGCATCGCCATCCCTGTGCCCTGGTGTAGCATCCGTCTTCCTTTCCGTCAGGGTTGTAGGACAACAGAGGAAATACCTTTCAAATCCAGACATGAATCTTGCAGTAAACAAGCTTCCTTCTGCCTTGTTGTGTGGGCTTTAACTCTTCCTAATATCCAAAGGGCAGACTGAAATGCTAGAGTAATGCACTGTAAAGCGCCTGAGCCTGGCTGGGGAAATTCTAGGTGGGAGATAAACAAACAAATAAAAAAGCATGGAAAGCCATCAAAAGCCTTTTTCTCCTAAGAACAGGCAAGTAAAGCTCACAGTCTTTGTTTGCTAGATCTCCTTCTCCCTCCCTCAGCACAGCCTTTCCTCCCTCCCTCTTCCTCCCTTTCTCTTTGCTTTCTTTTTCTGCCTTCTTCCTTGCCTTTGTCACTTTCCTGTCACTGGTAGGCAACACCAACGCGCACAGTTTAAAGGAGGAGAGGTTGGTCTTGGCTCCTGGATTCAGTCCATGGTCTGCAGGCTCTGAGGCAGAAACAGAGAGACAGAGAGGCATGGCAGAAGAAAAGGTTCTCCACCCATGGCACCCAGGAAGGAGAGAGAAGGGAAGAGTCAGGCATGGACAAGAATACACTTCTCCGGGCTCCCCCTCCAGTGACCCACCTCTAACCATGCCCTGCCTCCTACCAGCATGGTTAGCTACTAAACTCACCAGTGCATAAAGCCCCTGCTAAGTAGGGGCCTGCATGACCCAATCACCTCCAAACCATAAGAGTATAGGGGGACATTTTTAGATCTAAATCATAACGTTCCTCCATCTCTTCCCATGTCTTTATTTCTCTCTCCTCTTTTCCTCCCTCTCCATTCCTTTCTCTTCTTCTTTTCTTCCTTTATTTTTATTCTTTCTTTTACTCTATCTCTATTCCTCTTCTTTCTTTCTCCTCCTCTCTTTCCCTTGATCTCCTTCTCCTTTCTCTTCCTCTTTCTCTTTCTCCTCTTCGCCCCCCCCCTTTCTCCCTCTCTCTCGGATTCTAAGAAAAGCCAGTACGGGGGAAAGCCAGTAGGTGGGGATGGAGGAATGAAATTTATGAAGCACCTACTGCGAACCAGGCACTGTGCCCAGAACACCTATTGATGCTACTTACCTGCCCCAGCGAGACACCCAGTCTTCCTGATCCTCTCCACCAGATTCAATGTGACACTCAGCAACTAAGTTCCTAAACTCACACAACTCATTGATCAGATGCCTGTCGGACTCCAGCACCCATATAACTTATTTTGAACTTTATTCAGATGGAGGAATGTTTTCTTAAGAAAGTAATGTCATTTCTTATTGAAATAAGCCAAGACGTATGCAAAGATGCAACAAGAAGATTAGATTACAGCATTGCTGTTGATGAAAAATATAACTTTAATGTCCAATAGTAGGAGTTGGTCAAACACAGGAAATATTTGTGGAATGGCACATCTCATTAAAAATGATGTGGTTGTTTGTTGCCATGGAAACATGTTGGTTATTTATTATTAAGAGGTGAAAAGCAGGTTTCAAGCAATGTGTAAAACCCCATTTTGGCAAACAAATATACAGGCAAGCTTGCATATTAAAAAATCATAAGGATAAGATGAATGTGGTGCTGTACACCCATAATCCCAGCCCTATAAGAGGCTGGAGCAGGAGTGTCAAAAGTTCAAGTCTGCTTGAGCAACACTGTCGGGAGCAATGCTACATAATTTTAGGGAAAAACCATTTGATTAGGCCTAGTTCTCCCGCCTACAGCCCAGCTATGGAATTCCAAGACATAATTCCATGTTGGCCTCCGGTCACAACTGAGACCTGAATAATCCCGTGATGCTGTGATTCTCCAGGACAAGATTACACCAGCTGAAGACATCCTGGGAGGAACAAAATCTTCATCGACTCAGTTCCTCATTGTTCGTGGATTGTTACATCTTATATACGCAGGATGTTCTGAACTCTCTGCAAGTCATTTGTTACATTTGTTTCTCCTGATGTACTGAATAAAAGGTGCGGTAAGCTGGGGGCTTTCGTCTTTGCCGCCCAGAGCGGCACTGATCAGACCCAAAACTCAGCTTCTTCTCAGTCTCATTTTTCTACCTTTCCTGTAATTCGCCTTGTGCTCTTGTGGCTCACAGGAGACCAGGACTTACTGCAGAGGTTCTAGCAAAGTCCCCTTTCCCTGTTCCGTACACAACATAGCAACACCTTGTCTCAAAATTTAAAAATAAAATAAAATAAAAAGGGCTGGGGATGTAGCTCAGTGTGAAGGCCTAGGTTCAATCCCCAGTGCCCTCATACACATACAGTATAAACAATCAAGTTTATTTTTCTCTTTAAATAGTAGGATTTAATTTTTGCCTTCCTTTGCTTCTCTATATTTTTTATTATTTTTCTACAATGAACTTGTGTCTCTTGAGCACTTTCTGTATTTTTTTTTTTTTTTTACAAAGAATCATTTTTAGAATGATTGGAAAGCTTCTTTCTAGAGCATTTTCCTTAAGGGCCCAGAATTTGGAAACATTTCTACACTTTTTAAGCCACCACTGAAGGCAAAATAAAAATCCTAGCCAAACACACACTGGGGCAATACTGTTTCTTTTTATAATTCCATTATCAATCACTGATTAAAATATAAGCACCTGAAAACAGAAAACTGCCCGTTTCCCCTTTTAATCTATATGTGTGTGGTGTCTAATAAATATTTTAAGTGTTGCCTTTCTTCCTTGTATCCTCTTGATCTTTATTTTTTTACTTTCTTTGTCCTGTTTTACACCAGAAGTTTATTCATTCGGACCCTTTTAAATTCTAGTTCGAGAAAATTTGGAGAATTTAGACAAGACTGAAACTTTTTTTTTTTAAATAAAATTAGGGCTTGTTGAGTGGAAGGCATTGTAAGCAAGGCCAGTCAGGGAAGGGCATATTTTCCTGACTCGGTAGAATACTTTGGAACTCTGTACAACACCCTTTTGTGCCCAGTTAATTAATGGACTGATTACAAATGATTATAATTCACTGTGTTGATTTGGCAGCATTTCCCCCTGGCAGCACTCTGTTTTCTATTAGTTTGTGTTACTTGTCAGCACTGAAACTAACACATCTTAATTCCTTATAAATAGCATGAATACTCACACATTTGGAATTTCCTCAATAATGTGAGTGGGCCTTTTAGACCCGTCCTTCTAATTTTCAGATTTGACTGCTTTGGAACCCAGTATATCCTGCTTTAAAAGAAAACTATGCTTTAAAAATACAAAGGATTTTCTTTTCACTAAAAAATATAGGTATTACAGGCTGGGGATGTACCTGTGGCAGAGTGCTTTACTGGCATGCCTGAGGTCCTGATTCCAGCCCCAGCACCACCATGTATTCAAGGGATAATCAAAACATAAGATAAATGCTTACATTAAGAAAAAACTTATTACAGTAAAGATACATTGCCTGAAACAAGGGAACAAGTGTGTTTGAAGCAAAGGACAGTGTTTATTTTGGGAGGGGGATTACTGGCAATGTGTCTTTTCTTTTAATAATTTTTTAACTTAAACATTCACCATATATTATGATTGCCATTTTGTTGATCAAACGATTATAGCAATTCCTGTCAAATGAACCATTATTGTGAGTCCTCATCCACCTTATTCACCGGATCTGGTGCCATGTGACCTCAGACTCTTTCCCAAAGTCAAAATGACATGAAAGGTAAACATTGTGAATAGAATCAGGACACTGAGGCAGCCAAGAGAGCACAACTAAAGACACTCACGAAAGAGGGCTTCCAGAGCTGCTTCAGAAAGTGGCAAGAATGATGGGATAAGTGTGTTCAAAGTAAGACGGTGTATCTTGAGGAGGATTAAGAGCAATGTGCTTTTACTGTAATAATGTTTTAAAATTTAAACACCCACCTTACTTTTAGATCACATATTGTGTGTGCATATGTATGTATACAATACAGGCATGAATTATTAATCATGCACACCGAATAAAATGCAAACAACATCAAAGCATGCAAAAGGAGTGAAGGTCCACACCCCAGCCCACCTTTCCTGTGTCCAGGCATCAGTGAGGAGGATTTCTGCTTTCTGTTCCTGCACAGCCCTGCAAGAGTCCCATCCACAGGTGAGAGCTTCTGGTGGCTGAATGTCATCTGACACTACTAACATGCTTCAGGGGCTTCATTGCCACTTGGTACATAAATGCCAGTTCAACAGAGATGGTGATTTTCCAGTTTTACAAAATGTTTGGATTTTAGTGTTTTATTTTTATTTCATTTTTTTTCCAAAAGCAAACTCTAATAATCTTCAATAGCATATTTATCAGGTATTTTTTTCTAAGCTAAATAAAAGGAGTATAGGATAAAGGTAAGAATTTACACATGAATAAGTATGTGTAATCTAAAATGGTCTCACCACAGCTACATTGTCTAACAAAGCAGCCAGTAACGTGTGTGGCTGTTTAAATTTAAACAATATCTAACACCCAATTCCTCAGTCACACTAGTCACATTTCAAAGGCTCAATCACACATGCAGCCAGTGGCCTCTGAATTGGAGAGCACAGAGAGGAGAATATTTCCATCGCTGCAGAAAGTTCTTTGCCTTCATCCCTTGCTGGTGCTGGGGATGGACCTCCAGCCTCACACATGCTGGATGTACACTCTACCATCAAGCGACATCTCAGCCCCCATTACAGAAGTTGTCTACCTGACTGTGCTATTCTAGACATTAATATTGCAGCGGGGGTGGGGGTGGGGCGGCTCCTACAACCATTAGTAAAACTCATTTGCCATTATATGTTCAACTTTGGGCAATTTTACACTGTCCAAGAGTCACAGGGTAGAAAGCATAGCATAATTGAAAAAGGGACAAAAATATATCCCAAGCACCTTCTACTGCTTGGGGTAGGCCATCCCCAAACTGAGCACTTTAAAGCAACGAGGATTGCCCTTAGTATCTCCCCAGTTACGGGGCCAGCGGGATCTATGTGAAGGTGGTTGGGGCTGCAGTACCCGGGAAGTTGTCCTCACTCCAGTATCTGGTGGCTGATGTGGCAGCTGGTTGGACCTCAGCTGGTGCTTGTCCTGGAGAAAGTGGCGACATTTCACATGACCTGACCTTAAAAGCCACATTCAGCCTCACACAGAAGTTCTGCCCCGAGAAGGTGAGCCGTGTGGGCGTCAGAAGCACCCCCCCCCCCGTGGAAATGAGAAGACACATAAAAAGCCTCAAAAACAGACTTCCGGATCACCTACAGCAACCCCAAAGGGAAACGAGATGGAACACTCTGATACTCAACCACCTGGACTCTCTGAACTGGCAACAAAAGAGGATCTGGGGAAAATGAAATCAAAAATAATTTCTCAGATAACAGCAAAGATTTTGCTCATGGTGTAAGACATGATTAATAAATCTAGAGAGGACACAGATAAAAAAATAGAGGATCTGAGGAACATGATGGAATCCCAACACAGGAAACAAATGGAATCCATAAAACAGATACAAACAGATTTCCAAGAGATTAAAAACTCCATCAAAAGTCTGCGCAGCAGAATGAATCAATGTGAGGATAGAATTTCACATATAGAAGATAAGATTGCAATTAGTGAGGAGGAAAAGAAAAATTGCTTTAAAATTGTAAGGAAACATGAGAAATCAATCCAGCAGCTGCTAGACGATGCAAAGAAGAATAACATAAGACTGATTGGAGTCAATGAAGAAAGAGGAGAGAGTGCAGATGACATAAAAAACTCTTCACAGAAGTGATGGTAGAAAGCTTCCCAAGCAGGGGAAAAGAACTTGACATACAGATAAATGAGGCATATAGGACTCCAGCTAGCCTTAATCAAAAAAATCTACACATAGGCATATAATAGTTAGGATTCCAGAAATCGAACAAAAGAACAAAATTCTACAAGCAGTGAGAGAAAAGAAACAAATCACATACAAAGGAAAGCCCATCAGAATCACACCAGACTTCTCAATGCAAACCCTCAAGGCAAGAAGAGCTTGGAGTGATGTATTTCAAGCCCTAAAGGAAAACAGCCTCCAACCCAGATTGATGTACCCTGCAAAAGTATCTTTCAAAATTGATGGAGAAATAAGATACTTTCATGATAAAAAGCACCTCAGGAACTTCATGAATACCAAACCGGCACTCCAAAAAGTTTTAGACAATACCCTAGGAAAAGACAATGAGGATCACAACCCCAGGAAACCCAGCAGAATGAATCCATTGGGCGTGACAAATTAAACGCAAAGGGGGAGAATCCAACAAAAAGAAAAGTCATGACAAGGCTTTTAAAACTTTTGACTTCATCTCCCTAATGAGTGTATAATTCAATCTTATTATTGTACTGACTAGTATTTTTCTGATTCTAGAATTGCACACCATTCCTTGTGCTATACTGGCTATTTATCATATTCTTATGTCTACATTTTAATTGGGTTGTCTATTAACGAGCTCTAAGAATTCTTTATATATTCTGTTCATAGGTTACATGCATTGTAAATATGGTCTGTTTAAGGACTACTTTTCATTTTAATGATGTCATTTAAAGTTCTAAATTTTGATGGAATCTCATTTATCATTTTTTTTCCTTTATACATCATGTTTTTTGTATCCTAGGTAGTTCTTGCCTACCCTGAATTCATAAATATTTTCCCTTATAATTTCTTCTTAAAGTTTTATAGTTTTAGTCTTTCTTATTTAGGTTCCTAGATCCCTTCAAGTTATTTTCATGTATGGAAAAAAAGGGTTGAGGTTAATTTTTTATATATGGATACTAGGTGTTCTAGTGCCATTTGCTGAAGACACTATCTCTTCCTTGGCTCTTGAATAGAGTTTATATTCTATAAAATGCTAATGTTAAATAATCTTTCAAAACTCAGTGGACCATATATGTGTGGTTCTATTTCTAGATTCTCTGTTTTATTCAAATGATCTTTATGTCTTTCCTTACACCAACACTGCCTTGATTACTGTAGCTTTAGAAGTCTTAAAATTGGGTGCTAAACATCTTCCAACACCGTTTTTGTTTTCATTTTTGGCTTTTCTGGGTCCTTTGTAGTCCTACATAACTTTTAAATTTCAATATCCAATTCATTTATAGCAAGTATACACAGACCTGAATTTTTATATATACCTTGTGTTTTCTAATCCTGTTAAATTCAAGTACAAGTTCTAGGGGCTCCTAGAGATTTCTTAGTATTTTCTCTGTAGGTGATCACTTCATCTACATATAAAGATTTTGCTTCTGCCATGCCAATCCTATCCTAATTGTGTCATTTTATTGCCAGACTATTTTGGGTTAGACCTATGTTTCAAAGTCTAATGGACAGATGAAGAGTAGACATATATGCCCTTGTTCCCCACTTTAGGGAGAAAGCATTGTATTGTCTCCATTCATAGAAGGAGTTTTTGTTGGAAGTATGGAGTACATGTCTTTGATCTGTTGAGAAGGTTCTGTTCTACTTCTAGTCTCCTGATAGCTTTTACCATGAACAGCTGTAGAATTTAGTCTAATACTTTTTCTCCAACTAGTGACAGGATCATATGGCTTTCTCCTTTCCTCTGTTAAAATGATGACTTTTGGGGGTGGATCTTCCAATGCTGAACCAACACTGCCATCCCTGTAATAAAACCACTTTCTACATACTGCCAGATCTGACTTCTAAGAGTTTGTTTTGTTAAACAAATTTCTATGTATGTTCATACTTTTTTCTTCTATTATCTTTATCCAGTTTTAGGATTAGCACAATGTTGAGTTCCTAAAATGAGGTGAGAAGTGTTCCTTCTTTTTTCTGCTTTAAATGTTTGATATAATTTATCAGTTAAAATGTTTATGAGCCTGCTGTTGTCATATAGGTAGGTTTTCAAGCTAGGTATATACTTTCTTTAATAGGTGCTATTCAAATTTTAAATTTCCTCTAGAGTTAGCTTCATTAATTTGTCTTCTAAGTTACTTTTTAGAAGTTGTCAAATTTATTTCAAAACAGATTTTTGTAATATGCTTTCTATATCCTTTTAAATTCTGCAAAATCTGTGGTAATGTCTCCTAGATCTTAATATTGTAATTTTAAAAATGTATAACTGATACTGTGTAACGGGAAGAAAAGATCTAAAAGAGCAGGGGAAGTAGGAGGGGTAGGGGAAGGGAAGAAAGGGAAAGGAAAAAAATATGAGAAGAGGAAAAAAATGGAAACAAGGTCTTTGCAAATAGGGAAGGGTGGAGGGGGTGAAGGGAGGACAAGGGAAGGGGGAAAAAGAATAAGAACCAAGAGACTCATGTAATGGTACAAGATCCCAATGAGGAATGTAACTGTATTTTATACCTAATATGTACCAATAAAGTTAATGGGGAAAAAAAATTAAAAGGGAAATGATGCACGTTACAAGTTTCACACAAATTAAAAAAAAGAAGTTCTGCCCCATGCCCCAAGGGGCGAGAGAGCATAGGTGTCCCCTCTTCACCATGGAGGGTTGGGGATAAAATGGTTTGGTGCAGGTTCTTGGGACAGGGACATCTTCGGATCACTTCCTTCTGGTCACCTCCTGAACTTCAGCTGGAGCCCCAGTTAGGAACTGGTCCCATGAAAGGAAAACTTGAGTCACGTGGCTTCTGCAGTGCTTTTCGCAGCCAAAGCAAGAAATCCAAATCTTTATCACACTATGGATCCCTTGGCAACTTGCTAAAATCTATAGATTCCTCAGAATAATGTTATCAAGTACAAAAAATAAAAACACAAGACTACAGAGAATCCTAGTTGTACAGAAACACTTACCAGGCCATTAGGTTAAATTGTAATTCAGTCATATCTGGCAAGCACTGGCAACAAGTCTCACACGTATTGTAATTTCAAAGCTGTGAGGAGCATAAATGATATTTAGAGGTATCAAGTCTAACGACTGTAATGTGATATGGAAAGATTTATGATTTCTATTGGCTGCAACTTCATAAATACTGCTAACACTATTGCGAAATTCTGCTAACACCATGAGTGGAAGGTGAGTGCGGTAAAGACACGACCATCTCCAGGTTCTCAGATCTGTTGTGCCGTGCTCAGGGGCCCAAGTGAGGCACAGGTTCCCTCTGTTACACACAGCAGCCAGGAGCCTTTGGATTGAAGCAGGTACAGGCTGGCCACAGGAGGCCCAGTGGGCTGGAAGGAGGAGGTACATTGCTTTGGGTGAGAAAGAAACAAAGATCTGGGCCTGGGAGAAGCTTGTGGAAGGATGCAAAGCTGGAGACCAAAGTCAAACAAGTCTCAGAAGAAGCCTGAGAAAACGATTTTCCCTCTGGCCAGAATGGCCAAGGAAACCTGTTCTCCCAGCCCCCTGGGATTCCCTGTATTTGATTTTGCTTCCCTATCCCCAGTCAATGGCCCATAATTGCTCCTTGTTGTACCCCAAGAGTCCCTTCCCTCTCTGCCAGTCTACATTTCCAGCCAGCGCACCCGGCAGCTCCCGCCACTGCACCCTCCCTGAGCCAGTTGGTCCAGTCCCTTCTGAGGCTTAGGAAGCTAATTAACTACATCGCTCTCCTCTGTGCCCAAATTCTAAATCAAAAGTGAGAGCCGTGAACGAGGAGATGGATATCAGAACATCTGCTTTATTGCAATTAAAATCTGGGCTGGAGGGTGTGGCTCGGATGTGGGCTTCCTGCTTGTCGCTGCCTCTGCCACCACACATATACCCCACACTGAAGCCTGGGAACACAGGGGTCTCTGGAGCTGGGAGATCTCTGTAAGACCACCCCGCGCTGGGCCAGGGGAGGATGGGGCGGGGCTCAGAAGTGGAAGGAGGAGCGTGCACACACCCAGGCACATGTACGTTTAGCATTCTTTTTTCTTTTTGGCCTGTATTATTATTTTCTACGTTTGCCGTACATAATGATTACATTTATCGTGGGAAGTTGGTACATGTAGCATTCCTGATAGATTTCATCTTCCCAATCCAAAAACATGGACCAGCGGCTGTCACTCACCAAGGAGAAACTTTCTCACCTTCCTAGGGAAGGAGGAATAAGACATGTGACAAAAGGACAGGAAAGCTCAAGGGAAACTCCTGGTGGAATCTGAGGGTTGGAGAAGTATCTCCCTTCCAATACCCACATTCTAAACTGCCTTACCTAGGCATAAACAATAATAATTAGTTTGTAATTATTATTAATATCACTATGTATTATTATTGTTATAGCAAGAAGAGGGGGACCAGGAAGGCTCCCTAACTCATGATAGGAGCTAGATTAAAACTTTAATACACAGTATCATTCAATCCTCAAAACAAGCCTCTGAGTGGAATTGTCCCCATCTGGCCATTTTGACTTCAAAAATGGTAGTTGTGCATCCTTTTACCTAATGGTTCCCTTTGTTTTACACATGAGGTCTCTGAGATTTATAAAAATTAAGCCACTTGCCTGAGAACCACATAGCCAGTAAAGGATCCATCTGGAACTTTAACTCAAGCCTGGCCCCCAAGCCTGTGGTGGGAACCACACAGTGAGATGTGTACACGAGACTCCTGGAAAGACACCCGCAGGGGTGAGGCTCAGCAAGCATCGATCTACTCCCTTCCAGTCTTGTGCAGGGATTAAGGATGAATGAGTATAGGATCTGCCTCCAGCGCTGACTTGCATATACCATAGTAGGTGCTCAATAAATATATCTGGGGCAGACCAATACCGAGGGCCACCTTCTTGTGCATAGCACACAGGGAAGGCCAGTTTGCTGGGGAGCAGCCCCCAGCCTGCAATGTCCGACCCTTCATTGTTCACTGAGCTCATTCTTTACATGCTCAGCACTCGCCTGCTTTTTTGTTAAGCACCTGATTAAGGGCCGAAACTGATAACTTAGCCTGCTTCCTGAGAGTAATGATTCTCCACTGCTCAGAATTAAGTCGGCTTACAATAGAAATCAGGGCCAGAGTGGGGGCAGCCTTGGGCCAATTTAGAGAACTGCTAGAGATTAAGAGACAGGGCAATTCCATCCTGGCATTTTTTTCTGAGCAGGAATTCATCCTGGGTTCTCATCCCCATCACAGATCACTTCCAGGAAACAGGTCTTCCAAGAGTTCAGTGAGAGGAGTTTGGAGGTTAGACCCTGCACTCAGGCCAGGCTGACTGTATTTGTCCTGTAATACAACAGCTGGTAATTTATATAGTAAAGAAGTTTATTTGACTCATGATACTGGGGGCCAGAGGGTCCAAACAGCATGGCTGCATCATGGCATAATGAGGATGGGCAGAGGTCACCCCTGGGCTGGGCTTGCTTCTTATCAATGCTGTCTCAGACCGCATTGATCGACACATGAGGCTGGAGCCCCTGAGCTAATTCTCTTGCTCTAGGCCCCACCGCCTTGACACCACTGCACGGGACCAGGCTGCTGACATGAAGGTTGTTGAGGGGCAGTGGGGTTACCTATCAACCTACAGAGACGGGTACTGTCTACACCATCATCACTAGCTCTGAAGAATCTGGATGTTGGGATTTTTCACGTCAAGTTGCTAAAAGCTTTGACTGAAAACATTTATTTATGTCTTTAGGGACAATAGTGGTACTTTGAAAGCCTATATTTAATGTATCACTGAATCTGGGACATAAGATTTGCATAGAATTTCATACAGCCACTTCCTATAAGGAATGTTCCCTGGAGTCTAAAGGTGTGAACACTACAGATTTGTTGAAACCAAACAGAATGCTCCCAAGGTGAAGACATTCTGTCAAAGACCCCAGAGACCTCAGGGTGATCTCTTCCATTATTTTCAATGTCACAGAATGAGAGACAGTGTCAGTGAAACTGGGTCCCAAGCCACTGAGTGTTATGAGATGATAATAAACACACAGTATGCATGTATCACACTTGGCATTGTTCCATGAAGCTTAAAAGGGGCTACTGGGAACGTACAAACGAAAATACCAGGACACAAGTAAGTGCTAGAAGAAGAATGGGGAAATGTACATTAGAATGAAGCGTCAGATTTGGGGGAGGAAAGGAAAAAAGCATAGTTTTGACATGAAAAATCCCCTGAATTATTACAGATGAGCTGCAAAGTTGCATTTGCCAGTGTCCCAAAAGGCTATGTGACAAGTGGTATTCACTAAGCTATGTCTTAGAACTACACATCTTGGGGAGAGCCTTTGCTTAGGAAGGCCTCCCTTGCCTAGGCAGGAAAACTGAGAAGTTTGGCACCAGTGTAAAGGAGCTTTATTTTATCTGATCTCTCCTCAGTGTCCCTAAATCACGCCATAAAGGTGACAATGTGTTCTGTCCTTCACAGATGCACTCCAAGCCTCTCAATGGGTTTGTCCATTAGACAGACACTCAAGGTGGCTCATCCAGTGCCAGGCACTCTCTTGCTGTGGTGGGCACTGTGACATGCTGCCCAGGATGCCCTTGGGCACCAAAGAGTCCACGGCTGCTGGGAGTGCTGCTAGCATCCAGCCCTCCAGTGTCAGCACAGTTGAGGAGGCACCAAGCAGAGGGCTTCCTCGCCCGGTGTGGCCGACATCTGAAGACTGACATTGTGGGTTATCCGTGCTCAGGCCCCTCTCTCAGCTTGGGGCAATTCAGAAGGGACATCTCAGTCTCAGGACCCAACAGAGAGGTGGTGCAGGCTGCCTGGAGACTGTGACTTTTCCCTCTGCCCAGTTGGGCTTCCTTCCTTCCTTTTTTACAGGGATGGATCCCATGAGCCCTTCCTAACCATGCTCGGGCACATTGTCTCCATCTCAGAGCAAATTTAAAGGGGAAGAGAAAGCTGGGCCTGGTGGTACACACGTGTAATCCCAGCACTCCAGGAGGCTGAGGCAAGAGGATTGCAGGCTTGATCCCAACCTGGGCAATTTAGTGACTTAGTGAGATGCTGTCTCAAAAATAAGTAAAAATAGCTGGAGCTCTGGGTTCAATCCCAAGTACTACAAAACAATGACGACGCCCGCCGACAACAACAATAATTATAGAGAAGAAAAAGAGGAGCCACACCTAGGCAGCAGTTGTCTCTGCTACTGCTCCAGATTAGGACAACAGAAGAGAGGAGGAAGGAACAATGCTCTGTCTCCTGCGGTTCCAGAGTCTGTGTGGCCCCACTACCCAGACCTGTGCCTCTCTCCCCTACCTTCCCCTCCCAGGGATCCGGGGTCTTTGAGATCCCTCCCTTCCCTCGTTATCAAAACCTAATCTTGGCCTGTTTTCCGGTGTTTAAAATGAAGGAAATGGACTCAGTGGCTTGCAAGCTCTATAATTATGATTTTTTGAACATTTTAAAAGCATAGTCATGCTCTTTTAAATTTCAATGCACATATTTCAGAGAGCACCAATTTAAGCAAACACAAACTAAAGGACATCACAATATACTATTTTCTTGTTCAATACCCTATATTTTAGTAAATACATTTACGTCACTGTCATTGAAGAACATTCAATGAGTGCCCACCAGATGCACCATATAACAGTTGAAAAATCAGCAATTGTTGAGATGTTGATATGTTTAAATTTGGCTCATATTACATGAAGCAAATGAGAGTGCATAACTTAGATTAGGAATTACATTCATGCTACATGGCTGTTGTTTCTTCTCCCTCTCCTTTTTTTCTTTTTCTTTCAAGCCACCAGATGGTGTGAATCAAATTATTCGGAAATGCAGAGAGCTGGGTTTCTGCAGATGGGCGCCCCAGTCCGTGCAGCCTTTTGCTCCTATTGCTGCCTCTCACGGTGGTGTAATCTGTCCCCACCCCCACTCCATGCTGCTCAGGAGCAAGGGTGGATCCAATAACGTTTCTAAGTGCATTTTGAGAATTCTTGGAATAAAACTTTTTTTTCAAACGTTTTTTCATTTATTTTCTTAAGATCTTAGAAATGTGTTTTCTCTTTATATTACAAATGGACTGGACCAGTAGGAAACAGTAAAATATAAGTGTGATAAAAATTCAAACTTGAAGGGTTAGGCCATGATGGATAATCGAAATTTATGGGGGCATTTTCTACCCACTAACATATTTCATCTTTACTACAGTGTCTCCATTGCACTGAGGAAGAAGCTGAAACACAAAAAGGAGAAAGAGTGACTTGCCTAAGGCCACTCAACTGTGGGAGAGAGCTAGGATTTCAACCCAGGCAGTTTGGGCTATGGAGATCAACTGTGTTTGAACTGCTCCCTCCTACTGATGTGTGGCCAATTAATATCTCTCCCCCTAAGTGTCTCCATTAAAAAACAGGAGTAAGCACATCATCTTCCATGTAGGATTGTTGTGAGGTGATAAGAAGATGCAAAGAAGGCATTTAACTCTCCACCAGGCACGCAGTGAGTTCTTGTAATGCATTTGCCACCATTAAATTGCAAGGGACTCTATCAAGGGAAATGCATACAGCCTCTCAATATCTCTCTATTAACCCTGACTTGGAAACTTCACCCTTGAAGAGTTCAGGATGCTGTTCTTCCCTCACCCAACGAGACTTAGATAGATAGATAGATAGATAGATAGATAGATAGATAGATAGATAATTACATTTATATCTATCTTAGTTTGGGTTCCTCCAGAACCAAACTCTAAACAAAAATCTGCTCAGGCTGTTTGTGATCCCAGAAAACTCCAAAAGGAAAGAGAAATAAAGCATAGAAGAAAGGTAGTCAATCAAGGGGCATTATGAGCAAAACAGTTACTGCTGAGGGCAACTAGAGTGCAGTCCTGCTGGGGAAGTCTGGAGAACTGGAGAACTCCTTGGAAAGTTCTCCACCCAAGGGACCTGAAAACTAGGGTATTTATCCAACAACTTTCCACCTGTCTTTGGTTGTGGGCTACTTCCAAAAGCTTGAACTTTCAGGCAACTGTAGCTTACTGAAAATGCTCTCAGGACTAGAACAGAAAGTCTGAAGACCCACGTATTCACAGAAAGAAGCCTTTAGTGTGCTGAGATGAGAAGACATTAGTCAGGGAACTTAAAGAATCTGATTAAATATGCCAAATATGTCAGGAAGGAGATGAACATGGGACTGAGACAAGTCATGAGGAAGGGTGGAGGGGAGCCAGAGACTGGGGGAGATGGGTGTGTTCACTATGAACCCTATTGCATTTCAAGAATGTTGTGATGTGCATGTGTCACCCATTCTCTGGGTGGACAAAAGGATATGTAGAAATTAACTTAAATGGATCCCATGCAGAGATGTACAGGAGGCCAACATGCACTTCTCTAGAGTGCCTGAGCATGATGGCCGCATGGGGCTGGCTAATTCTGCCGTATGCACTGTAGCTTGTTGAGCTGCAGCCTTGGCCTCTACTCACTAAACATCAGTAGCAATCCCTCCCCAAGATGTGATCATCAAACAGTCTCCAAACACTGACAGCTCCCCACCTCCCCATTGTGAATCTGTGCTCTAGGGAATCTGGTGAGGTTGGATTGTATCTCTCCTACAAGCTGAGCCACAGAGGATCTACCAGGGCACATCCTCAGCCCTACATATCTGTGTGCAAAGAAAGGGGCAAATCCTCCAGGCCACTCCATCAGAGGAGTGGACAGACCTGTCCATAGTTCTCTTCCCTGCCCTTCCCTCCACGCACACGTCCTCACCTCCCACACACACACGTGCCATGGAGCCACACTGCACACCTGGAGTCAGGAGATCTTGCTAACAGATGCCATGTAGGTATTTCAAGATGCTGTCAATCAATCCAAACTCAGCAACTACAAAAGTAAAAAGAACTTTACATAGGGTCTTTGGGATTGCAATTTGGGAGACTAATGGAAGATAAAAAATATGTAAGTAGGATGGAAATGTCCACAAAACAAGATCCAATAATTTCTTGGTGTGTGTCTTAAAACTACACACAATGGAATTGTTCAGTGGTTCTGAATGTTCTAGAAGCCTGTGGTTGGTTAAAGGGTGGAGGTGAACAAAGTTCATTCCAGGCAGCAGCTGGCATTTCACATAAATGGCCTCCCAACTCCATATCAAAAGGTTTTTGGCTGTAATTTTCATCTTAATTTTCCTTATATTTTCACCAAACTGTGACGTGTTGTATGAGGTCAAAGCCAGCCATTCCCCTGCTACCTAGAAGCATTTTTGGAAGCTATGTTTCCGATCTTGGAAACAGCCAGATCAAATGTGGCCCCTGCCTAGAGCAGCTCAAAGCTTTGGGGAGAACCCACGTGGGAACTTTGAGACTCCTTAGGAAAGGACAGATAGGCACTGAGCGGCTAAGCATGTGTCCCTCTTTCTTCCTTCCCTTTCTTCGCTCCCTTCTCCATCCTAGCTGCCCTCAGAAGCATTTCTCACTCTCCAAAATTACCTCGTCCACCTTATTTACTTACTTGTTACCTCTCTGTCTACCTCTACTAGAAGTAGGCGCTGATGAAAATGGGGATGGTTTCAGTCCTTTTCTCACTGTTTCTCCAGCATCAGGATCAGGGCCTGGCATTAAAGAAGTAGTCAATGCCTATTAATTTAGTGACTGAGTGATTGGATGAATGAATATTTCAGAGTGATAGAGAAGGAAAAGAGGAAACATAAATGATGCTAAGAGAGAAAGAAAAGGAACAAGGCAGAAAACAGCATGTGAGATGGCCAGAAGTCATAGCTTCTATGGCTCAGAACTGGAATAAGATGAAATCTCTTCCCCAGAAAGGACCTGGGAAACCTTCTCACTGCTTTTTCTCACCTTTCTGCCACTTGCCTCCCAGAAACTGGAGATGGACCGAAATTTTCAAGATGGAACATCATCAGAGGGTGATGACATCTCTGAAACAAACTGGATTTGTTTTTAGATGGGTTCCACTGGCTTTGCAACCCCTTACCAGGTTTCTGGGCCATTCAGTATTTTTCCAAACAAGCAATGGATGAAAAATGAGCCCATGTCTCATCACAGTGAAGGCCACCTTTCCCTGAAACTGTGTAGGACAGTTGCAATTGTTTGGATTATCATTGAGCAATACTCTCTCCCTCTAACTGTGGGCTAAGGTTGCATAAAGGTCATACTGAGCTTCATACCTCTTTTGGCCAATGGAATCCTACCAGACACAATATGGATAAAGACTTGAAATTCACTAGTCCTTTGACTTGGTTCTTCCATACTGGTGTTTCCCCAAGGGAAGAGCATGCTGTGTTTGACCACAGCCCTTTTAGTATGAAGATACATGGAGTTTTCAGCTGGAATCTTATTGCACAGGACCCACAACCTGAAGCAGAATCACCCAGTTGGGCCCAGCTTAGAGCATCCAGCCAGAATTATCTGCAGACTCCTAAAATGAGAATACATATTAGTTGTAAGCCACTAGGCTTTGGAATGGATTGCCAAGCAGCATTACATGGCAATCAATAATTAATTCAGTAGTCCTTGATAATGCCCACATCTGATCCAGCCATGAGCTTTGGTAATGGCTATTTCCCTACTAGGTACATGGATATGGGCATGTTAACTTTTGAGCCCCAATGACCCCATCCATAAAAGAGAAGTAACAATAACATTACTCTCAGCATTACTTGCTGTAATGACTAAATGGGATAATCTATATAAAGTGCTTAATATCACATTGGCCAAAAGTGAACATTCTATAAATCAGAGCTCACAAATGGAAAGTATGTCTTTAAAAAAATTGATGATTGGGCCAGGGATTTAGCTCAGTGGTTCTGCCGCCTGCCTTGCAAGTGCAAGGTCCTGAGTCTGATCCCTGGTACCAAAAAAAAAAAAAAAAATTAATGATCTCTGTTGGTTTCAGCCAAACATTTCAACCCAAACATTTCATGCAAAATAAACAGATAAATAAATAAATAATAAATTTTCTCTTGGAAAATCAAACTTTCAAGGTGGCACAGGACCAGCATTTCTGCTTGACAATGCCTAGAGCTAGGGGGCAGTATATCATTGTGTATGATAAAAACCTGACCTCGTGTTAAGCAAGTAAGGAGTTAAACTTTTTTCCTGCAGCCAAATATCCAGGGATTGGATGTCCAGGGCAGGCTCTGAGGCTGAGCAACGCCATCAGCCCCCAGGTCCCCTGGCTGGCGACTCTGTTATGTGTGCTGTTTGTTCCTCATGATCTCAAGATGGCTGCTGCTAATCCAGCTGTGATATCTGTGCTTCAAGAAGAAAAGAGGGGTAAGGATGATATAGAGGCAGAATCTCTTATAGAAGGCTCTGCTCTTGTATATAGAAAAGAAAGGCTTTCTGGGGACTTCTGCTCGAATCTTAAGGTCAGAGTGAAATGTAGTGGTCCTCTCTCTTGCTGCAAGTTGATTGATTGCCTGTACAGTGAAGAAGCAAGTTGGGAAGGTGTTGAATTACTTAAGCTAGCACATCTCAGTTTACATACTCTCCTGGGTTAAGCTGGCCATTTGCCTTCTCTCCACAGGCTCTGCTGGCACCCATTGCCACAGAATGTACCTGTTTATTCTCGGGCACAGAGAACTGAGGCATAGTTTTGGAGCATGCTCTTGATTGTCCCCTTCTGAGCTCACAATAGGATTGAACCCCTGAGACCCCACACTTCAGCTATTCCGCCCATTCTTGTCATTGCCCTCTGATCTCATTTAGGGCTAGGAAATCTACAGTATGCTAAAGAAGCAATGGAAAGGTTCTGGTCTACCTCTTAAAAGTCACTTTGCTATTTTAGCCATTTCTTACCATAGCCTTGGCTAAAACTGAGAAAACATCCTTTTCCTTCCACTCCATTTGTCCTATTTTTCCTTTTGAGAGACATCGATAGTTTCATACCATTTTTCAAGGCTGGCTATGGAGTTCCAGGAGGTGACCTCTATTTACTACAATAAAATTAGTGATTTATAGAAAGTCAGAATTCCACAATCCCCCAAACACCCCCTTTTATCCCTAACTACTATGTCAGCGTGGCACCCAGCATCCACTATGGTTCAAAGGTCTGAATTGTGTAGGAAAATAAATCATTTTAAAAATCCCAATAGTCGTGTATGGGGCGAGCATTCTTAACTTGAACTGAGTAAGGGGGAGGAGAGGAGAAGCAGCCAACCTTGGCTATGGTATATTACTCAAGTTGATGTGGGGCAGAGAAGATTGGATATTCAATGTCAATGGTAACACAAGAAGGAGTGAAAAATTCCAAGTTCCTCCGGAAAGTAAGAAGGCAAAATTTAGGTCCCATAAGCCCTAGTTTTTTCTCTCCTCCCCTCATTATCATTCTCCCTGTTTTCTTGCCTTTCTCTTTCCTGCTCCTCTTCCCTTCTTGCCTACTGGTCCACTTTGGAGCCCACTGCAGAAGGCCTAGCTAATTGTTCTTAGGCCCCAATTTAGGTCCAGCATAGATATTCAACATGTGCAGAATGCTGGTCCCAAACTTGCTTATTCAAATGCACTTCGTGTTGCACTTTACATAACCATGCTCGAAACTAAATGTCTGGACTGTGCAGAGCTGTGCACAGCCTGTGCAAGCTTGGCCTCCTGTAGGCAAATCTGCACATTCAAGGTGGTCTCTCTGTCTCTTAGTGGCGTGAACTCTCAATGGGCCTGGCTCCTCAGTCCTATCAGCTTACTGCAGCTAAGCATGGTTTTTGCGAGCTCCTACTGCATCTGGGTATAGTGCTCAGTGTTGGGGATACAAAGATCCAGAAGATATGGTCCTGCTCCCAAGAACTCATCACCTAAATGAGGTGACTGACCCTCAGATAAGTCATTGGCTCCTTTAAAAGAGCTGTAAATCCCCCAAGACCAGTTCTTCCCGAACTTGAATATGTGCACAAATCCCCCAGGGTCCTGGTGAAAATGCCAACTTTAACTCAGTAGGTGTGGGTTGGCTCTGAGATCCTACATATCTAACAAGCTCCCTGGTGAGGCTGTGCCCCTAGCCCAGGACCACACCTTGAGTAGCACTGTCCTAGAGGTGAGGGTCAGCTAGGAAGAAAAGCCCTACAAGGCTAAGAAAAGCCACAGGGAGCAATTAGAGATGGCTTTCTCCATAAGGCAGAAGCATATGCCTGCTACTTGGACTAAGTCATATAAGCAGTCCTTTCTAGGCTTTACCCATGGCAGTAAAGCACCTGTCATTGTGTTGCACAAAGCAAAGGAGCATTTTTCAGCTGTGGGCTGAGTGACATGGCCATTTCAGAAGGTGAATGTTTGGAAAGGACTCAGTGAAACACTTCTTAGGCTTGGAGGCAGGAGAGCTCTCACACTCCTGCTCTTCCTCAGATATCTTTCATTTTGCTTTTCTGTTTTTGTTGGAAAGGGGAGCTTATCAATCCACTGCAAATCCCACAGCTCTCCATGGGGGCCCTTTTCTCCCTGCCCCTAGCCTTAAAGCTTACTGTCCTAATCAGAATTCTTAAAGTAGTCCATACAGTAGGTGTTTAATGAATGCTTTAATAATCTTGGATAGAAAACATATAGTTTATTCTTTTTACTTTTTAAACCTATGACCATGCTGTGTGCCAATTTTGTATTTCTAATAATCTTTTTTTTTTTTTCTGTACTGGGTATTGAACCCAGGGCCTCATGCATTCTAAGCAAGCACTTTACCACTGAGCCAGGTCCCCAGCCAATTTAATTTGTTTTCTAATTTTGTATTTTAAAATCTCTATTTATAAAACTTTTCCCTCTCCTTCCTTCCTTTCTTAATTTCTTTCTTTCCTTCTTTTTTTTTTTTTTTTTCCAGTACTGGGGATAAACCCAGGGTTTTGTGCATGCTATGCAAGCACTCTACCATTGAGCTATACCCTCCGACCCACCCCTCTTTCTTATAAAGGATCATGCTAGGGACTCACTATTTGGAAAATCTTTGGGTGGTCAAATGAATTCTCAGACTTTAAAACTCCAAATATGTGCTATTGCATGAGTTATCTCCTGTCACTGATAATACTGTGTAACAAATAAGGCTGTTATGGAGTAGCTTGCTTCTCAAAGTGGCTCACTAACTAAATAGTACTGTGTTCTGGATTACTTGCCTTTCCATCTGGAGTTAAGATTCCAGGTTCTTCTCATCTTGAACAAAGAATTGAACAAAATGAGCAAAAAGCAGTGGCTAAGTTTATTCAGAAAAGCAAAACTAGAGTGGGAGAGAAACTGGCTCTGCAGAGCAAGCTTGGGCTGAGTAAAGAGAAAAAGAGGGTAAAAGCAAAAATAAAAGTACACACTACATCTGGGAAACGCAGTGCGGGCTATCCTGGAAAGTCAGGATAGCAAGCTCTTCGTGGATCAGTTTGTCCTTCATATTGTCCAAATCTCGAGGAAACTCTTGAGAATTTCTACATATGGCTCCTGAGAGGTGGTATAGGGATCCCACGTCACAGGCAGAGTCAGGTCTACACCATCCTATTGAAAACCTGCTTGAGTTCTCAGGAGAAGTCCACATGCAGGGCTTTGGAAACTGCTCTGTGCATGTTTCTAGGATCTTGTAATTAACAGGTCATGCCTACTACTCTAGCCAGCTTTACTACAGGCTAATCTCCTATCTCAAGACTGCATATGCAATATGCTTATTGCTCACCGATCTGCTGGTTGACTTGAAGTTCCACTGATATGGGTGGGGCTCACTCACATATCTGGAGGTCGACTGGTTGTCAGAAGATCTTAGAGGATGGACCTAGTTGGACAACCGGGGTGACTGAGCTCTGTCTTCCAAATAGGATGCCCCTCGTGATGATCTTCTTGTGGCTATGTGGAGGAAGGAGATGCAAGCACAGACATGCAAATGCTTGTTTCAAAGCCTATGCTTGCATTATGTCTGCTCAAATCTCATTTGTCAAAGAAAATCCCCTGGCTGGTCCATAGTCAGATTGGACAGCGCTGCCACCTAGGAAGGCTCTGGATTCAAGGAGAGGAGAACACCTAGGGCTGTTCATGCAGTCTATCAACTGTGATCGTCACATGTAACAGAAGGGCTATACAGTCATAGTTAAGCTGATCCAAGCAACATCTTTGCATCCAGTAAACATCTACCCTTCCCTGCTCCAGGAAAGCCCGAACAGCTGCAGAAAGTCAAGAGAAAACAAAGGCATCTGAGAGGAGGGAGAGCCACAGAGCATTTACTGACAATGCTCTATTCATAATCTACAATAATTCAAACTCAGAAGGATGCATTTACAATCTGCCAGGCTTTAATATCCCCGCCCTCAAGTGGCATGGCCGCAGCAGTAGAAATATCAAGCTTTCTGCCTCTCCAAAAGGCAGGGGCCTGAGCTCACAAGGTAAACAAAGCATAATAAAACAGCAAATGGCAGAGTGCGGAGTCCTTGGGAGGTGTCTAAGCTGGATGCCATAGGGACATAGTTTCATTCTGGTCTCATTTAACATCTTCATTAATGATCTGGAAGAGGGCATAAACAGCACATTAATTATAATCACAAGTGAAGCTAAATTGAGATTTGTTGCCTGATCCAAAAGCAGGGACTTTGAAAGGACAGGGCAAGAGAGCGAGTCGAGTTGGAAAAGGCAAACAGCCCCTAGGAAAAACATCACACCAAATGGCAGGGAGGGAACCGGTTACTGGGAAGCAGAGAGTCAAAAGGCAAAGTAGCTGCCTGAAATCTCTTTGGGAACAATCTAGGGTATTTGCAAATCAACCAAAAGGAGGAGGAAGTTTCTATCTAGAAGATAGCATCAAGAAATCAGATACAGGCAAGCTGCGGCAGGAGAGGAGAGAAAGACAACATAATTTGGAGTACAAGCGGAGGAGGCTTGATATTTCTTCCTTAGTGGCCTCCTTCTGTCACTAGGATATAAACTTGTGAAAGCTGGGATTTGTGTTGATTTGTTTTCTGCTATATCCCCAGCAGCCAGAATTAGGCCCGGTCCATAGAAGTCCCTTAATATTTGTTAAATGAATTCCTGAATGAGTGAATAAATGAAAGAAATGACTGTGGGCTCTAAAGAAGAAATCAGAGGAAGCTCTCTCTCCATAAGGTAGGAACTGGTGTGAAGATGGATTAAAAACAAGGCAAGCAAAGCAACAAAACAAAACTGAGGATGGTAAGGAAACAGATGAAAGTTAATGAAGCTCCTCAGACAGCAGATCCTATTGGTTTAATAGTTTGAAGAGTATTATTAGTAGTTACAGTGCTTACCGCTGCCTGGGACTGATCTGAGGGCATTACATGCATTCCTTCACTTAATCATCACAAGAAAAGTACAAGGCATTTCTATTCTTGTTCACATTTTTATATATGATGTTCATAGAGATTAAGTACATTTTTCCAAGGTCCCATAGTGACAATGGCTGATTAAATCTGCGATATTGTTCTGCAGTTTTACTACTCTCTGATTCTGCCCGCCACACTGGTTTAATGGAAGGGTGGGAGAAAGAGAGTCGGGGAACAAAAAGGAAAAGTAAACAAACACAGTGAAAAAACACAAGTGACTCCTCCCAGCCTTCGGTCAGCAAGCCACACCTCCCAGGAGTGCGAGACTGCAGATCAACCCAGCTTTTCTCCCGTCTGTGGCGAGAAGAAACCATCTGTAGTCTGTATTTCCTTTTTTATTCTCTTAGATCCCATTTATCGTTTATGTAAGGAAAAATCTGGAAATTCATGCTTTGTGTACTCATTATTTTCTATGTATCAGCACATGTCTCTGTCATTTACACACGTTGAGAGCTAAATCCATAAAAACACATGTTCTATCCTTGTTTCCATAGGAATCACTGGGTGTTTTTTGTGGGGTTTTTTGCCTCTACTGCTTTGACTTGAGAACAAAACTTCATTGTTTTGGGCTCCTCCTCCTGTGAAAACATTGTGTTACTGAGCATTTTTGCTCATGGTACTAATTTTAAAATAATTGTTTGTTTTGTCTGGTGCTTATTATATGGTCGTGAATTTTGAATTTTGTAATTACCAGAATCTACGGAGGCAGCACGATCCTTAGTGGGAAAGATTGAAAACAAGGTAGGGGCATGTGGTGGCTGGAAAGAGAATTCTGGAAGCATCAAAAATTTTGTTCATCCCCCAAGACACCCAAAGATGTTCTCTGGTTTCTGAGGTTTGCCCTCCGATTCTGTTAATTTCTTCCTGAAATTACTAACTTCTGTGGCTTTGTGGGATTTTTGTTTTTCTTTTTTCATGTTCAAATTCAGTTTCTGTCTCTTATAATCAAACACTTCTTGAATAACACAGTGACCTTACAGTCTGTCTAATTTTAAAAATCTAGGCTTTGATTTGAGGATTCCACTGCTGATAGTGAAAGGGGTTGATGTAGAAGTGTTCCAGGGAAGAAGGGGAAGCCAGTGTCTCAGGAAATTCTCATCCTGTGCACCTCTAAAGATTATTAGGGACTGACTCCATGCCCAAGTTTGATGCTGAAGTGGTGAATGCATGCTACCAAGCAGAAAGGAAGTCCTAAGGCTGATTTAAAACTGTAAAAAGTTGCTCCCTGCAAATCAAGACAGCAACAGAAAGGCATTTCCCAAAGTGTGTTCCAGTTAGAATAGGGTGACCATATATCCTCCACTTTGAGAAATGAAAGGGGATGCCTTTACCGACTATGCAAGGACAGCAGAGGTAAAACAGGGTTGGTCATCCTAAAGAAAATACTTCTTAACAAAGGAACTTTCTTGGCTCAATTGTTGAGAGTAGCAACAACCTTTCTACTAAAGACTCCAAACCTGACTAAATGTTACCTAAAGCAGCATTTCCCAAACTCTGTAATTATGAAATTACTACCATCCCAGGGACCCATGTTCTAGAGAACATACTTCTTTTTTTTTGGTACCAGGGATCGAACTCGGGTCCTTGCGCTTGCGAGGCAAGCGATGGAACCACTGAGCTAAATCCCCGACCCAAGGACATACTTCTGAAAACATTAAATTTAAGCATGTCTCATTGAGCTATGGTGTAACTTGCTACCTGCATGAAGGACTTGAATCTAGAGGCCTGCAAAACAAACCTATCTTCCTACCACATTCCCTTTTGACTGCAAGTACTATTACTATTTCCTCCTTTAAGGATCTTTAAAGGAAATGCAATTATAATGGGGTTAAGCGTTATGTCATCTGGAAGGAATAACTCATTAACTACCTAAACATTAGCGATAATTAGTTTATCTAAATAGCCTCTTACCACCCATTGATTCTGAGTGGAGAACAGGTCTCCTGGGAATTGTCTTCCCAGGAGGCGTGGGATAAAGAGGGTCTGCAGCTTGGGACCCTGGCCTGGCCTGTGCTGTAGTTTAGAACAGGGCTAGGTTCATATGGTTCCCAATCTTTACCCCAACAAAGAACCCTTATCTTTACCTTTCTCCCATATTCCTAGTTTGTAAAAAATATTGCCTCTCAAATAACTTGAATTTACTTGGTAGTAACATTTGTAATCTGTCATCCCTTATTGGTCTTTTACCCTGCTTCTGAGAATTTTCCCCTCCCCAGCTCCAATCATGAAGTTCTAGAAAGGGTTTCCATGATCTTCTGAAGCCCCACCTTTCTGTTCATAGTAATTAATTTAGGGGTGGGCCCTTGAACCAAGATGGCCCAATCACAGAACTCCTCTGGGATTTTTGACGTATGGATCAGAGTGTGCAAATCTCAGTCCCCGTTGGGCTACTGACGCTGTTGGATAAGGGCCTGGGAGCTGCCAGCCAACTGTGTCCAGCCACATGGAGGAAGCTGGTAGCTTTGGTTTGAATGTGGCCCTCAAAGTTCATGTGTTGGGAACTTTGTCTACAATTGAGGGTGTTTGGAGGAAGGACCTTTAAGTGATTAAGTCATAAGGGCACAGCCTTCATGAATGGATTAATGCTTTATTGCAAGAGTCAGTTCCTCATAAAAGGATGAGTTCACCTCCTCCCCATTTCTCTCTCTTGCCTTTTTGTCACATGATCCCTTCTGCCATGGGATGATACAATAAGACCCTTGCCAGATGTGGCCCCTGATCTTTGTGATAGTTAATTGTAGTGTCAACTTGAATGGATTAAGAAATGCCTATCGGGTTAATAGAGCACAGTTCTGGGTGTGTCTGGATGGCTGACTTGTAAACTGAGGAGGGAAGCCTCACCCTGGATGTGGGTGGCACCAACCATTAGGTGTGTTGCCTGGGTGAAATAAAAAGGGAAAGAAGAAGGAAGTCTGCTCCTTTTTGCTCTGGTTTTCGCCATCACATTTGGACCTTTGTCTTCAATTCCTTGAGGCTTTCAGTGCAGACTCTTTAGCCTTCCAACACACACCCTTCAACTTTCCTATATGGACTCGAACTATGCTGTGCGGTGAGCTCCTGGCCTTCAGCTTTCAATCCTCCAGCTCTCCAGCACGCAGATGGCCCTTTTGCTCTCTTCTATCCCTGACTCTGCAGGTGGACATTGTAAGCCTACTTTGTAAATCCTTTATATATCATTAAATCTGTCCCTCTAGTGAACACTAATTGATACAATCTTGAAGATCCTCACCCCAGAACCATGCTTATTTTAAACTACCCAGGACAAATTGAATTAATACACTGGTCTTGGACCAGAGTTTTTCAACTGGTGTTGACATTTGGGGTCCGGTAATTTTGGGAGGCTGTTCTATGCACTGTCTGGTGTTTAGCTGCAACCTCCGCCTCTGTGCTCTAGACACCAGCAGCATCCAACCCCGCCAGCTGTGATAATCAGAAATGTCTCCAGACAATGCACATGTCCTGAGGCAGGAGTGAGGGTAAAATCACTCTCCATCTCAGGTTGAGAACCACTGGTCTAGAGCATGAACCCTACTCTCAGAAAAAATCACAGGCAAGGGACAGGGACCACAGGTGAGAGCTGGGGAAGGAGAGAATGTCCTGGTGACATTTAAGGCCTGGCTCAGCTGTCCCTCAGGCTCAGCACACTTCACTTCTTCCTGTGGATTGATTTCATGAACCAATTAACTGCATTTTTTTCCCCTCTAAGCTGGCTCAAGTTGAATTTCTCTGGTTGCACACAAGAGTCCTCTGTTAATCTATAATTTCCATTAGAATTTTTGACAAGCGAAAATAGCTCACTTCCTTACTCATTTCTTCCTCTCTACCCCTCCTCTGCCCCACCAGGTCCATGATTACCTTCAAGGACCCCATGAGTCAGAATTCCCTCCCCCGCATTAGACTGAGACGTTTGAGGGATGAATGAGGACCGAGAGTAAAAGTGAGTCACAGGGAGCCCCCATCCCTACCCCTACCAACACGGTAGATGAAAATGGCTCCTCTCCCTTCTCAAGCAAGCAGCACAAGTGGGTTCCCCTAAAATAAAGGTTTTTGTTTGTTTTGAGGGGAGGTACAGGGTAGTGAAGAAAATGGAATGGATTTTTTGTTTTTCCATGATAATAACAGGCTAAGCAAAAACCAGGAAGAATAGGAAGTTGATGTCTCAGTGTCAGAGGAAGCCTTTGAATAAAAAATTATATATATGGTGATTTTACCCCCAAGAGAACATTAGCGATATACGTATTGTATTAGAGATATACATATTGCATCAGGGCTCACGAGAGGAACATTTTTTTTTAGGAGAGGAACATATTTAACATATATGATATATGAAGGGTTTACAAGGCAGGCTTACTATGGCTGCCTGCAGAGTCGGGGTAGAAGAATGCAAAAGGGCCGTCTGCATGCTGGAGAGCCAGAGGATCCAGTCAAAAGAAGCCCAGGGCTCCCTGCGGAGTGCCCTGCCAAGTTTGTATTGAGAAGCCAAAAGCTGCTGCTGGAGGGCTGGTGAGTCTGCAATGGAAGCCTGGAGGTGGACATCCAAAGGTGATGGTGAAGACTGGAGCTGCTCAAAAAGCAAAGCAAGACTTTCTTCTTCTTTCCTTTCTTATGCTATCTAGGTTACAAGTTTATTGGCTGGTGCCATCCACACCCTGGGTGAGTCTTCCATCTTCAGTGAGTCAGTTGTCCAGACACACCCAGAACTGTGCTAAACCAATCCGCTAGGTGTTTCTTATTCAAGTTGACACCACAATTAACTATGGGACAGATAGACTTCTCTGGATGTCAAAGCCAAAGACCACTGCCGAGGGGCCTGGGGAGAGGCTGTGGCTTACACACACAGCTCAGGCCCCAGGCAAGGAGACCTTTCCCAGGTCCTCCTTCATCACCACTTTGCAACTTGGACCAGGACACCCAGGCAGGATGCCCCAGGATAGTCATAAAGTTGTTGAAATGTTTGAATACTTCCATACCGGTAGGCAAACAGATCATATCCTGAGTGTGCTTTTGCCAGTTGCCCTTCCCTGATGCTCCAGGAACTAAGGGGTTAATGTTGCACACCAGGCAGCCCCTAAACCCTGCTCCTTAGCAAGCCCACCCTTCTGATTGGTTAGTGCTGGTACCTTACTGTTTGTTAAGTATCTTGACTATCGCACCTGAAAGAAAAAGGGACAGGAGGGTGTTAGAGATTCCACTTATTTACAGTACTGCTTTGGAATAAGCCTGCTTTGACATTTCTTTTTTATGGATGCTTTTATTCTGAAAGCACTCTGGACTTGTACTCAGTGATGAAGTAGCCTTGGCTCCTGCCGGAGGTGGTCACAGTCCAGCAGGGGAGAGAAGACATATGTGCCCTGAACTACAGATGATGGAGAAGGTGCTCCAGCAGGGAGGCTGGAACTCAGCTGATGGACACGGTCATTTCCTGCGGAGGTCAGGCTGCATGTCTGTGGTTTTCCAGGTCGTCAGGATAGAATGGCAATGTGCACGAATGCTCTCTTTTGGTCCCCCTGATGGGCACACATGGGCAAGCCAACTGGTAGGATGGCAGCTTACTTCCTATCATGGAGGAAGCACACCCATTGCTCTGGCAATGTATTGGCTTTGCGGTGACCTACTGAGCTGCCAGGGCCATCCAGGTACCATGGAGCTGATGCAATTAAATGCAACTGAATTAGACCAGGGAGGGGGATTCTATAGCTATTTCCCTGGGTTACTTTCACTCTTCCTAATTTAGACAGTGCAGAGATGCTCCAGGAATCCTCCTTAATTCAATGGATGCATGGGTCAAAGAGCAGCAAACCTACCATTTAAAAACTAGTGCTGTTGAGATGCCAAAGGAGAAGCTGTCATAATGGTGAGCAAAGTTCACTCTAGTCAAAATAGAAGAAAGACTAAAAAATGACCCCTTCCATAAATATCCTCTCTCCTTCTTCCTGGGTCTATTTTTCCTTCCACTGAAAGGCCCTGTCGCTCTGCCATTCTGGGCCCTATTAACATAAGATCTTATGTTTATTCTACAGCCAACTATTAGCTGATAAGGCTTAACAACTTCCAGTAGGTATTTGCATTTTAATAGAGAATTATTGAAGACCAAAAAGCTTTCAGGGTTCACCAGAACAAAGCACAGATTTGGAGGTTGTGAGGTGATATTGTGGGGAGCAGAAAAAATTGTTCAAGTTGTTCTCAGGTTTCACTATGTTTATTCTATCCCCTCTACAAAAACTACCAATTCTCTGAACTCTCCAGTAACATTTCTACTCCTCTCCCTCACTCCCATCCCATCTCCACAAACCCATTAGTAGGGTGGCTTGTCAGCTTCCGAAGGAAGACACCTGTCTTTCATTTGAGGAAAATTCTGACTGGCCATTCTGGCTGGGGGAGATTAGCCCTCAGGTTGGGGGTAATGGAGGGAAGGGTAGATGGCTCAGAAATGGCATGGAAATATCAGAGATTGAGTTGGAGACTGTCAACTAAAACAGAAAAGGTGAGAAGAGATGAGAAAAAGACAGAGAGGAGAGTATGAGGATAGATAACGGTTTTCTATGGAAGATAGGTCAGTAAGAAGTACATGGTACAAGAAAGGCCAATGAACTTTCAGAATAAGAATGTTTCCCTGTTTAACTTTGAATTGAGGCATACATGTATGCTGAGCTCAGAGTAAACATGGACATGGTTTGGATGTGGTTTGTCTTCCATGGGTTCATGTGTTGGAGGTTTGGCTCCCGTTGTGCTTATATGAGAGGTAGTGGGATTGTTAAGAGGTGGGGTTTCATGGAAGGTCATTGGGGTTCTGCCCTTGGACAGGATTAATGTAGTTCTCATGAAGCCCCAATTAGTTCCTTGGAGCATGGGCTGCTATAAAAAGAGCAAGACTGCTGGCCCTCTTCTGCTCTGTGACTTCTTGTCTTGCCATGTGACCTCTCCCTTCTGCTATGATTACATCCACCATGTCGTGACTCAGCCATGGAGGCCCTCACTAGAGTCCAAATCAATGGGACTACCCAGTCGTGAACTTTCTGTCTCCAAACTTTTGTGTTACCTTTTTACATAAAGAACTGGCATTGGAGTATTTTGATATAGCAACACAAAATGGATTAATATTTCAAATTTCAGTAATTAAACATTTCTTCAGGTTCTAAGACAAATATTGGTACTGAGCAAATCCTAAATGGAAAAGTTAAGTTTGCGGTGACCAAAAGCCTAGGAAATGTTTAAATCCTGTAACCTTCTGTTACGGTTTGGATCTAAAATGTCTCCCCAGTGTCTTCTATGTTCAGAAGTGGGGCTTTGGGAAAGTGATTAGATCACGAGGATTCTGACTTCGATAGATAAATCCATTGATGAATCATAATCTGATGGCCTGATTGGGAGGTAATGGAAACAGGAGATGGAGCCTAATTGGAGGGAGTCATAGGGGTGTGAGCTTGGGGACTAGACCTGGTCCCCAGCCCCTCTTTTCTGGCTCTCTTCCCCTCTGCTTTGGCTGGCAGGAGGGGAGCAGCTTTCTGCCTCCACGTCCTCCCACCACGATGGTTCTGCCTCACCACAGATCCACAGGCCTAGAAGCAAGGAAACCATCTGACCAACAACTGAACCCTCTGAATTTGGGAGCACAAATCAGTCTTCCTTCCTCTAAGTTGTTTTCCTCCGCTATTTGGTCACAGGGATGAAAGCTACTAATTCTACCAGCAATTGATCTTGAAATAAATAAGGTGAAACTAATATAAAACATTACTACACAAATGCAGTATTTTTGCACAAATAAAATTTAGAAACAATGTCCAGGGCCAGGAATTTAGCTCAGTGGTTCCGGCACCTGCCTCGCAAGTGCAAGGTCCCGAGTTCGATCCCCAGTACCAAAAAAAAAAAGAAAAGAAAAAAGAAACAATGTCTATAATGTCCTCTACGGGGAATGCTTCATCAGCCTCCTTCTCTATCAATATCTTGTCCGTCCTTCCAGGTGTCTTCCTTTGATTTGCTACAAAAGCAGACCTTGAGACAAGGGCTGGAGTGTCAGTGGCTTAACTGAAAGAGGGCAATGATAAGGTGTGATGTTAATGAGCAGATTATTACCAAGAGTGATCTGGGAATTAATTCTCATGGGGATCCTCTGAGGAGCTTTGGAAAATGTGCCACAGAATTCTCCCAGCATGGAATGGGGCAGCTGGGACATCGATGTGCCAGCACCTACCAACCTTCCTCGAGGGCTGCCCCTGGGGGCATTTAGTGTGACATTTGTAGGTTGCTTCAAAGGAGACCGAGCAAAACTTCAAGGAACTGGAGGAAACCTTGAGCAGAGGAGCAGAGAGGTCCTTGACAGCAGGAATTGTCTACTACAGCTGGGGGTGCACTCAGAGGCCCTGGTAGAAAATGGGTCAAAGAGGCACAATATCTGCTACAGAGCCTCACTCCAAGCTCATCTCTGTGCTAAGAAATTTTCAAGTCTTTTATACAAGCACAAGCTCCTCTTTTGCCAATAATTCCAGAGCCTTTGTCTATATTGTTATTTCTTTGTTTGAGTTTAGGGATCTCTCTTGAACTCAGTTTCCTCATCTGTAAAGCAGCAACAATAAATGGGGACAAGAATATACCTGCAGTAAACTGCAAAAATGACTGAAACTTTTCAGCCTTCCGGCATCCATGCCCTTAACAGTATAATTTTGCAGCTCCTCTCATGAAGAAGCAAAATCTATTTCCTGCAGTCCTTGAATCTGGGTTACCCTTGTAAATTTGCTTTGGTCAAATGCAAGTGTAGCAGAAATGACAGTGTGCCAGTTTTGAGTCTCATCTTCATGAGTCTTGTGCCCCTGGAATCCTCCCTCTGCCAGGTGGATGAGCAGGACCTAACCTGCTGGAGGAAACAAAGGCAAAGCATTTCATCAAAGACCTTCCTAGACCAGCCAGCCCCCAGCCACCCAGATGCACCAGAGAGCCCAGCTAAGGTGCCTCAGCCAACAGCCAGCTGCCCTGGAAACAGAAGCTCCCAGCCAACAAACAGACTTGAGCAAAAATAAATGTATGCCGCTGAGGTTTTATGGTTGTTACCCAGCATTATTATGATAATAGATAACTGTTACAGCACCGGTTTCACTGAGGATTCAAGAAGCATATAAACATGTGCAGGATTTGGCATAGGTCCAGACCATGATCCATTTCTGTTAAATGGTAACTGTTATTGTTATAATCCTTATCACACTATCAGAGCGTGCCATGTATCCCAATAACTTATATACATGTCGGTTTCTCCTACTAGACTAGCGGTTCCTGGATGATAGAAAACCAGCTTCAATTCATCCCAAATGACATATTTTCCTCTATTCAGGAGCCCATAATTCAACAGGGGGAATGGCATGTACATAAAGTCTGTGGTGGGGACTAGAGATAGCGAACGTACAAAAGTGCTGAACACAGAGCTAGCATAAAGAAAATGCCCGATAATGATAAAGCAAATAATAAAATCCAAGCATCCCCTACATCTGGGCATTTGCATGAAAGGTAAGATTGATAAGGACAGGGCTGGCCTTCACCTCCACCACACAGAAATCCGGTCAAGGCAATGAGGGGCTTCTTTGGTGGTTTTATAGCCCTAGCTGCAGCTCGCACTTGCAGGCTTTCTCTCCCTCCAGAGACCAACAATCACATGATGAAAAAACTAATTAGAGCAAGCATGGTGCCCAGAATACATGGCCTATTAAGGAAATCTGAGTCAAATGAATGCAAAAGGACATCTACTGTAAATCTATCCTTAACAAGTGTTTCTTTTTGTTCTTTCCCAACTTTTCTAGGGGAGTTTATTGTTCAGGAAAAGGCATGGTAAAAATCAGTCCCCAAAGAGTTCCTCTTAGGGGCCAGCAGGCTTCATGTAGGCAGAAACACTCAGGCAGTACCTGCTGAGCCCAGGCAGCAAGGTTAGCAGAGACTCAGACAAATTCATCTTCATTTCACATCTTCTACAGCCTCTCGATTTAAACGGCAAGGCAAACCCAGTGATGTTATTAGAGGCAGGGAGAGGTGGCAGAGGATGTGTGGGCTAACTTGCATGCCATTTCCATTTTCCACAAGCCACCAGCTCGAGGACCTTGACTTAATTACTGAATTTTTCTGAGTCTTGAGTCTCTCGTCTCTGAAATAGGGACAATAAGAGGTCACCTTGTGGGACCAGTATGAAGGCCAGAGAAGAGGTCCCAATGATCTGGCTCCTCATGGCAAGTGTATAAGGCCAGGATAGCCCAGTGGTAAAGGAATTGAGCTCATGTGACAGATGGCCTGTATTTTTATTCCTGCTTTGCCACTGGCTAACTGTTCTTAACTTTTCTGTATTTCAGATGACATAAAATCTGTAAAGCGGAGAGAATCATCACTGACTTTGAGGTTGTCGTGAGGCTGAGATGAGCAGACCTATGCAAAGTCCTCCCAGCAGTACTGGCATATGGCAAGCACTCAGTGAGGGTGAGCAATGACTCCTATTCAAATAGAATTATGAATAGAAATCTCTGATGACCAGAGATCCTAATCATCTCACTTTAGTCCAAATATCAGCTGCAATACATCAGCTCATACACACAAATGGCAAGAGTAGATTTAAGCAAATCATAACTCCATGAGTCATGATTCCAGTTTATAAGCAGAGAAGCACAATTCAATTTTATAGGCAGCTGGGCTGCTAATTAAGAAGAAGCCCTTAATTATAGCACCTGACACAGAGCCCTGTCTTGTGCTTGCTTGCCTTACTTTTCCTCACTTCGCCTCCCTAAGTCTATCCCTCCTCTTTCTCTGCTTATTATTTATTCCCTGTCCCCATAGAGGGTATGTCAGTTGTCCAGAGACCTAAAAAGTGAAACTGCTCTCTGGCTCCAGAACTCACACAGCAAATGTGCACTGGAAAAGCAAAACTCAGATCCCCAGGGTTCTGACTTCTGAGGATAATGAGGGAACCTCAGAGTAGGGGGAGCAAAGAAAATGGCCCTTGGAATGTACCCAAGAGAAACGAAAAGTTTCGTTTATGTGAAATCTGTATGCCAATATTTATAATGACTTTATTCATAATTGCCCCAAACTGGAAACCATCCCAATGTCCTGCAACTGGTGAATGGATAAACAAATTATGCTACTTTCATACAGTGGAATACGACTTGCAATAAAATGAGCAAACTACAGTCATGCATTGCTTAACAAAGAGGATGCTTCTGAGATAAGCACTCCTAGGCCATTTCATCATTGTGCAAGCATCACAATGTGCATTTGCATAAATCTAGAAGGTGTATGCCAGTATGTCAATCACTCCATGTGGCTTTTTTTTTGGCAGTAGTAGTAATTGAACCTAGGGCCTTTGCACTCTCCAGCACCTTTTTATTTTTTTTATTTTGAGAAAAAGTCTCCCTAAATTGTCTAGGCTGAGCTCAAGCCTCCTGCCTCAGCCTCCCAGAGTGCTGGGATTACACCATGCAGCCACCACACCTGGCTTCCACAAGGACTCTTGCAACAAAGCAATCAAGAGATCCAGTAAGCACAAGATGGATGAGGCTGCTGCTGGCAGACTGTTTTATCTATTACTTTTTCTTTTTTCTTTTTTTTGGTACAGGAATAGAACTCAGGGCCTCGCTCTGCCAGGCAGGCGCTGCACCAATGAGCTACATCCCTGGCCTTGGCAAACTGTTTTTCCATAAACTTTTTCTTTTGTAAGTATAAGGAGCACATTTTAAAATAACAATAAAAAATATAATATAGAAACCACATAAGCCAGTTACAGTCATTTTTATCATAATCAAGTATTATGTAGTGTCTATAATTATATATGCTATACTTTTGTTTGGTTTTTATTTTCAGTTTTGTTTATTTGTTTGTATTTTTGGTTTTGAGACAGGGTCTCCCTGTGTAGTTCAGGCTATCCTCGAACTACCCCTGCCTCAGTCTCCTGAGTGCTAGGATTACAGGAGTGGCCACTATGCCGGGCTTGCTATACCTTCTCATGAACACAGTAGTTCAATTTACACCAGCTTCATCACAAACATGTGACTTTATGATGACTATGATCACTACAAGATAGGAGTTTTTCATCTCCCTTATAATCTTACAGCCCCACCAGCACACATGTGGTCCGTTGTTGCCTGAAATGTCATTATGTGATACATGATTGTGCTAACACAAGCATAATATGCATGTGTCTCAAGTACACTAGCTAAGTAAAAGAAGCCAGACTCAAAAGGCTGCATATCATACAATGCCCATTAACCTGACTTCCTCAAAAAGACAATGCTGTAAGGACAGAAAATAGATCAGTAGTTTCCAGACCCTGGGATGAGAAAGGAGAGTGGCTACAAGGATCCTCAAAAACTAGAGGACAGAATAGAAATTTCTACATCTGCATTGTGGTGGTTCTCACACGGGACATGTGTTTGTCAAAACTCAAGAGAACTATTCACTAAAATAGACTGAATACAGGGCCTTTACACTGAGCTGCATCCCCGACCCTTTAAAAAGCTTTTCTTTTTTTTGAGACCAGTGCCTAGGCTGGGCTCAAACTTGGGATCCTCCTGCCTCAGTGTCTCAGAGTGCAGGGATAACAGGCATGCATAAAATATATAATTTTTATTGCATGGGAATTAACATTAGTAAACCTAATTTGATAATAAATAATCCATAGGAACCCTGGAGAAGCAAAAACAAAAAAAAAATCCCTGGGCACTTTCCGAAACCAAGGATAACTTCTAATTTTTTTTTACATTATGTATTTTATTTTTACATTGTGCATTTCTTGAGATTCTCATTAGCCACAGAGACGCCTTTTTAAAAGTATGGGCAATTAATCCTATCAAATGTAGTAACATTAGTGTATGAAAATATTTTTATTCCCAAGCAAAATCAGTCTTGCAGGAAGAATAAGATATGAATTCCATTAAGCAAAACGTGTTACCAGTCCTTCTCCATGTCAGATGACGCATAGGCTGGGATGCCTTGTTTCTGATTCTGAAGAAGAGGAGATAAGCGCTGTTAACAGGACTTGCTCAGCCTTTTCAAAGTGACCTCAATGGACAATGACCTCAGCACTGGGAAAGCTGGTCCTAGGAAATGAAGGCAAAGTTGAATAGAGAAATGCCAGGTGAGCGGTCTTGGAAACATAGCTTTGTCCACATGAGAGGGCCAACATGGATAATGATCTAAGAATCTGCATTTGGAATAGTTCTAAACTTCTCAGGGCCAAGCACTACAGAAAAGAGACCTGGGTTCCACATTCTATTACAGTTATATGAGAGTAAGGACTGGCTTTTGTGAGTTTCTTCCCCCATTAAGATCATTTCTCCAATTTAAAACGTACTTTACTGATGAGTCATTAGTGCCAGCTATTCAAAGAATGACAGCTCTAAAAAGTGTCTGATGACAAGTGAGTAACCCAAAGCTGGATGGCTACAGAGGAGGATATGAGTGACATTAGCCAAGGCGTACTGGGTATGTGCTTAGTGCCGATGTGTGTGACTTCATTTCATCATCCCAGAACAACCTCCAAGGAAGATGCTGTTATCACCACTTTACAAATGGAAGATGAGGGCCTGGGATTTAGCTCAGTGGTGCCGCTGCCTGCCCCACAAGCACAAGGACCTGAGTTTGATCCCTGGTACTAAAAAAACCACACACACACACACAAAAAAATGGAAGATGAAGGCTTAGAGAGGTGATGCTGCTTACTTGTTTGTTTTTTCTTTCTGTACCGGGGATTGAACTCGGGACCTTGCGCTTGCAAGACAGCCGGCAGAACCACTGAGTTAAATCCCCGGCCCAATGCTGCTTACTTGTAACCATTTTATATTTTCAAATGCAAATGTTCTGCAATTCCACGGTAAGCAAAAATGGTTTCTAAATTAAATTTAGACAGAGGTTGCATGAGGCAACAGGAGAGAAAGTGTAATCATAAAGAGATTAGCAGTGGTGTGTTGGAAAGTGTTTATGGTAACAACCAGCTCTGGGATATACCCTAAGTAAATATTGCACTGTGTCCAAGTTTGAGTTATCCCCATGAAGTTGAGCAGCTTGCAAACTTCCAGCTAATTTAACCACCATCTCTCCTGGAAGCTATGAGTAGGGAAATTTAGGGTAAAAAACATCAGTTTAGAGAAAAGTTGAGAGAACCCTGAATGAACTAGAAGGCAAGAGTTGGAATAGCAGAGTATCTGGAAGATAAATGAGAAATGAAGGACATGGGACAATAATAGAGAAGGGGACAGATTTGAGACCTACTGAGGTAAGATGGAAGTCTCACTGGAAGTTTTCAGAATCCACAGGAAGCCCAAGTCACATGCTGTCCCATGGTCCCCAACGTTTAAGGCTATGAGTACACCTGGGGTTTATCTCTGGAATGAAGGAGTGTCAAAGAATTTTCAGCCTGTTTTAAAACTTGCACGAGAATAGGAGTTGGGGAAATGCAAAGGGAAGCCATATTTGTAGGGGGAGGAACTGTGTACCCATCAAGCCTGAAGGACACTGTGAAGCTGCAAGGCGACAATGAAAATTGAGGTCAGATCAGAAACTAAGTGACAGGAGGGACTGTAAGTATCAGATATTTTAAGGAAAGATCTATGAGCAGCAAGGATGCTGGGGGTTCCCTTTGCAAGTCGAGCAGTGCCTAGTGTGTGTGTGCTATGGTTGGGATTTAATATGTACCCCCAGAGAGGCTCATTGCATTGAAGGCTTTGTTGTCAAGGGGCTTTTGAGGAAGTGATTGGATCATCAGACCTCTCACTTAATCAAGTCCATCAATCCACTGATGAGATGATAATTTGATGGAATTGTTGAAAGGCGATAGAAACAGGAAGTGGAATCTAGTTGAAGGAAGTGGATCATGAGGGCCTGCACTTGGGGACTATATCTTATCCCTGGACCCTTTGTTTCTGGCTCTTTCCCTTTTTCTCTGTCTCCTGACCACCATGAGATGAGCAGCCATCCTCTCCCACACTCTTTGACCCTGATGTTTCTGCCTCAGCACAGGCCTAAAGCAATAGAGGCCTCTTTTCTTCAAACTTAAACCTCTGAAACCAAGAACCAAAAGAAATCTTTCCTCCCTTAAACCATTTTGTTCAGGTATTTCATCTCAGTGATAGAGCACTGACTAACACAGTGTGATGGGGGTGGTATTGCTCATCTTAACAGAAGTCTCTACTTCAGGAGAGGTCAGGAACAGTGATCCCTGGTCAGAGTTTAGAAAAGTGGAATAGAAAACAGATTGAGTCACTGGGAAAAGGAAACACTGATTTCTGGTGAACACATTGGCAAAGTTGCTCTGAAGCCTAAGCACAAAGAAGCAAGCACTCTACCACTGAGCTATATCCTCAGCTAAATTTTGTTTATTGATATTGCCAAGTTGCCCTTCCAAATATCTCATGCATTTCCCCTTCTCTATGCTTAACATTGTATGTCATTAATGTTTTTCAATGTGCTAATCTGGTAGGTTATCTCGTTTTATTTTGATACTCTTGTTATTCTTTAATAGATTTATTAGTCACTTGCTGCTCTCCTATGAATTTTGTGTTCATATGCTTTGCCTGTCTCTATTGGGTCATTGGTCTTTTCCAGGTGGATTGCTATGAACTCCTTGCATATTAAAGCGATTAGTCCTTTGTGTACCATGTATTGCAAACATTTTTCTTTCTGTTTCTTGTTTATCTTTTATTTTTTTCCCTATAAGGGGTTATTTGTTTTGGTGGAATTTTTTTCTGCATGCAAATTTCAGAGTTTTTCCTAATATTTCAGTAATAAGCCTTATCTTTAGTGGTTTCTCAATTTCACACCATATTTAGAATGGCTTTTCCTTTAAAAAAATTTTACCCATGTTTTTTTTCTAGGATGGGTGCTGTTGTTATGGCATTTCTTTGAGAGTTGAGCCATTGCAATTCCTTTGGTTAGAAGAAGTGAAGATATAAGTGACCTTTGTAAAATGGTTTTGCATTTTTCACAATACACTTTATTGAAGAAGTGTGACAAAGTATAAAAAAAACCATTGTCTCATTACTGCTTAAGAGGCCAGCTTTATCCTAAAATAATGTTTATATATACTTTTGCTTATTTCTGCACTTGCCATTGTTTAATACAATGTTTCTGTCTTCATATCAGTCTACAGCATTTTAATTATTATAATGTAATGAAGCATTTAAACATTTGATAGATGTATTTCCCCTCATTATTCCTTTTACTTACAGATTGTCTTTATGGCTCTTCTTCCATGTTTGCTTTTTGCAATTAACTTCAGAATAATTTTTTCAAGGTTTTATAAACCTTACATTCTGACTGGCATAACCTTGATTTTATAAATTAATTTTAGGAGATATCTTTTAATATCTTTGTGATAATGTTTATAAGTTTTCAGTTCCTAAAAAAGAGTAGCACATCTATCGATGTAGTAAAGCCTCCTTGAACAAAATAATATTGTGTGTATCAGTCACTTTCTCATCACAATGCCCAACACTATCAACTTGAAGCAGGAGATGTTTATTTTGGCTCATAGCTTTCAGAGGATTCAGTCCATGGTGGTTTGACTCTAAAGCAGAAATGGCATGTAAAAGGGTGTGGCAGAGAAAAGCTGCTAAACACCTGGCAGCCGCTAAGCAGAGAGAGAAAAGGAGCCATAGACAAGAACACACCTGTCAGGGCTAGCATTTAGCTCAATGGCACCACCCCTGCCTCACAAGTGCAAGGTCCTAAGTTCGATGCCCTGTACCAGAAAAAAAAAATACACCCTTCAAGGTCATGCTCTAATAATCTGTCTTCAACCAGGTCCACCTTCCAACAGGAGGTCAGCTAGGAACTCATCAGCAGTCTAATCCACTGATGAGTATAGCATCCCCATGATCCAATCACTTTCCAAACACATGAGACTTTGGGGGGACATTTTAGATAAAAACCATAACATTCCACCTGCAGCCCCCAAAAGGCTCATGTCCATTTCATTATGCAAAATGCCTTTAGCTCATCTCTAAGAGTTACGAAAGACTTAACAATTCTGGCTTTGTTAAAAGGTCCAAGTTGAAAGTCTCTAAGACTTAACTGTGAGCCTCTGTAAAAATGTAAAGATTAAAAAGGAAATTAAATACTTCCAACAGGAAACATTCTCAATCCAAAAGGGAGAAGTAGGGGAACAAAAAGGAATGAGACCAAAGCAAGATTGCAACCCTACAGAGAAAACATTAAATCTTGTAGTTCCATGTCCAGCATCTGGGGTAGGTTGTGGTGAGATACAATCTCCAAAGGGCTTGGGCAGTCCTACCCCTATGACCTTGCTGATTGCAGCCACATGGCCTCTCACATGGGCTGGCTCTACTGGTCAGCTGCAGCTTTCATCAGCAGATATTCCATTTTCCTGGCATCTCCAAATCCCATGGCTGTCCACTACACTTTCAGCTTCATCTTCACAACTTCACACACTGTCTTTTCAAGGTCACACTGCCTGGCCCCTCAAGCATTCTTTTGAAATCTGGGTGAAAGCTTCCATGACCCCATACCTTTGATAGTCCACATGCCTGAAATACCAGCACCATATAGATGATCCCAAGGTCTGACACCAGCTCAAGCAGTAGCTAGGCTTCTCTAGCCCACATCTCTAAACCATTCCAAACTCCCCCTGCAAATTAGTTCCAAAGGCTTCTGAACAACATGGTCAGGAATAGTCACAGCAGAGACCCTACTGCTGGTGTTAAAAGCTATTAGTCAGCTTTTCCCATCACTGGGATACAATACCCAATTTGCACAATTTAAAGGAAGACAGGTTTATTTTGGCTCACATTTTTAGTAGGTTCAGCCTGTAGTCAACTGGCTCCAAGGCAGAAATGGCATGGTGAAAAGGGCATAGTGGATAAAAGCTGCTCACCCCATGGCAGCTGAGAAGTAGAGAGAGGTGAGGATCTGGAGACATAATACACTCTGCCAAGTCATCCCCCGGTGAACCACATCTAAGCGGGCCCCACCTCCTAACAAGTCAGCTATGAACTCATCAGCTATCTTAGTCACTTTCCTTGAAACTTAACCTGAAAGTTAAAAGAGTAGAGGTTTTATTCTGACTCACATTTCAGTCCATGGTCTGCTGCCTTCTAAGAAAAAACACCATGGCAGAGGAGTATGGGAGACGTAGCAGACAGGAAGCAGAGAATGGCAGGAGGAGTCAGGAAGGGCGAAATCACCTTCCAGGTCATACCCACAGTGACCTGCCTCTTCTGACCAGGCCATACCTCTGACAGTGAGTCAGCTATAGAATCCAATTGTCTTCCAAAAGCCCCACATATGATCACATGAGGCTTTGGGGGACATTTTAGATCTAAACCATAACACCAGCAGACTGATCCACTGATGAGGATAATGTTCCCATGTTCTAATCACCTTCCAAACACATGAGACTTTGAGGGGATATTTTAGGTCTGATCCATAACATTACATGATGCGGATCTTCAGTTGAGAACATGAGAACAATCTTTCCTATAACTCTATGGTTGCTCTTTAAATTTATTTTGGCACAAACTACCCCATCAGTTATTTTCAAGGACATACCATGTTAAACAATGAAGAAAAAATGAACCAAATACACAGTCCTTGCTTTGCCACCTTCTTATCAGATGATCATTTCTAATAGGAGAGATAGTTATAAAAAAGTTCAGAATAGTTTAGTGACTGCTATATCATGGGAAATAGAATGTGTTATGGAATATAGGATCATAGAGTTTGGGAAAGAGCTTATTTACTAAGGTTTAGTTGGGGGTTTCAATGAAATGACATGCCAACTGGATTTGGAAATGAGTGTTGGACAATAGCAGTATTGTCTATTCATGTATCTATTAGAGTCTTCTTGTTATTCAAAAGGATTCTTTTAATTTAAAATAATTTATTTTCTTAATGTAAAAGTATTCATTAAATTGTATATTTTATATAAAGTTTTCATTCATGTGAGTAAAATTAGTATAGACATATGAATTTTTAACTGATTTTAATATGATACGAATACTTTCTCAGCCAGTTTTATTAATTTTTGTGGTACAGAAGCTCAAAAATGTTACAGTTAAATCTGTCACTTCCTGTTTAATTTCTCCTATTGTTTCAGTCTTTCAGAAGCTACCATCTCCACAAAGATCGAGTAAATGGGGTCCCATTTTGGCCAACACATTTCAACAGTCACATGGAATTTCTGAATAGCATCCAAAAATGATGAGAAGTGAAAAGTAGTTTTCCATTTTTCATGAGTAAAAGTTAAAATAGAACAGATCCAAGAGAGAACTTGTATATTGTCCCCAATCGTTGATAAGCAATGATTTTCCATATCCACTAACGTTAAAAGAAAATGTGTTTTGCAGCAAAGTAAAAAAATCTTTTTTGGAAGAACTTATTTATGATCGTGGTGCTAGAATAATGGAATAAACTCCAAAATAAGATAAAGGCCTTCAATCCCATAGGTCTTCCCAAAGAAACAGAAATTTTTCATATAATCATCTATATAATGGGGCACAATCTGGAATTTTTATCTTGAGAATCTTTCAAAAGTAAATGAAAAGGATAGGACTGTTGGCAACCAGGCCAAGTCATGGGTTTATGGGCCAAACATAAAGATCTAAAACAGTTGGTCTGCCTCATCCTTTGTTGACAAGGTTAGGTGCTGATTCAGCTAAGTTTCATGATCTCCTCTCAGTATTATTTGATAGTAGTAATCAAAGTGTAAGCCACTTTTTTTTAGCCACTTTCTTAAAAAATAATAATTTTTGTAACAGGTGTGTGATCTTGTGATGTGTATTAATTTATTTTTGGCCTTGGAAAAATGGGCTGTGAACACTTCTTCCCTCAAATTCCCACATAATCATGAAGTTACATTTAAAAACTAAAACTACAGGGAATATAATTTTTTAAAGGTTTAGAAATGCAATGCTGTTTGAAAGTTAGATAAAAATAGTTTAGCACATTCACAAATTCTCAAATTAACCAAACTGTTTTCATAGGGCATGCATATTCAGCACAGAAGTCAATGGTCAAAATCTGGTCTTTAGTGACTTTGAAAACAGACATAAAAATGTATATTTTACATTTTGAAAAGTCTTTAATTGACTACTAGAGCTATGGTAAAAAGAGATTAGAAATTTTTTCAGCTGCATAAGATTTTCAATGAATTCCCTAAGGATGTGGGTGGATATCTTTGATTTTCAGATTGAGTCAATTAGAAGGAAGGAAATGTAGTATCAGGCATTAGAACCTCATTTTTATTATCCAGCACTTATGCAATTCATTTTTTCTCTGAATTGAAAGCATACTTCATAATGTCTTGGTTTATGCAGGTAGTGGCACCCTTAAAGGGCTGGAGCTGCAAGAAATTAGAGGAAGGCTAGCTAGCTGGTCCCTAAATCAGGCTTTAAAAGATGACCTTGTAGGGGCTGGGGATTTAGCTCAGTGGTTTCGCCACCTGCTGTGCAAGCACAAGGACCCAAGTTTGATCCCTGGTACCAAAAAAAAAAAAAAGAAAGATGACCTTGTATAGCTAGGGTTACCAAGGCCCGAAGTCCAGAACTTAACTTAATCAGATTTACCTCAGATTTGGAGACACTGACTTGCACTACCAGATTCTCAGTTCTCTAAGGTTAATGTTAAATAACTGTAAGCAAGTAACACATGGATCTGCTTTTCCTTCCTTGCCAAATCCTATGAAATCACTAAATAATTACATTTTAAAGAATAAATCTGTAACAGTGTGGGGAACACAGTAGACATCTCTACCAATGAGCTAGCGATTTGGAAATATTCCTACAAGAGAGAATACAACAGAGACTATATTTATAAGGAAAAACACTAGAAAATAACATAGCTTAAAACACGTAGGAAGACTGGTTTCAGTGGAGTTCTACCCTCAGAGCCAATGCAATCCACTAATTCATTATTTGATTTCTTTTCATTTCATTTGAGATGGGGTCTTGCTAAGGCTGGCCTTGAACTTACAATCCTTCCACCCCAGCCTTCCAAATAGTTCTAATTCATTCTTTTACTCAACAAATATTTGTTAAGCATCTTTCACGTTCCAGGCACTGTTCTAGGCCTTGAAGTCATGTCAGTGAACAAAGCAAGATTCTTGAGCTTTTGGAGCTTATTTTCTAGTGGGATGAGACAAGAAAAGATACACTTAATAAAGAGACATTTCAGTATGTCAGAAAAGGATGTACGTATAGAAAATGAACAAGTGGATCTGAGCAAGGGAGACCATCAGGGTAGAAAGGTGAACATTCCGTAAGATAGTCAGGGTAGGCCTTGATGAGACAGAGAGAAGAGAGTAAAAACAAGCAGCATTCTGAGGGAGGAGAACTCTAAGCAGAAAGGACAGTGAGTTTAAAGGCACCAGGGTAAGGGACCGCATGTCTGGCATGTTGGAAGGACTTCAGGAAAACCAGCTGGGCACAGGAGAGTAAGTCAGGAGAGCAGATGGAGATGATGAGTCTGACACGTCATAGAGGTCAGGCTGTAGATCTTGTGTGGACTTTGAGTTTACTCTCGGTGAAATGGGGGCAGTGGCAGGGGTACAGGTACACAGGAAAGGAAAGAGAATGCAAAGTTTTCAGCAAAGAGTGATGTGGGTGCCAGGGATTTAGCTCAGTGGTTTCGCCGCCTGCTGTGCAAGCGTAAGGACCGAGTTCAATACCCGGTACCAAAAAAACACCAAAAAAACCAATGAGTGATGTGACCTAATATATGAATATGAAAGGGCTGGACACCGGGTGTATTTTGAAAATTGACTGGGGGGGGGCAATAAAGAAACACAGGAGATTAGTACTCTTGGTAAGAGTGGATAGTAACTCTAACCAGGGTGTAAGCCAACCCAGAGAAGTGATGAAGTGGTCAACTCTGGGTATTTCTGCTGAAGGTAGAAGGAACAGAATTTCCTAATGCAGTGAGTGGAAGGTTCTGAAAGAAAAAGTCATAGGTGACCCATGTCTGGCCTGGCCTACTATTGGATAGGGTTGTCTTCATCTGAAACAGACATCCCATTGGTCTCCATGAGTGTTTCCCCAAGGTCATGTAAGGTTGGGAGGGGGATGGTGGTTGAAAGTTCTCATTTGGATTGTGTTGAGCTTGAGATGTTCGTTAGACATCCAAGTGGAGACGTCAGTAGGCAGGTATCCAGAATCTGGTGTTCAGAAAAGGAGTCTAGCTAGAAATCTACATTTGCAAATTGTTAGTGTATGTATTTATCTGGGTAAGAGAACCACATGGGAGAGTACAGAGAAGAAAGAGAAAAATCATACTAATTTACTAAAGGACAAAAAAAAATCCCAGATCAGGAGATAATCAAAAAAGAGGTGATAAACCTTAAACACTCATTCCTAATTAAAAACAATATTCTTAACAGGACAGAAAGACAAAGAAACCTTATTTACAGGAGGCAAAACTAAAAGAAGATCTCAACATATAGTGAAAGATATATCCCTAGACAAGAGACTTTCTGGTTTCTCCTTTCCCCTCTCAAATTAGAAAGCAAGTCAGACACATTGAACAAGTAAAATAGTACAGTGATGTGTGAAGCAGAAGTTCATCGCCACTGCATCCTTTCAAGCCACTCTGAGGTCACAAATGTTAAGAGCCTGCATCGATCCCTTCACATCTTTTTCACTTCTCATTCAATATTATGGGCATTTGTGCAGACTACGGATATAGAGATGATTTCTATGTGCTTTGCTCTGACAAAATAGACTCACACCATACATTAACAGCACATCAAACAAATGCCTACAGATGCAAGGGTAGATATGGATTGAATGGCAGGTTGTTCTCCTTATATGCTATATGTCATATCCTATATACTCAAACACATGTCCATTTTATACAGGTTTATTATATATACATACTAATGTACATACATTAAAGAATGCCATTATGCTAGCTTGAAAGAAATTTAGACAATTTTCTTCTTCCACCCTTTTCCTTTCAGCATCGACCCCAATCTCATCCCCCTCCCATTGCCAAGTTGGCATAGGCCCTGTTAACAATACCCTGGCGAGCATTCCGTGTGTTTCCCCAAACTCATGTAATCCTAAATAAACAGCGGTTTGTATACAAATATAGACACGTATACAAACACAGATCATCTATACTGGCTTATTCCTGAGAACCAAAGTACACACAATTTTCTGTGTTCTTCCCTTCTCACTCAACATCCCCCGGAATCCCTTCTATTTCTAATTCAGAGTAGCTCTCTTTCCTTCTTGACAGTAGCTGCGTAGCATTTCATGATGCAGATTCACAATTTATTTAGCCTTTTTTTTTTTTTTTTTTTTTTGTACCGGGGATCAAACTCGGGTCCTTGCGCTTGCGCAGCAGGCGGCGAAACCACTGAGCTAAATCCCCGGCCCTTATTCAGCCACTTCTTAACGGATGTATGTTCACTTTGTTTTTAATTTTTGCCAGTATAATTTTACATATAAACTTCTATATTGGTTGCTTTATTTCTATTGGCTACATTCCCTGGAACGTAATCATTGGGTCAGAGGCCATGTGGATTCTTTATTTTAATAAATGTTGCTAGACTATTTTTTCTCAAAAGGCAATAGTAATTGACATTTTTATAAGCAATCCATGTGCAATAAATAATATTGTTCTTATTAATTATTACCAGTGTGGTGGATGTAGAGTAGTATCTCATTATTATTATTTTAATTTGTAATTCTCTGGATACTGGTGAGCTTAGATAACTTTTTTTTTTTTTGGTATCAGGGATCGAACTTGGGACCTTGCGCTTGCAAGGCAGGCGCCGGAACCACTGAGCTAAATACCCAGCCCTAGATAACTTTTAATATGTTTGTTAGCCATTTGGATTTGGTTGTGAATTACCTGTTTATGCCTTTTGCCCCCTTTAAAAATTGGAATAATTTATCTTTTGCTTATCAATTTGCAAGAATTTGTTGTCTCTAAGAAGTATTTGCCCTTTATGTGTTATCTGCATTGCACATATTTTTCTCAATGTGTTTGGTTTTGATATTTTTTGCCATTTAAAATTTTAAATTATGATATAATCAAATGTGCCTATCTTTCATACTTTCTGGGTTTCTGGTTTTAGTTAAAAAGATGTTCTCTGACCCCTATATTTGCAAATAGTCACCTAAATGTTTTTCTAAGACTTATTGTTTACATTTAAGTTTTTAATCTATTTGGATTTTTGGATTTGTTGTAAAGTTGAGGCACAGGTTCATTTTGTTCTAGATGAATAGCCAGTTATGCCAGCACTGTTTATTAAATAAACCATTCTTTCCCACAGAATTGAAATACTACCTTTGTCACATATTAAATTATGATATATACTGAGATCTATTTTTGGATCCACTCTTCTGTTCCACTGATTTGTCTACTCTTATGCCAATACCATGTTGATTGTATTACAGTGATTTTTATCACAGCAGCTTTCAGTTGAAGGCAAGTCTCTCATTATTTATCCTCTACATACTTTTCTTTGCTACTTAAGCATTTCTACCTCCATGTAAATTTTTAAATAATTTTATCTGACTCAGCCCTCAAAAAGAAAACTACTTGTATAACAAATGGAAGTTTGCTATAGCTATTTATTTAGGAGGGTAATTATTATTTTAAATCTGTAAACAGTATTTATTTTTAAAATACCACTTATCACATCTTAGAAATAATAATTTCCCAATATGATTAAATGTCTAGTTATTATTCTAATTCCCCAAATTGTCTAATAATTATTTCATTTATTTGCTGAAGTTAGGATCTAAATATGGCAATAAATTGCAGTTTGTAGTGATAGATGGTAATAGGTGTTTAAAGCTGTTTCAATCTAAGAACTGCCCCGGTGTCACATGTTTTCTGGCAATTTACTGAAGAAAACAGATTGTCCGTTTGCACTTCCCCAGCCTGAATTTGATAATTGCACCTTTGTGGTGTCATTTAATGTTTTCCTCTGTCTCCTGTAGCTCCCATATGTTGGTGGTTCAATCTAGAGGTTTGATCAAATTCAGGCTTCATTTTCTGATAAATATCCATTATATTTGGTGGCACAGAAGGTCTGATTGTCTCTTGTTTAGCACTACTATGACTATTTATTTGTGTGTATATGTGTACACACACACACAGCCACGTATGTGTGTGTGTGTGGTGCTGGAAGTGAACCCAGCGCCTCTCAAATGCTAAGTGGGCACTCTCCTCCAAGCTACCCCCAGCCCACAGTGGTAGGATTTTGATCCCATCATCCCTTCTCTCTGGTAACTGGAGCAGCTTTAGAAATCTCTTCCACAAAGGTGCAGTGGCACCTGGAAGTGCAGTTGATATGAGGAAACATGATAAAGGAGATTTCAGGTGAACTGACTTTCCTCTAAAGGTGACCACAATGCTTTGTTGTGTCTGCTTCATTATGAACTAGAGGACATAGGCATATTGAATGCATTTTCAATCTATTACCTTCATGTTTCCATTTTCTGCGTCAACCTCATCAGATTGACTATTCAGTCAGTTGGACACACCTTAGGAGTTCTTAGACTGAACCAGAGGAAAACTCTCAGATGCTTAGGACAGGTGCATTTCCTGCCTTAGACCCCTCAGGGCTGCAAAGTCCAGGTGTCTACTAGGGCAAATGGTATTGGGACCACCATCTGTGCACTTGGTATGACTGGCTTAGTCACTGTGTCTGAGCTTTTTCAGGAAACAGAGTAGAAAATAGCATTTGTTTACAAGATGGCATGTCATGAGATTACACTAGCAGTTCCAATTCAACTACAGGATTTCTACTTAACTCATTGATCTCCTTTCTCCCACACTGAAATACTGTGGTCATTAACAATCCCAAAAGAATTTCTCACTTACTCCACTTGTATATACCAGTCTCCAAAAACGGTTACCACATACCCAGTGACATTTACGACTTCTGATAGCAGCGAAAGATATTATTTGCATTTTGAGGGGGGAGGTTTGCCCATAGGACATATCCCAGTAGGGATGGGCTATCAAATTACTGTGGTTTCGAGTCACTTTAAATAGGTTCTCTGTGTGTGGCTGAGCCACCAGCCCGATTGCCCTTCGGTTGGGATCATTTGCTTTATTTTGCTTTAAATTTTTAGGGATTTATTTTTAGAAATTTAAGTTTGTGATAAAATTATGTCTCTTCCTCTGTATTTCATCTCTCTCTCTCTCTCTCTCTCTCTCTCTCTCTCCCTCTCTCTCTCCCTCCCTCCCTTCCTCCCTCTGACTCTCTAGCCCCCTCTCATTATGAGATAATAAATGAAATTTTCTGTATTTAGTGAAGAATTGTTTTTTTAATTTATAAAAATGTCCATATTCATTTCCTTAAATATCATTTATCATATCTTAAAAATATACATATCTGTATGCATATACATAACACACATATTCATGCACACACACATATATGGTTTTATGGTTCAGAGTGAGTATACAAGCAAAGTATATTCAGGAAAGTACAGCTTTTGTCTCTGTTACTTCTTCCATGGAAAAATCATATAAAATGCTTTTATAGTTGATTAACCTTCTATTTTTAAAGTATAAGTAGACACAGGCTTATACACATATAGCATACATATACACAGTATGTGTATGTATGTGCATGTATCTCCCATTTCTTAGCTAAGTGTCAGCAAACTATACATTTCTCTCCATCTTGTTTACTCATTTGCCAAAGTGTCCCAAGACCACTCAGTCTCTTGATTTTTAATGTCTCCATCCAGTGGAGCTCCCACCCCATCAGCTTCCCATCAGCCTTGCTCTGGCCAGCCTGTCCTCAGGTAGCCTGCAAGGGCACAATCCAACTGTGTCGCACAACTTCCTCTTCCAGGATATTGACACCATTTGCCAAGTGAGAACTTTCATTTTTTAAATTAAATCTTCCCATCCAAAGACAAGGTATATGAAAATGAAAGGATATTGGTCATATTTTAGAATGTGATTTAATTCTGTCCCAGTCCAAATTCTAAAAGGATTTTAAAAAGAATTTAGTAAACTGGTTAGAAAATTAATATGACAGAAAACTGGCCTGAAGTGGCCAAGATAATTTTAAAATAAATGAAAGCAGAATTTCCCTACTGGATATTGGAGAACCTGGAGTATGGATTTACTTTACTAACACATTGGTAGTCTATTTGCCATGATAAGTCAATGGAGCCCAGATTTGGCTTCCTCCCAAAATAACTATTACCAGACAAAATAAATGCAGTAATAGTTTTCAGCCTTTGGACAACAGGCAGCATAGTGAAGGAACACAAAGACAAGTGTACCCTTAACTCTGCACAGCTTCCAGCCAGGAGAGAACTCCTTACCTGCAGTGTGCTGAAGGCCCATGCAAGCACTGTGTCTTTGTTTTGAGCATACAGAGTGCAGACTCACAGGAAAACAAGGCAGCAAGAATGCATGGAGCGGGGCCAGAGAGTAAAAGGCCAACAAAGAGGGCTCTAAGGATCTGCAGAGGTTTCCCCTTAAGTGCTCAGTTCAGTTCTGGTCAGTTCTTACATTTGTGCTTAGTCAACTCAGGCTACTGTAACAAAATACCAGAGCAATAGCTTAAAAACAAACTCTTATTTCTCACAATTCTGGAGGCTGGATGTCTGATATCTGGGTTTCTGATGGTTAGAATCTTGGTGAGAGTCTTGGTTATGTCCTCACATACAGAGAGAGAGAGAGAGAGACAGACAGACAGACAGACAGAGAGAGAGAGACAGAGAGAGATATTATCTTCCCATTAATCCCATCATGACGATATCACCCTCATGACCTAATTTCTCCCTAATCATCTTCCAAATGCCCTGCCTTTGAATATCATCACATTAAGGGTTAGACTTTCATTATATGAATTTTGGGGCAACTGCAAACATTCAGTCCATAGCAATTTGTATGAGAAAACTCCATGAGGCAAGGATAAGATGATCATAACAGATCAAGCAGAACCATCTCCAAAACTGGCCTTTGGCTAAAGACTGTTCTTCACCCAACTAACAAAGCATAAAGGCAAACTTGAAAAGAATCACATTCATTCCAAGTAACAACTGTGTCTCAGAACAAAGCTCCAAAATGTTGAAGGGAATGAAAAAGAAGTCCAGTATTAAACAGACAAAATTCCAAGTGCTTGGCATCCAGTCAAAGTTTATGAGGTGCAGAAATGATGTCAAGAGTATGGATAGAAGAGGAAAAGGAGATGGATCTGTTTTCAATTTTTATTTTATTTGTACATGTTTGCAGTTCATGTAGTTTACAATTGTCTTGGGAAATGGTTCCATGTACGTATTATAGCATGTTTCTTTCTTTAAAATTTTTTTTATTCCAAATAGGGAAGTGGTCCAAAGGAAAAACCACTAGGAGTAAGGAGAAGGGAAGGGGAAATAAGTAGAATAAAGACATGCCATGTACAGGAACCTTATAACCTCAATAAATACAAACATTATATGCCATAACATGAGCTAAGATTAATATCAACAAGAATGAAAAATGGGATATGGGGAATTGGAGGAGGAGGGAGGGAAGGAGAGGGAAGGGGATTAAAAAAGAAACATTGGGGCCGGGGATTTAGCTCAGTGGTTTTGCCGCCTGCTGCGCAAACGCAAGGACCCGAGTTCGATCCCTGGTCCCCCCCCCCCAAAAAAAAGAAAGAAAGAAAGAAAGAAAGAAACAAGTTGTGGCATGTACACGTAACCACTTCCCCAGATGACTGTAAACTACATGAACTGCAAACATGTGCTAATAAAATAAGAAAATAAATATTAAAACAAGAATATGGCAGAATAGGAGTTTTTGACCATCATCTCCACACAAAGGGATTGATTCTGACTGCAACCCACTGATGAGAGGATGTGCATTTGAGGTTGGGGTCCTAGGCTGGAGAAGTTCCTCACACAGCTGGAGCAAAAAAAATTGGAGGGCAGAAAAAGGAATATGTGAATTTGGGGACATGATATGTGACATTTTCCATTTAGAGAAAAGCAAAACATAATGACAACGACAAAAAGAATGAAAAGGAATAAAAGACCACAGGAGTTACAGGATATCATTAAGAGAACTAATTTATAGATTAAGGGAATTCTGGAAGGAGAGAGGGGTTGAACAGAAATGTATTTAAAGAAGTAATGACTGAAAACTTTCCCAGTCTGGAGAGAGATATGATCATGTAGGTAAAGGACGTTCAAAGGTTGACCAAACAGGTTCTACCTAAAGAGGTTTTCACCGAGACACCATATAATCAAACTGACAAAAATGAAAGATGAAATGAATTTTAAAAGCGGCACGAGAAAAGAGACAAGTCACATAGAAGAGAAAGCGTCCTCCTTTTAGATGTCAGTGGATTTCTCAGCAGAAGACTTGTAGGTCAGGCAAGAGTGCAACAATGTGTTCAACGTGCTACAAGAAAAAACCTGCCAACTAAGAATACTTTATTCAGCAAAAGTATCCCACAGAAATAAAGAAGAGACAAGGCTTTTCCACACAAATAAAAGCCGAGGGAGTTTATCACCACCGGACCTGTCCAAGAAGAAATGCTAAAGACGGTTTTTCAAACTGAGATGAAAGGATGATAATGAGTAGCGTGAAAGCATGCATGAGAGGAAAGGACTCACTGGTGAAGGAAAATATGCAGTCAAACTGAAGTATGCTAGGGCTCTACTAATGGCAGGGGTAGAGCACTTATAACTCACTGTAATATTAAAAGTAGGTACAATAACTTTCTAATGGATAAACAATTAAAATGTAAATTGTGACATCAAAAACAATGTGTGTGGAGCAAAAGTATAGAGTTTTGTTATTTTGTGATTGAAATTAAATTATTATTAGCTTAAATGTACTTTTATAACTGCATGAGCAATGTAAACCTTGAGGTAACCAGAAAGCAAAAATCTACAATAGACGCACAAAGGACAAAAGAAATAAAAGCACACCACAACAGAAAATTAACAAATCACAGAGGAAATCAGCAAGAGACAAAGAAAGTAACAGAGGAACTGAAGAACAGAAAACTACCAAGAACAGAATGAAACAGTAAAACCTCGCTTATTAGTAAATACTCGAAATGTAAGCAGACTAAGTGCCGTAATTTTTTTTAAAAAAGAGTGGCTGTATGGATTTTAAAAACAAGACTTAAACTGAAAGCTCCTGAGACTCATATTTGCTTTAAGGACACAGGAAGACTGAAATTAGAAAGGGACACAAAAATATATTCCATGAAAATAGAAACCAAAAGAAAACAGAGAAGGCATTATGCCCGTACCAGAAAAAAATTGACTTTAGACAATAAGCTAATTCAGTAAAGTTGATAATATAAAATCTGCTGGGTTCAGGCCAGCAAATTCTGTTAGAGAGATGAATGAAGATGCAAGAGACAGAGAATATCTTTATGGGGGGCCAGGAGTCTTTACCAGAATGGACTGAAGTCCTGAACTGACTCAAGCCCCCAGATTTATTGAGAAACAACAAAGGCATAGTGTTCTGCTGAGTGCAGATGTTTGTTTTAGGTAGCAAGGCAGGCGAGCAAGGCACGGTAACAGTTTGGCTGAATAATTAACTTTTATCTGATTGTCCCCTCAGGAGCTTCTTTGTTTTCTCCTTAAGGTGCATGTCTGTGAGAGCTGGAAAAACATCCTGTTTTCAAGATGTTTTGACCCTTTGGAGTTAGCAGCCTTTCGCCTCCCAAGTCAACTCGAGTAGACATTGACCCATTGGGTGTCGCAAGGAACTCCGCAAAAATCAACATACAAAAATTGCTAGAATTCCTGTACACTAAAGACATACTATCCAGAAAGAATTCAAGGGGAGTTGGGGATATGGTTCAGTGATACTGTTTGCCTTGCCCACTCAAGGTTCTGGGTTCAATTTCCTGCATAAACAGGGCAAAAAATACACAAAGAAATCAAAGGAACAATCCCATTTACAAAGGCAACAAAAAGAATAAAACATCTCAAGATAAATTTAGCCAAGGAAGTGAAAAATATATTTACTGAAACCTATAAAGCATTGATAAAAGAAATTGAAGATGACACAAATAAATGGAAAGAAATCCCATGATCATGAAATGGAAAAATTAGTATTGTTAAATTACTCATACCACCAAGGCAATCTATAGGTTCAATGTAATCCCAATCAAAAATTCCAATGGCATTTTTATAGAAATAGAAAAAACAATCCTAAAATTCATAAGGAACCACAAGCCCTTTTTCATTTATTTTTTTGGAGACACAGTCTCACTATGTAGTCGAGGCTGGCCTTGAACTCATGACCCTACTGTAAGATTTCTTTCTAAGGCTGAGTATTTCTCTCTCTCTCTCTTTCTCTCTCTCTCTCTGTCTGTCTCTCTCTCTCTCTCTCAAACAATTTTCTCATGATGAGCACCTGGTAGAAATGACTGGATCCTGCAGCAGAACCTTCCTTGGGTCTAGGGATCCAGGGCTCCTTCCCTGGGACCTGGGCAGGATAGGGCTCCACTGGAGCTCTCCTCAGGACAATATTCACCAACCTGGCAAGGTGTCCTCAAAAAACGTCCAACAAAATGTGGCCACTTAGAGTTCTTGCTCCTGGAACCCTGGACCACAGCCATTTCAACTGTGCTGGATGTCCATACACACAGGCCAGGAAAATTCACAGGTATCCTTGCCCCAGATCCCTCATATGTTAGTACAAAGCCACCTGGCATTCCAGGTGGGGCCTGATTGTGCTGTATTTAATATACATGCCTCCTTGCTGAGAGACCCCGGCATCATTTTTTACCAACTAGAATTCTTTCTCAGTCTAGCAGAATTCAAGGCTTTTCCTGAGGCTTTGTGTCACATCCCTCTTTCCCTGGAAAGAGTTGTCTCTATATTTTTATTTCTCATTCACCCAATTCACCTAATTTGGTCTTCCTCCCCATAACTTTTCTGAAACAGCTTCTATAAGGATCACCAGTGGCCTGTTATTCCAAATCCAGTGGTCTGTACCACCTTCCTCATGTGATAGGTTTACACTGTTGCTGTAACAAATTACTGCATCGTAAAGCAATAAGAATCATATTTTACAGGTCCATATGAAAGAAGTTTGACAGGCACTTACCAGGCTAAAATCAAGATGCCTCAGAGCTATATTTCCTTTTGGAGACTCTAGGGAAGAGTCTGTGTCCTTGATCATTGAGATATCAACAAAATTTGGTTCTCGTGGTTGTAGGGCTGTTTCCTTGTTGGCTGTCAGCTAACAGTTGATCTCAGTTTCTAGAGAGTACACTTATTTCTTTGCTCCTGGCCCCCATTCTCTCTCTTCAAAGCCAGTAATGGTGGACTGAGTCCCTCTCTTGCTTTGAATCCCTCCTGCTTCCTCATCATTTCTCTCCCTTGGTGTAAGAAGGTTAAAGTGCCCAAGTGGCAGCCATTGTGGAAGTATTTTAGGAACTGGTATTCTTAAGTGCTAAATCCCTAGAGTTTTAGGAATGGGAAGCACAAATTACCAAAATGAATCACTGGGAGTGAAGGGAAGTAGGGATATTCCTGCTCCCACTATTTTTTTTTAAGACCTATATATTCTACCTGCTGGGGAAACAGCACCCTATAAAGGTCATTCATTTTGAAAGTGCACTGCATTCTAAAGAATGGCATGCCATCTTCACAAGGTATTGTCTTTGAGCTGGTCCTTCTATCAGGCCATTGACCTCTTGGTATTGCAGTATGTAATATGAACATGGTCATATACTTGCTCCTGGACCTGCTTTAATATTGAGTCCCTTTGTCTGATGGTCAATGACAGAGGCTGGCTGATATTAATTGGATGATATGGTTTTAGTGCCTTCTGCATGGTGGATATTTTCTGATTAACATACAATGCAAAGATCTTTACATTCTGCCCACTTCCCTATGGCCATCCGCAAGGCTTCATCCTATGCTTTGTTGTCCTCCAATCTTCCCAAAGCATTCTCTTTCCAGGACCCTGGACAAGATATATTACACTGTCCATGAGTCTCTGTGGAGTCCAAGTTTCAGCCACTTGTTTTACCACACTAAGAGGCTGACCAGGTGTACACCCTGCAATTCTTCCCTCTGAAAGGATGTCTACTTACCTCTGTATTTCAAGATTTCCTGAGTAGGGAAACTGTGTAGCCATCGTACATTTCTGGCCTGTCCTGGGGTACAAAGTTCAGCCGTTTGTGAATCAAACTCAGGCTTTTCCATCCTACATGAATCATGTATGATCCCCTTCTCATGCAATCATAGATATGCACTGGCAGTGATACAATAGTAAGAACTTAACAACCAGCTTTCTGAAAAAAACCCAAAACACCTGTTTTTTAGTATTAGCTAGTTTTTATTGTATGTTTATACTAGGTCAATTTCAAGCTACCAACATGGCATCAATAGGCTCGTAAGATTTCTGAAATTTTAACAGTAAGCTCCCGTGAGCTGATTGGTACAAACTGTCTCCCACACACCCATGGAGGTGACAGAGAAATGCTGTGTAACAGAAGTGGATGACATGAGTTACCTGCATGCTGCTTGCTCATGCAACTTGCTTGTCCCTTCTTGTTTTATTGATGTTCAGTCCTCAATTTACTTCTTCCATCTAGACCCATCCTAACTAAACTGTGGCTTGGTGGATGTAATAGAGCCTAGCTTGTCAGGGGTCATTCTGATAGCATGGTCGTTTGATGTTCCATGGTTAGACACTTTTATCTGTGAGGGCCTAGTAATATTCCAAGAACTGGGTTTTTTTGTTTGTTTGTGTTTTTTGGTGTTTTTTTTTGGTACTGGGGATTGAACTCAATACCTTGCGCTTGTAAGGCAAGCGGCAGAACCACTGACCTAAATCCCCGGCCTAAGAACTTTTTTTTTTTAAAGATGCCTAAGTCTCTTTTGCAACTGGCATGGCTTTGATCCAGGACCTACATTATGATTCTCTGATTGGGGCATACCATAAACCTACATGTCATCTTTTTCTACTACTGATTGTCCCCAATACCATAGGATCTCATGGATCATATGGTCCAAGAGGCCAGATGCTTGCCCTGAAGCCTGAACTTGATGTGGAGTCCTTTCCTTGTAAGGAAAACAAATTATTCTCTGTCACTCAGTATATGAGCTGGAGCAGTACTTCTAGGAACACATTACCTCTAGAACCTGAAGAAGCTACCTAGTAGTCATTGTACTGTCATTCTTGTGATAGCAGATACAAGATGCAATAATTTCTCCTTTACTTGGTAAAGGATGTTTCAGCATGCCCAAGAAACACTGAATTCTAAAAAATGACTTGTGTGGTGGGCTCCTGTTTCTTTTCAGGTGTATTTCCCTTAAGAGTGAAAGTGACTTACCAAGACTTCCAACCTGCTGGCCACCTCTTGTGCATTTGGTTCCACTAACGGTGTCATCAGTTAACTGGACCAGTGTGATACTCTGCAGGATGCCCAGCTGAGCTATGTCCTTTCCGACTACATTAGGACAGAAGACAGCTGAGTTAACTTAGTTCTTAGGCAAGGCTAAAAATGGACACTGTTGCATACAAAGGAATGTGGTGAATTGTTTTTGATTCTTTTCTGAACAAGATAGAAAAAGAGTGGATTTACCAGGTCATTGGCCACACATGTACCCAAATTCCTGCTAATGCACTCTGGCAAAGCTCTCACAACAAGGCACAGAAACTACAAATGGGAATAGTATCACAAATGGTTAGATTTGTGATAGTCCATCTCAGTTCTCTGGAATGTGTTTGGATTTTACAGAGGCCAAACCAGTAAATCAAATGGAGGTATGATGAAAACACCATCTATTTATCTTTTAAATCTTTAAAGGAGGCAAACTTTTAAACTGTTTCTCCCTAATTTTTCTTATTGTGGTAAAATATACAAAAAGAAAAACTAGCACTTTAACCATCTGAAGTGTACAGTTTAATATGTCAATAACGTTCATTCACACTACATGCAACCATCCCATCCATCTCCAGGCCTTTTTCATCCCAAACTGAAACTCTGGATTCTGAAGCCCTGCACTCATGAAACAATGATGTCCTATTCTCTCTTCCTACCCACCCCAACAACCACCACCACTCTCAGACTCTGGATTTGACTGCTGTAGGATGCTTATAGAAACAAACTCATAATATTTGGCCTTTTGGGTCTGGTTTGTTTCATTTAGCACATTTTCAAGGTTCATCCATGTTGTAGCATGTGTCAGGATCTCCTTTGTTTTGAAAGCTAAATAACATTCTATTTGTGTGTATATATTGCATTTTGTTTATCCATTCATCTGCTAATGGTCATTTGGATTTTTTTCACCTTTTGGCTACTGTGAATAAGGCTGCTGTGAATATTTATGTGTTATTTTCTTTTTAAAAAATTAACCATCTTAATAGGTGTGAGGTGATATCTCATTGTGGTTTTGATTACATTTCTCCAATATTACCAATGCTGACTATCTTTTCATGGGTTTGTTGGCCATTTATATATCTTCTTTAGAGAAATGTCTATGCGGTTTTTCTTTTTTTACAGTCAGCATAACTTTTATTGGTACATTTTAGGTATACAATATGCTGACATTCATTACTAGAAATTTGTACCTTTACATAATCTCTCTTGGTTCTTATTTTTTTTCCCCCTTCCCCTGCCCTCCCTTCAACCCCTCCACCCCTCCCTATTTACAAAGACTTTGTTTCCATTTTTGCATTTTCTCATATTTATTCCTTTTCCTCCTTTCCTTTCCCCTTCCCCTTCCCCTTCCCCTTCCCGTTTGGACCTTTTCTTCCTATTTCATATTATCTACTATACATTTTGATCCTTATTTACACTTTCAGTTTCTCGCACCAGAGAAACCATTCAGTATTCATACATGTGTTTCCTATTTACTTCACTTTAGAGTATGGCCTCAAAGTGCCTTTATGCAGTTTTGAATCAGATTGTCATTTTGTTGTTAAGTGTTAGGAGCTCTCTAAATATTCTGGGTATCTTTTGCATATTGCACATATGACTTGAAAACCTTTCTTCCCATTCTGTGAGATGTTTGCTTTTTTACTCTGTTTGTAGTGTTTTTGTTGACTAAAATTCCTCAATTTTATAAAGTCTGATTTAGGAAGTTTGCAAGTATATTTCTCAAAATAGTGTCTCTTCCTATTTCCCTCCCTCTTCTCCTGGAACTCCCACAGTATGTGTGTTGATTTGCTTGTTTTGTGTTTGTCAGCTTTCCATCACTATCACATATTGGAAAAGTTTTATTTTGGCTCACAGATTTGGAGTTTCCAGTCCGTGGTCAATCAGCCCTGTTACTTTGGGCCTATGGCAGCGCATCATGGTGGGAATACATATTCAAGCAAACTGCTCACTTCATTCCCTGAAAGTGAAAGAGAAGGAGGGAAGAAGGAAGCAGGTCCCACAACCCCCTTCAAGAGTACAACCTCAGTGACCAAAACACCTCCCATTAGGCCACACCTCTTCACATTCCCAGCACCTCTCAACAGTGCCAAGCTGGAGGTCAAGCTTTAACACGTGGGCTCTTTGCAGACTTCCCAGATCTAAACGACGCTAGTGTCCCACAGGTTTCCTTCACTTTTTTCCGACTGTTTTCTTTTTGTTTATCAGAGTTAATAATTTCCATTTTCCTATTTTTGAGTCTGCTAATTCATTTTTTTCTACTTTCTCAAATCTTCCTGTGAGTCCCTTGATTAAAGAGAGAGCCACCATTGGACTTCTGAGTAATGTTGATACTTCTGTTACAGAGTACCTATTTATTGACTTGGTGAGTATTATAGTCATCTACCGGGGTTTGCAGCTCTATTTCACTCTAGCTTGCTCCCTTTTCTTTTTTGAGCTGTTATATTCCCTCTTACACTGTCTACTACACTCGTTCTGGCATTTCTACTTAGCTTGGTACACTGTGGATTATTGATCTTCCCAGTTTTTAGAAGACTTCCTAAGTGTGTTCACATTATTACCTGGATTTCTTAAGTGAATGTTAAATCCTGCATCCTGAGAATTCTCCCTAATTAATTCATTCTCCAGCTTATGTTCTATGTTCCCCTATCTATAACCTTCAGAATTCAGACCCATGCAAATGCTCCTGGCTCATGTTGGTACCTGTTATCCAGGTCCTACAATTTCTTTGGGGTAGGGTTGCATTTTAATGTTATCAGTCCTATGAGATCCCTGGAATATCATATATAGTCACTTGACTCTAATTGTTGCCTAGTTACCAGTAGAAAGGGATGTATTCTGATGGTGGTGGTCGTGGTGAATATTATTTTGCAGAGAGAAGACCTTTGCATCATCCTGCAAAGATGGAGCATTAGCTTTTGTAAGGAAAGGTGGGACAATTTTGGTATGCTCAGCAGGTTGAGGATAATCTAGAATTTTCAGGTATTTCAACTCAAATGTGCCCGTTATGTGCACTCTTGCCCAGTCAGGACCCTGACCTTGTTGTATTCTTACTGAACCAGCCAATGTGGGTTAAAAGGTATTTGGATTAATTTAACAGTTTTAATTTGCATGAATGCTCACTTATCTGTTAGCCAATTTGAATAAAGTACCTTCAGAGATTTTATCACATAGCCATAACATATAACATGTGTACAAAGGTAACACATAAACACATACACACACAAAGATCCTATAGCATTTACTTTAGAATTTTAGTCATGAAACAAAGTAATATGTAATGCAAATTTACGGTTTATAGCAGATGATTGAATCTAAATTACATTTATGACCAAATGGAAAAAGTTAAGGTCACTTATTTATGTAAACTTTAAGATTTTTATTTGTAGTCTCAAAAAGGCTATAGACTAAGTTTTTCCGGTAAAGCAGTTCTCATAGCACCTTGGTTTTTTTAAAAGTCTCTTTTAGTTTATTTTTTCCTTTTCTTAATCTCAAATGAGTTTACAAGTTAGCACTTAGGTGTTTGTGTTCTAGCTAGAATTGGCTTAAACAAAAACTTCCAAGTGACCTTGAATAACAAATTTATCTTAATACAGTATGAGCAAATAAAGTCAGCAAAAGAAAAATAGAGAACTGAAAGCTTTTACATATTAACCCTATAATTGCAGTTCAAGAATTATCTTAATGCTCTTCATTAGAAATCTTTCAAGTTAGGCATGTCAATCAAACAAAAACTATTCAAGTAAGCATGCAGAATCAAAAGTGAAATCACTAGAGAAAGACCATAAGATGTTACTATAACTCAATTATGTAATAAGTACAGAAGAAATCCCTGTCACTGTCAAGGAACAGAGTAGCCTTGTGCCAAAGCTATTCCTAGGGGTCCTGGGGGCAATTTTCTTTGATGGTTTTGAATTAAATTCTGCCCAATGCTGTCTCTGGGTCCCATTTTCAACCCACTTCTTCCTGATTCCAAACAGTACTAGGATTATCACAAAAGAAATCTTTTCATAGATTGTTGCTGAAAGTCACCTAATTTTGGAAAATGCAACCCAATGGGCTGCATGTGGGGATCAAATTGACATTTCCTATTCCTCAGGATTTAGATATAGCCAGTCAAAAATATATAATTATGTTATTTACATGATGGCTAGAATCGGCTCTCAGACCAAAGCAGACCAGACTAATGCTTCCTTTTGGAAGTCAAAGAAGAATTTCTGTGACTACAGATTCCCTAATCCTTCTTCACAATGAAGGCCAAACCAGAGTTTCCTTTTGGAAGTCCAATATTGGGGATCCTTGAGACCAGAGTCCTCAAAATGAAGACCAAATTAAAGGGAAGGAGAAATAGGAATTTTGTCACTTGTACTAAAGTTACTCACCAGATAAGATGCCACCCAAATCCAGAAACCATTTTTGTTGAAAAAGTGAAATTGTGCATGGAAGATTGGGTTCCAAAGTAGGGAAAGACCCAGGGACAGGAGCTGGGATAAGTGACTCAGGCAGCTGCTTGGACTTCAGGATCTCAATACTGGCAAAGGGCTGTCAAGCCATGGGAAAAAGTTCTGCTTGGGATTGCCCCCTGGCTGGTTCACCAAACTGTTACCAAATAGGTTCACAGTTTGCCAATCACTGAAATGACAAGTTTTGCAAAGGAGAGTTTATTCACAGGTGGCCATGCACGTGAAGATGGGAGACCCATGTCTCAAATCAGCCTTGATAAGGACAGGGTTTGGGGTATTTATCTGATCAGAAAGCAAGGCAATATAAAGTGTGGAGAAAGGTGATTGGAAGTGAAGTGATCAGCGGTCTGCACATATGTAATCGATCTTCATGGCTCTTCATAGGATGTACATTCAGAAAATAGCAGCATTAACATATTTTGATCATAACATGTAAAACTAGGGGAGAGGCAGGGACAAGGGGGGTCCTGGGGGAAATGATTAAAGTATGTTAAGGCATATACAAATATGTCAGAATGGAACCCATTAATCTGTATAACCAATATGCACTAATTTAAAAAGTAAGGGGAAGAAGAAGAAAAATAAGATGGCAGCATTAGCGTGGTCTAAGGGTAGCGTTTGGCTTCCTGAAGCCAAGGAGGTTACCCACTGAATACCCAAAGGGAGACCCAAAGGAAGAATCAGTAGTTTCTTTTTTTTGTTGGTCTTCTTTATAATTTGTGTATTGATACATGTTTGCCATACATAATCATCACATTCATCATAGGGAATTTGTACTTCTACATAACTGTGTTTGTTACTTTTCTCTTTTTGCTGAGACAAAATACCCAACATCCAGTTAGAGGAAAGGGTTTATTTGGCTTACAGTTCGTAAACGTTTCAGTTCATGATCTGCTGGCTCCAAAGCAGGGTAGACGGCAGACAGGCGTCACAGAGGAGAAACAACATGGCACCCACATGGTAGCAAAGGCAACAAGAGGGTTAACAGCATCTTTCTGCCCCTTTTATCTTATTCAGACTACCGGGATTAGGGCAGTGCAAAACTAATCACTCACACATAGTGGTTTAGTAATCATACGCCTTTAGTCTCAGCATCACACATTCCAGATTCAACTTCCTCTGAAAAAGAAAGCCCCACCTCATCCACGTGAGGCTTTGGGGGACATCTAAACACAGACCAAAGCAAGAATATGTCTTAATTTTTCTTTTTTCCTATTCTCCTCCCCTTCCTTCAACTCTTCTTCACTTCCCCATTTACAAAGGGTTTGTCTCCATTTTTTTCTTTCCATTCTTTCTTTTTTTATACCTTTTCCCTTCCTTCCCTTCTTCCTCCCCCTTTGCCTCCCATTTGAACATAATCTTCCTACTTCCCAATATTTATCCCCCATTTTGCTCCTTATTTACCCTTTGGATTTTTTCCCACAACAGAAACAATGCAATATTTAAACTTGTGTATCTGATTTACTTCACTTAAAATTATGATCTCAAGGGGCATTCATTACCTAAAAATGTTTCATGTTTATCCTTCTTTAAGACAGAGTAGTAAGAGTCAGTAGTTTCAACAAAAGTGACCTTCAAGTCCCTGAAAAGTAACCTAGGCAACTGTTATTATCCTAACCCAGTAGTGGCGAACCTATGGCACTTACGCTGCAGTGGGCTGTTTGTTATAATTGAAAGCTCTAAAATGTTCACCATCACTGCCCTAACTCATGTCAGAGATGTTATTTTTCTCTGGTATTTTGTCACAGCAAGGCTATTGGGAGATTAATAATATATTTGTCAGCTGTGGGACCTTCATAATTAGTTATTGTTAAAGTCAACTAAAAGTAAACAACTGAAAGTGAGCAAAGCTAGAAAGTTTATTCAGGGTTTCCCCCAGTTTTAAATTCACACTTGCTATTGTTTAAATCCTGGAACTGGCTGTCAGTTTTCTCTACCTTTTGGCTACAGGAGATAAGAACCTTTTGGTATTTTCAGAAGGACCTCTGATGTGTTTGTCAGTTTTCTGTCACTGTGACAAAATACCAGAGAAAAATAATTTAAAGAAGGAAAGATTAATTTTTGCTCTTGGTTTCAGAATTTTTTGTCCACAGTTGGCTGGTTCCATTGATGTAGTCTGAGGTAAAGCAAAATATACCCTAAGCTATGTTCTACCTGACACCACTCACTCATTGGCAGCTAACATGATCCAAAATCCAATCGTGCTATACTTTCTTGGAGCATTCCTAGCATCAGATCTGTTATGCTGATTCCATGAAAAGTGAGTGCTCAGGAAGTTTATTAAGGAGTACACTTGGGATCAATATTTGTGTGAGGAAAGGGATGAAAACAGGATCAGACAGGGAAAGGTTGGCACTGATGCCATCGGGTAATAGTGTTTGGCCTTCATCTCTGGTTCCTGAGAGGTAACTTTGAAACCCTTCGAATTTCCTGAGTGATAGTTGTGTCTTTGCTATTTATTATGAACCCTTGCATCCTACCTAAATGACTGAGGATAGAGGTGGGGGAGTTAGCTGTGCCAGGAAGACCAACTATATGATAAAAGGACATGATGTCAGCCCAACCTCCTGACCTTTGTTAAAAAAATGTTTTATTAGTACATGTTTGCAGTACGTAATGATTACATTCATCATAGGGAATTGGTACATGCAAGCAACACATCTCAATTCTTTTTTCCCCTTCTCTTCCACCCCCATCTTCAAAAAAATTATTTCTTCCAGCATCAGATTTATTTATTTTATAAGTCTTTGTCAAGTTAATTATCATACTGGATTATAGTAACTTTTCTGTCTCTTTTTTTCTGTTGTCATTTATTTTGCACGTTATATATTGGGTATCTCATAAGCTTGTGTGTCTGATTTATTTCACTTAACATTATGGTCTTGAGGGGTATCCATTTTCCAACAAATGACTTGAGTTTATCCTTCTTTATGGCAGAGTAGTACCCCATTGTATAAATACCATATTTTCTGTATTCATTCATCGGTTGATGGTCGTATAGCTATCTTGAATTGTGCTGTTATAAATATGGGTATCCATGTATCACTGTAATAAGATGTCTTTAACTCTTTTGAGAAGAGAGCTAGAAGGAGAATAGCTGGGTCAAAATGGAATTTCTATTTTTAGTTTTTTGAGAAATCTCTATACTGATTTCCATAATGGTTGTACCAGTTTACACTTCTACCAACAATGCAGAAGTCCTCCACACCCTCAGCCTCTCCTGTATTTGCTATTCTTTGATTTCTTGAAGATAACCATTCTTTTTGGATTGAGATGGAATCTCAGTGCTATTTTAATTTGGATTTCTTGAATGGCCAGCAATGTTGAAGATTTTTTAATATATTCATTGGTCATTTGTATTTCTTCATCTGAGAAGTTTCTATTTATTTTGGATGCCAATTTTTTTGATTGGGTCTTTAAATTGAGTTCTTTATATATTCTAGATATTATCACAGTCCTTTATCTGAGGAGTCCAGCCTCCTGACCTTTAAGGAGGGGAGAGAGGGTGGAAATTGAGTTTGATCTTAGCACCAATGATTCAATCAGTCACAGCTGTATAATGAAATTCCAATAGAAATTGGAGACAATGGAGGACATTGATGTGCAAGAGGTCATGTGTCCTAATTCCACGAGGAAAGAGTACAGAAGGTCATATTTGTATCATTCACGATAAAACTTTAATCATAGCTGAGCCGTGTCTGTGGGCAGCATTGGCAGCAGAGGGCTATCTCATACTGGAAGTCAGATTTTGGTGGCAAGCCATAGCACCCACTACATTTCATAACTATTTCTATTTCTTAAATAGTAGAGAGGATAAGGGAATTAAAAATAGTACTGAGGGCCGGGGATTTAGCTCAGTAGTTCCGGCACCTGCCTCGCAAGCGCAAGGTCCTGAGTTCGATCCCCGGTACCAAAAAAAACAAAAACAAAAAACCCCAACAAAACAAAACAAATAAAAATAGCACTGAGGATTACTTTAAATTTCTAAGCGTTTTGTAGCTAAAGACAATTCAAAGAGCGAGATTGGTGGGTTGATCCTGGCAATCCCTCAAGAGTGAACACATTGTTTTCCCACTTAGATCTTTCTGTTGTTTTCCTATTGTCTTAGGAAGGATAAATTCTTAAATCCTCAGCAGGACTCCTCAGGCTCAACATGATACTGCCCTTTCCTGCACCTGAGACCACTTCTTCCTTCTTTACTTGCACCCATGAGTTGCACATAGCTTTTCTAAGTTTCAGGGCTTCTGTTGAAATCCTTTCTTCCCTCTTTACCTGGCCAGTTTCTTATTACTTTTTTTTTTAAGGTCTTTGTCTAAGTGTCTCTTTTCTTAGAGAGGCCTTCCTTCACCCTTATTCTAGATCAAGCCAACTTGTTACATGCCTTCATAGCTCCAGTAGGTGTATCTGTAGGTATCTGATAGTAGGTCATCTGTAGGTGACCTTTATTAGCACTTACATATCAACACAGGTATTCAAGTGTTATCTATTTAACGCTTGTCTCTCCCTCCAACAAGTTTCATAAAGGCAGGAACTATGCCTATATCATTCTTTCCTCCTTCCCTAACACTTAACTCTGTCTGACACTGGAGCCTAAATGTTTGTCATGTGAATAAATGAATGAAGTAATTAAGGAATGGGTAACAATGATACAGTGTAATGGTTAACAATGTGGATCTGAAGTCAGACTGGGTCCAATTCCTCCAGATTCTGATTTAACCACCTAGAGCTCTGCAAATTAGTTTTCTTCTTGGACAACATAGAAACTTGTCAGTTCACATTGAGATTGTCAGATTGGGAGCATTCATTCTCAACATCCACACTTAGGGTGGTTTATTACCCACCCCCATGGTTCATGTGTTTGAAAGGTGATTGGATTATGGGAGCATTATAGCTGACTTGACAGTTAGTCAATGGGGTCTGGTCAGAAGAGGCAGGTTGCTGAGGCCATTACCTGGAAGGGTATATCTCCCTTCCCAGCTCCTCTCTTGGTTCTCTGCTCCACCATGCCCCTCTGCCGTGCTGTGTTTTCTTTGGAGCCAGCCAACCCTGGACTGAAAGACGAGCCAAAATAAATCTCTCCTTTAATTTGCGAGTGCCAGGTCTGTGTCTCAGCAATGAGAAAGTGACCAAGACACACATCCCAGGAGAATAAAGTGAAATGAGACATACCTAGCAGCTCAGAATAGGCTGAATTCCAGAACTATCTTCTTGGTCAGTTTTTTATGGATCTATTTCTTCACCTGTAAACAAGTCTAACTCATAGCACCTAACTCAATGTTGCTATAAAAATACACTAAAATATTCAAGGAAAAGTGTCTGTTTCATTAGTTAAGGCTGAGAGACACCTCTGACTTGAGCCCTGAAGTTGGTTAACAGCATAAGACACTTTCTACAGGTGACTTAAGTCCAGGCCATAGACCAAATAAGTGATCAGAATGTTGCCTTAGCAGGCAAAGAGTCAGAGTAAAGGAAACAGACTATTCTCTGGAAACACTAACACAAGGTGTGTGTGACGCAGTGGGTGGTTCTTTAGGGATAATTATGTCTAAAAATCTAGGAAGGATCATTTAGACCTAGAACTCTGCTCCTCCTACCACGAAGCATGAACATCCAGACAGATTCTTGAAACGATTTCCCTTTATTCTAGATTCCAGAAAGGCCACTGTCCTTTGGTGAATATGACCTTTTTTCAGTAACTCAGGTTGCACACAATTGATAGGTTGGTTTTCTTGAGATATATCCTAGGCTCAAGGGGAAAGCCTCAATACCTTGATTTCAACTTCTCCTTTACTGAGTTTCCTACACATTTATGATAGCCTGATTCTTTTAGATTGGAACACTTCTGGAGGTTGAATTCTAATTATTTTCCTGATTATTTCTCTACATTTTTAGAGTACTTTCTAATAATCTTGAAACTGGGAACCTTGGAGCCTGGGACTGGAACTGTTGGGAGTGAAATCTGGATTTTGATTCTGTGGTTGACACTAGCTGGCTGTGTGAACATGGGCATGACTTAGCGATCAAGTTCCTTCATTTGTAAAGTAAGGCAGAAAGAGAAAATTAGCCGGGATAGATTCATAATTTAGTGATTTATATCATGATCTCTGAAAAAAGCCAATATATTGTAATGTACACTTATGGTGGAATGTTGTACTGAATATTTTATAAATTAAAAAATTCACTTTTCTTTGTGTTGACTTTAGAATGTGGATCTGGTACAAAAATAAAAGTCCTGCCTGTTGCAGAAGTTTCAATAGCATTTAATCTTACTGAACGGAGTTCTGAGAATTTGCTAAGAACTACTAGAGCACAGAGTATGGTCCTCAGGACAGCCAGAGACACAGCATGAAAGACAAAGATTGCGGGCCAGGTATGTAGAGCAGAGCTGGTTTGGGCAAGGTCCTGGGTTCAATCCCCAACTCCACAAAAACAAAAACAAAACAAAACAAAACTCCTGCTTGGGTTAATGCATAGATTATTTTCTTGTGCATTTCTTCTAGGAATGAATGCAGTTGAGCAAGCAGAGGTTCTAGGAGAAATCCAAAGTCCTATTGATATAGGAGAAATATAACTCCTAAACTGCCAACTTGTTAGACATTAAATGTGCCGAGTTCATGTTCTTTGAAATAGAAGAGTGAAATTTCAAGAACAACAGAGGTTCAGAGCAGGAAAGGTTTACTGAAAGGTAGCTGCTGAGAAGCAGGGGGGGGTCCTGAGCGAAGTTACAACGTGGGTACAACGTGGGTCAAACTACAATCTATAAATTACAAGTATAGCTGTCTAGCTAATACTGATCCAACAGGGAAGTGGTCACATAGCAAGGGTACATGGAAAGAACAAAGGCATTTTTGGGAAGGGATGGGTCTGGATGCTCTGGTCACCCACCTGGGCGACTGATGCCTATCTGGACTTACTGGACTAGGTGGTGCTAATTACAGAATAATTCCAAGTTACTGTTTAAGCCTTAGTAGGCCTGGCCATTGCATCTCTTTTCTGGAGGCCTGGCTTTCTTCAGATGCGCCTCCAGGCACAATTCTGACATCTTTATTTTTCACTCACTTCCTTGAGAGTCCTGTCCCTCTCTGACTGTATATTAATTTCTATCTAACTTAGCTACCTATGCGATTATCGGTCATCTTGCCCCACCAATTTGCTATCACTATAGATGCAGCCCTAATAAATGGCTATGCGATTTGACCTCCCTCATCCTTCGCACCCACATCTATAAAATACCTTGTGGGGTTACAGTAAGAATGAAAACACAGGAAGGACTAATCCTGAAAGTTATAAGACACACAGGAAAAAAAGTAAAGTGAAGAGTGTCCTGATTGCCAACTGTCTATACTGTGGCTAGTAAAAATATCCATACCTTGAGTACATGTTTGTGTTGAGTAAAAACAAGGGTAGAGTGGATCATGACGAATCTTACCACTTCTCACTTCAGTTTTCTCATTGCAATTGAGTGTCTCCTGAAATGACTGCAAATTCTAGGTCTGGAGTTAGTTTTGTTCCGGGCTGTATGATCTTCATGGATTTCACAACCTCTCAGACTTCCCTAAAGCCAGGGTAACACAGATGGACAGGATCTCCTAAACAAGACCAGACTTTTTCAAGTTCCGAAGGCAAAAGCGTAAAGCGAGACTGAAAGGGAAATGTGCAGATAGTACTGCTCACCCCTACCCCCAGCAGCCCCTGGGATGGGCCTAAAGCTCCAGGAAAGGGGAGGAGGCCGACGGAGCTGAGAGACGTCTGGCCAATCCGGAGGCTGGCGGGCCTGGAATTCCCGCCTCTGGGCTGCGCGCACGCACATGCACGTACAGCACGCACGCTGCGGAAGCGCGCGCGCAGGCCCAGCCCTCGTCGCTGCCGCCATTTTACCTCCTGGTTCCGGCCGCACCGTGTGGGTTCTTGTAGCGGGAGGGGTGGGGGTTCCCCCGGAGTTAAATAGCTTTCCTTTCCTGTGCTCAGAGAGCCGCCAGCTGCTTTTTCCTTTCTCTTCGACCGCCCGTTGGAAGAGTGCGAATATGTCCAAGCGGCACCGGTTGGACCTGGGGGAGGATTACCCCTCCGGCAAGAAGCGTGCGGGGACCGATGGGTAAGCCAGGCCGGGGGCGCGAGGCGGCGGCTCGGGCTTTGTTGCGGACCTGGCGGGGTCAGCCGGAGCCGGACTGGTCGAGCGGCTCCCAGAGCCCGAGCCTTTGTTTTGCTTTAGGCTCGGTTCAGCAGTCGCGGATCCAGGAGAAAGCCGGGCCACTTCGGCCCGGCAAGGGCGTCGGAGATGCGTGTGGCAGGGCCGCCGCTTGGGCTTGTCGGGAGAGTGGAGAGGCCTATGGCGACCGCGAGGGCGCCGCCTCTGCCAGGCCGAGCCGGCGAGAGTCACTTTGGACGGAATCGGGCTGGCGTGCGTGCGTGCAGCGCGGACCGCGTGGCCTCGCTGCCCGACTGTGGCCTGGAGCCGGGGCCGAGGGTGGGAGAGGGCGCGGTAGCGTCTTCGCGTCCGAGGGCACCGGGCGCTTCCCGGCGAGAGGGCCCGGGGGAGGGAGGGAGTGTCTGGATGCTCGGGAAGGGGAAAGGCGGAGGGCGGGAAGTAGAGAAGCGCGAGGATTCTTGTGTAGGTTGGGATGAGGGTGGCGGGAGTTGAGTGAGTTCCCTGGGGAAGGTAGAGTAGAGGACCTTCCGGGAGAAAGGAAAATGTGGAGTATACCTGATGGGGTGAAAGGCAGGGTTGGAGCGACTGAAATTTAATAGTCTGGCGGGAGAGATCGTGCCTCAGTCCATTCAAACCTTTCAGAGTCCGGGAGTAAGCAAACTTCCGCGCTCTGCGTACTCCCGCCATCTCTTTTATTTCCTGCTTCAGTTAAAATAGTAGTTACCGAGCATCCCAAGGGTGGGTGGACGGCAGATTTTTTTCCCGTGAGTTTTTATTTTCTCTTTTTTTCCCGTTTTCTTCATAAGTAGCTATTGAAGTAGAGAGATCCTTTTCAAAACCTGTTAGTATTTTTGGCAACATGTCGTCCACGTGGAGGTTGAGGAATACAGTTCCATAGTGTTCTAGATTCCTTTCTCTTAGCCTTTTCCTAAAGCTACAGAGGAATTTCGCAACTAATTTAAGCAGTTGTTAGCAAAATCATTTTTCCCCCAGTGCTCGAACAAGTGCTCTTGAAGTTGAGAGATCACTGGGTAATTAAGGCAGAAAAACAAAAAAACCCCTCAAAAGTCCGAATATCCATATAACTTTGCGTAATTTTCTTTTATTGTGTGCTGTGGCATAAAAAACTGTCATATATATGGTTTTATAAATTTTTATTCACTCAGTTCTTTGGGACTGATTTCTAGGTAATCTAGGTAATCTCACTGTTACTAATGTCAGTGTGTGAGAAGTAATCCAGGATAGGATTACCTTTCTGTGCCTTCCATTTGTTGTATGGAAGTAGGTTTATGCCACATTTTAATTCTGTAGATTTTAAAATCTTATATTAGCCATGTAATAATACAATATGTAATAATACAGTAACATAAGATAGTCTCTTAGGCTGCCCCCCCCATTAAAAACAGTATGTTTGAGATTAGACCTGCAAACAACTTATAAGAGTATAATAAGCTCTGAGAGAGACCAGAGTTAAGGTTGCTTGTACACATTCTACACAGTTGATAGTAGATTCTAGAACACTGCTGTTTTCATTTTTACTCTTTAGCACACAGCCTAGTACTGTAGTTAAGAGTCAATCACAGCCTGTGTTAATGACATATATAATAGGTTGGTAAAATAGGGAACACTTAGTTCTTGACTGCTGTGAAGCAAAAAATTGCCTGTCATTTGGCTAAAATTCAACTGATGTCCCAAAAGAGGTCAGGTTGAAACAAAGTACACGGGAACAGAATTAGTTCGCTTATTGGTATTTGCGCACCATTTAAAATGCTTTCCTTGGCATTAGTGGTCTCAATACGTTTGTGTGCTTGATTTTCTCTTGAAAATTACATACTCGTTAAAAATCAGCTTTTTGGGTGCATGTGAATCCCTTGGATATTATTTGATATTTGCCCGTATGTAAGGGAGAGTTCATCGTAGAGTAGGGCCAAGTTTTAAAGAACTTTTGGAGGGAAGTTTTTGCTAATTCTTGTCTCATCTGAGTGCCATTTCTCACAGAATTGGTTTTTTTTTTTAGAGATGGGCTTACAGTGTTTTTAGTGCTAAACATTTTTTGAACAGTTGATAAGTCATACATCAATTTTGATGCCTCCCAGAGGATATGTAGATTTTAAGAGTTGATAATTATTGTAACAAGTGTATTTGAGAATAGGTTTGTCGTTTTAATGAACTGAGGTGTCAGATAACCGTTGTCTGATTTCTCTAGTACTATGAAGTGAGGGTAGTTTTGTGGATGATTTCACCCATATCCATGGTCCTGAACTATACAGAGATTTATTTACTCTTGATATAAAGTTGTATGTGTCTGTGACATACTCTGCCCTCTTTCCATAAGCCCACAAAGTCTTCAATATAAAACTATTACCAAAAATGACAATTTACTGTGAGACGTGGAAAAACCACAAGAAATGTCTGTACAGAGGTATAATGAGAAAGGCAATTAATTTTCTGAAATCTTGTTTTCATTTTTGGGAAACATTTTATGATGAAAAGTTTTGGAGTTCCCTGCATATTTACTCAAATTGTGAACTCTTATTTTATGGGACCTTTTAATTTGTCATTGTATCTGCATATTTCATGCAGATATCATTCGAATAGATATTGTCCTTTTCATTGATTGCATAGTACTCCCGTTGTAAGGTTGTATTACAACCAATATTCTGTTCATTAATGTTTAGTTTACTAGTTGCCATTAATTTTATAGTTGAAAAGTATGCACATCCCTATATATACATACACACTTACTTGCTTAGAATAAAGTTTCTGGAGGTAAGGTTGCTAGAGCTGGGCTTGGTGGTACACACCTGTGATCCCAGCTACTTGGCAGACTAAGGCAGGAGAATATTGAGTTTAAAGCCAACATGAGCAGTGTAGGGAGATCCTGTCTCAAAAGACAGTAAGAAACTCAGGGATGTAGATCAGTGGTAAAGTGCTTCCCTCCTATGGGTTCAGTCCCCAGCACTGCCAAAAGGGGAGAGGGCAGAGAAAAAGTCATATTTATTTAAAATGCAGGGCTAGGGATGTAGCTCAGTGGCGCTGCAACTGCCTGGCAAGTGCAGGGTCCTGAGTTCAGTCCCCTGTACCGCAAAAAATAAAATAAAATGCATGCTATGATTCTGTAGAATTTTAATGTAGTATTCTAACATTAAAAGATTTAATGATGACCAATATTTATTGGGTATTTCCAATATATCAGACAATACTTTAAGCACATTACAAATATTAAATCTTTTCAATCCTACACAAGACTTTGAGCCGGGAATTTAGCTCAGTGGTTCCGCTTGGCTAGCAAGCGCAAGGTCCCAAGTTCCATCTTGGGTACCAAAAAAAAAAGACTTTAATAGCCACATTTTCAAGATGAAAGAAGTACCAGTAAAGCTAGCTTAAATGCTGAGCCAAGATTGAACTGAGATGCAGTACTTAACCATGTGCTTGACAGCTGTGTCAAATTGTCCCTGCTAGTATTCTGACTTAAAATGACTGTAAAGCACTGTTTTGATTAATATCTCTGCCCTTGATTTTTTTTTTAAGCTTTGTACCTTAATAAATATTTAAAGAACAAAACTTTTCTAATGAAAGTGCATTTTTAAAAGAGAAAACATGCACAAATCTTAACATTTATGAAGCACAAAAGGTTTTGGTTTTATCCTCCACTCCCCATTAAAGGTAGACAGTTTGAGCCTGAGACATTTGTAGGTGATGAATTAGTTTTCTGTATCCACCCTGTTGCTTTCTTATTTTAATGTGTGATGTTATTTTACTAGTATTTTTCACTTTGCAGATTAGTAAGTTGAGATTTATGCCTTGCTTGTGGTTATGCATGTGTTCCCTATGCCACTTTACTTTGTACATCATAGCTATTTTCATTCCTTGGTTCACAGCTAATCTTTGTATTTTGGGAATGCATTCTTTGCTTTCTGTGCTGTTCTTTTGTGGGCTAGATTTTTGTTGTTGTTGTTTGGGTGGTGTTGTTTTGGTAATGAAGGTGTGGATGGCATGGGTCCCTGAAAAACATGTTCATTGGTGCAGATGGTACTTTGACAAAGCAGAGCAGTATGTAACAGTTTACTTTGTCTATCATACCTCTTCCCCCAGATTTTAACTCTTGAGAGGTTAGGTTCATATCTTAAGTGTCTGGAACTGCAAAAAAGTTCATTAGTTTTGTTGTTGTTCCCTTTCCCCATGATGGAATAAGTACTAGAAACATACATTCTTATTTAGGGCAGATGGTTTTTAGAGTGTTCTAGTATTGTGTGCATTTCTTTAAGATGTCTACCATTGTGGCTATAGTGCATTTCACTTTGGTGAGTATATTTCTATGTTTGCTATTGTAAACTATGCCTTATTGGCATTTGGGGGCAATATAAATGTTTATTTAATTATTGGATGCCTTAGACCAGAAGCAGGATGAGAGAAACACACCAGATGGTTGGTAGTGTTTAAAGATAGGCCAGGACTCTTAAAGTTGTGAATTATGAGACTTCATGTTATGTTCTTTAAGTTGTTTGGCTTTTCTTTAGTTTTTTGGGTTTGGATGAGAGGGGAGGCTTTGTTCAGTTCTAATTTGTATGCCTTGTAATTCTGTAGTGAGTGAACACTAGGATAAAAGGGAAAATTGTCTACATAAAATAAAGCTTTTCTCTCCTCTAAGTAATTTTGTATGGAATACAATTGCATATTTTAAGAAGGACAAGAACAGATAGGTGATCATCTTACCATTTCTGTAGTTGAATTCTAACTCAGTGTTGGGTTTAGCAGTTTAGCTCTATTCTGCCAAGGGCAGTTATTGCTACCCAACTATGTCATCATGGGGAATGATTTTTTTTTTCTTTGCTACTGATACTTGGGACACAGGAAATTTGTCCTACTTTCATGTGTTATGTTTAAGGCATAATGGCTCCTTTAGGGGATTAATGTCAGCTCCCTGTTGCCATACCTTGTGTGTGACAAATTTATCTGCTATAGGAGTTCTGAGGTAAACTGGATTAGAGTGAATAAGAATAGATTTTATTTCCATCACCAGGCCTTCAGAGGCCACCTTCTGTTGCAGCCTCCATCCCATGCTGTTTGTCAGTTTTCTTAGCATAGGTTATTTTAAAATTAACATTATAGGGGTCAAGGGTGTAACTCAGTGGTAGATTGCTTAACTTCTTAAAGCATGAGGCCTTGGGTTTCAGACCCCAACAATTTAAAAAAAATACATAATTAGCATTATATTAGGGACCATCTTTATAAATTAGAAGTAGACAGATGCCAGAATTGACCACTTAAACTTGATTATTGCCTTCATATTTGTAACACTTTAAGCCATTTAATAGTCTTCAGTAAAGTTCATTTTTAGTTTAGCTATGTTTCATTTTATAGCTGACTAAGGTATGTAATTTTACAGTATACCTCCAATGTCTTGGTATTAAGAGTAAACACTGAAAACGGAAGTGTTTTAAATGTAATTTTCCTTATAAAATTGATAGAGTTTTTCAATTTCTAAATTGATTAGAAAGAGAAACTGAGAAAACAAATTCACCTATAATTATATAATTCATATTTCTATTACTTGCAAGATTGGTGTGATACTGCACTGTGCTCTATTTACTTAACATAGTACAGAGAACACCTTTTCACAAAAGCTTGAGGGAAGATTGTGATGCCATCCTGTTTTGCTAGTCTAGCTGCCTTTTCTCTGACTCTTGTCCAAGTAGGAATGTTTTTTACTTGGAGGAAACTCAACCTCACCTTATGTTAAAGGTTACATAAAGAATTTAAGGGAAAGATGGTTAAGGTGGAGCATGGATTGTCCTTGACCATTGTATCTGATAGTTTTTTAGTCATTTAGATTATACCAGTTTGTTCATTGGGTTGACATTTGTACTCTATTAATGGTGCTATGAATGTTTTGCCTAAAATTCAGAATCTAAATTGTAAATTTTTATTTCTAGGAAAGATCGGGATCGTGACCGGGATCGTGAAGATCGGTCTAAAGATCGAGACCGAGAACGTGATAGAGGAGATAGAGAGCGGGAGAGGGAGAAAGAAAAGGAGAAAGAATTGCGAGCTTCGACTAATGCTATGCTTATCAGTGCTGGATTACCACCTCTAAAAGCTTCCCATTCGGCTCACTCAACCCACTCTGCTCATTCAACACATTCGACACATTCTGCTCATTCGACACATACTGGACATGCAGGACACACATCACTTCCACAATGCATTAATCCATTCACCAATTTACCCCACACTCCTCGATACTATGATATTCTAAAGAAACGGCTTCAGCTCCCTGTTTGGGAATACAAGGATAGGTTTACAGATATTCTGGTTAGACATCAGTCATTTGTACTGGTTGGCGAGACTGGGTCTGGTAAAACAACACAGGTGAGTTACTGTGTACCATGGTACAAGATTTTGCTAATTTATTTAAGTTTTTACCAGGTGCTGCTTGTTTGATTCTGAAAGTCATTCCCATTGTGTGTCTATCTTGTAGAATACCTTGAAAAATAGTTTCTTTGATATTGAGTATTTTAGTGACTCAGTAGGAATCCTATAGGGAGTACCTATCTTCCCCTGAACCTTTAGGAGAAAGTAACAGTGCTGATTTTTCCTGTCTTATTACCCTAAATATGGCAGTAATAATCTCCCATCCAATTTGACTCTGGGCAGATTTGGGGGGCACAGAAGTTGTATGCTGGTGGCTGGGTGGAGAGATACGAGCCACTGGAGTGGTTTCTACTTTTTTGATCGAACGACATGAATATGAACCTAAGATTTAGAGTATTTCCAAAACATGGATGAGCCATTATTTACTAGGTTTCTGTTGGAAGGCATCCATCTAAGCTGTTTTTAATGGTTTTGCATGGGCACACATGTTTGTAGAAGTGGAAATTATTGGGCCATGATAGCATTTGTACTTGTGATATACGTAGCCTTCCGTAGGGCGCATATCACTTTAGTATAAGCATACATGGGAACATAGGCTGGAAACTGTTAGCTTGTACTCCTGCACTTTGTTTATAAATATGATAGCTGAAAAACTTATATTTGTGTAATTTTTAATTTGTATTTTTCAGTGTTAACTGGCTTCATATGTTTAAACCTGAATTATGAGTAAAAGTTTCTTTTGATTACAAAATTCTCTGGCTATTATAGGAAATTTGGACAGTTCAGCAAAGTATTGAATTTAATAATTGCCCAAGTTATACAGAGATAATTCCTTGTATGTTGTGTTTCCAGCTGGCTCATTCTGCATAGTACCTACGATGTACCTATGATACATGTTTGTTATGAGCATACTGTGCATATAATTTCTTTTTGAAGTTATGTGCTACAAAGAAATTTTAGTATTTCATGGACATTTTGAAAGCTGTAGCAACTGAAATTGGAAGCTTTTTCTATAGACTGAGCCTTAGTGAATACTGAGTGAAGGAAAACAGAATCAGTTAGGAATAGAATCAGGTTTTTTTTTACTTACATCATTACAATTTTAAAAATTAAAAATAGGTAAAAGGTAATGGCAATTTTTATTTCAGCTGTTTGACTAGTGAGACTGAAAGCATAGGTTGCATAGTATTAACGGCACCCATTTAGTTAGCACTTGAGTATAGCCAGGTAGTATGTACTTTTCAGGAATTATCTCATTTTTAAATATTTCTGCAACTCTGCAAGGAAGGTAATCTATGTTTATAGATAAGCCAAAAGAGACTCAAATTCTTGAGAAGTTTATAGAGATGTACTAGGTTGCCCTGGGTTGTGTAAGTGGATTTATGTGAGTTCAGCATTAAAATTTTTGTCCTTTTATCTATAACCAATATTACATTTACTTCATGCTGTTACCCTGGTCTGATGTGGTCAGCCTTATTTCAGAGATTGCCGTTGATTATTTGGCTTAAGATTTGTCTTGGGAAGGGCTACTTGATATGAATATTTAAGATTGCAGGGAAGGGCTGGGGATTTAGCTGAGTGGTTCTGGCGCCTGCTTGCCAAGCACAAGGTCCTGAGTTTGATCCCCAGTACCAAAAACAAAAAAAGATTAAAGGGAATTTGGGGAAAGAGAACTAAACAGTGAAATTCATCAAAATGTCTTTTTTATACTTTTTACTGAAGTTTTACTCAAACCATTAAAGAGTAGCCAGCCAGTTTTTTTAGTTATGTTTGTGACTCAGAAAATAAAACATCCAAACAAAATCTAACTTTGAGGACTGCAGTAAAGTCAGTTTACATTGCTGCTTAATATGGGTATATACACATAAGGAATCTCAAACTGGTTCAGCCAAAAGGACAACATCAACAAGAGCAAACGTTTAGAGAAAGGAAGGAAAGTATAGTATACTGTGGTTAGAGTGTAGAGTGTTTGAAGGGGCAGTGGGGCAGGTGAGACTGGTGGTATAGGTTGGGCTTTAATGTATCTTGCTGTTGATAGGAAAGTCATCAGGGCTTTTTAATTGGAGGGAATGATGGAGTTTTATATAAATACCTGGTCTATTGAGGATATTGTGACACGCTGTATAGGAGGTCATTACAGGTTTGGACTTGCAGTATAAAGGAAGATTACAGTTGGGATGTTAACTATTACTATGAAAGAAATTAAAAATGCTTGAAGGAAAATAACTTCCCTTTAGTTTGGTTTTGTTTTTTTTTCCCGGCAGTGCTAGACATTAAAGCTAGGGCCTTGCACATGCTAGGTGAGTGTCCCTGAGTTATCTCACTGGCCTGTGATTTCACTTTTAAATTTGTTGAATTTGAGATACCAGTAACATATTCTTCTGATAGAAATGACCACTAGGTTGGGGATGGGGGCTAGAATTAGGATTGACATTGTTGTAATTTAGATAATATTAGAAGAAAGTACCAAAAAATCACTTAGGATGAATGCATAAAACAGGAAGAATAGAAGACTCAGGATCAGTTTTTAGAAAGTTAGCCTAAAGCGAGGAATGTCAGAAGTTGCAAGAAAGAAATAGAAAAACTTATGCCTGTCATGAACAAGCTAATAGCCTACATACAGTATTTCAGAGCCTGCTTTCCGTCCTAATCCCATTTTCCTTAGAATTAACTGAGCAGTTCTCCATATATTGTTTGGGAACCATTGAAAGTCTCTAAAATCTTTCCAAAAATTCAAGAATTTAGTTTGTATACTTCAAACAAAACAAAATATTGCAACACACTGAAAATAGATAAGAGAAGCCAGCTGTCTTCTGTTAAAAGCCAGACATTTGAGATTTATAAAAATTCAAAATGCACACTTAACAAAATTTTTGGTTTGAAAAATTAATTTTTTATAGAAAGTGTTATATTAAGATAGATTTTTATTAAGAATTAATATTTTGCCACTTTTTGAGTTGCCATATACACATGCAATAAATTTGTTAGTTGTTTGGTATCATCGGTTATTTTAAAGAATTATAATGAAGTCCTAAGAGTCTGACAGTTGCTAAGTTAAAACCAAGACTTTTTAAAAAATAAGGGTAAATTACTCATTTATGTGGAGTGAATTTAAAAATTGGAACATCTTTGCCTTTAGAACTTTGAGTTAACTAAGTATCCTTTATTTGCCAGTCAGTGCTTTTGAATTTCATTTTACTTGGTCTTTTAAAGTACATTTTTGTCTTTGAGGACAGTTGGTGAAATGAGAATAGATACATAAAACCTTACTAGAAAACCACATAATCCTGTTCACAAGATGAAGGAGATACTGTTGTTTTAGTTTAATATTTTTGTTCATTCAAAGCCCTTTAATGATATGTATGATTATGTTCTCAAAGAAGCAGCATGATTATTTCCTTTTGGCCATTTGTCAGTGACAATATTTACAGTTTATGTTAAAATTGTACAAGTGACCTAAAACGTTGTAATGATGCAGCAGTCAATGTTCTTTATCAGTTATCATTAGAAATACAGCAACCCCCCTTCCCCCCATGATTCTTAGAGCATTAGAGTCTGATAAGCTTTTGGAAGCTTTGATGGGGAAAAGTTACGTAATTGTAGCAGTAGACTCCTCTATGTATTGTGGTAGGCATTTACGTTTTTCTCATGGTTCTTTTCCAGTGCAGTCTTAATAAAATGAGACTCTTAGTTACTATTGATAAATGGAACAGGGAAGAAATGTACTATTTTCATGGCAGTCAACTTGAACATTTCTCTTTATCCCTTGGTTTGTTCCTCAGCAAAGTGCTGCTACTCTAGGTCCTACTGAATTTGAGACCAGAAATTACGAATATCAACTTTTAAGATGATACCTGAAGTGTTGGTGAGGGGAGAAGGATGGAAATACCAGAGAGTAAATGTGCTAGGAGTTTGCTTCTGCTGCCTTACAAACCAGATTTGAATTAAATTAAAAGACTTTATTGCTCCAAGAGGATATAATTTCTATGTTTACTTACATTTTCTGACTCAAACTGTGTGTGTATATATAAAAGCTATATCTTTCTCTTTTTTTTTTTTTCTTCCTTCCGGTACCAGGGAGCAAACTCAGGACCTTGCACTTCTAGGTGCGGCACCACTGAGCTACATCCCCAGTCCTTAAAAGCTATACATTTTTCTTAGAATGATTTTGGTAGTTAATATTTTTTTTTAAGTTGTATTCTTTTTCATTGCTTAGATAAATGGTTAATGATGGGACAGTTTATATGATTGAGCATACTGAGCAAAACCTCAGGACCCCACCCACTCACGAATATAATCGTGTCATGTCTGTCATATGTGATACCTCCTTAGCTTAGAGTGCGCGTGTTGCTATGAGTTGTTACAAAGGTTTTTTTTCATTTCTTAAATGAATTTTATTTTAAATGGAATGAGATCATTACTTCATGTTAAAACAGTTAATATGCAGAGTAAAACTAATTTTGATGTGAAATTATTTGATAGATTCCACAGTGGTGTGTGGAGTACATGCGGTCATTACCTGGACCCAAGAGAGGAGTTGCCTGTACCCAGCCCAGGAGAGTGGCTGCAATGAGTGTGGCTCAGAGAGTTGCTGATGAAATGGATGTGATGTTGGGCCAGGAAGTTGGTTACTCCATTCGATTTGAAGACTGCAGTAGTGCAAAAACTATTCTTAAGTAAGTACCGTATCTTTCAAAAATAAATGCTTCCTCTATCGTTTTCTGCCACTAGTTAAGGAACTTTAATAGTGGAAGCTCAAGTTATCCACATTTAGAATATAATAATCCAAAGTAGACCTTCTTTGACTTTCCAGATCATTTAATGTGAGTTTGTTTTCTTGGTAGTAAATACATATATATGGCTGCAAAGGTCACATTTTAGTTACTCGGTGCTGTGTTTCAGGTGAAATGTTGCTAATGTTATAAAATGTGATTTTTTTAAGTAAACAGTCATATCATTTAAATTTCATAGAAAAGTAAAAATGTTTTAGTAAAAGCCACTTTTAGAATGATATGTGGGCTGAGATATCATTTATGTGGGGTAGAGGGGACTTTTACTGTTAGTTATGGAGAATTTGTGTGCATACATAACGAGCTAAGAGGAATCTTTTGTTCTTTGATACAGTGTTGGTGCTCCCTCAAGGTTCTGTTCCTCTGTGGCTATGGTGCACACGCATGTTGAGTTTCTACGTTTTTATCTCCATCGTGTAGTTGCATTCTATATCTGTAGTGATATATTGCCTGGTCATTCTTTCGAAAAAGTTATTCTTTGTTACCTCTGCTTATCTGTATTTATGTGACATTTAAGTCATTTTTTAAAATGATTATGATGCAGTTTCTCTGAGGTAGTTTGAAAAAGACATTTGGAATAAAATGTTATGTGGGCAGTGACATGAGTCTGATGGCAGACTATACAACTGTATTGTTAGGGAATAATGAGACTTTTGTCTCTTTTGATTTATTTTATAGAAATTTTCAAATGTCTGCAGAAGTGGAATAGTGTAATGAACTTTTCATGCATTTATCACCCACTTCCCCCCATACCATTCTTTTTTTAAATCAGTAGCCCAATGTTTTCCTTGTCTCGTTATTTTGAAACAGATCTTAGATATCATATACTATATTCCATCATTAATATTTAGTGTATTTCTCTGATAGTTTCGCATAATACAGCACAACTTGTAAAAAATTGTTTAATCACAATATACACTCTTCAAGGTTTGTATCAGGTGTTTTAGTTCATTGATATGTATTGCATTTCTTTGGAACTTCATATCCAGCTTCATATGAAGTGCAATTGAGCTTTAGGTTTTTTTGAGACGGTCTCACTGTGTAATTCAGGCTGGCCTTGAACTCACTATGTAGCCCAAGCTGGCCTCAAACTTGTGCCATTCCGCCTGCCTGTGCCTTCCACTTGCTTGGATTCCAGGTGTGCATCACTACACCTTGTTGCCATAAGTCACCATATCTATGATTTCACTTGAGGCATAAACTCACATGTTGGCTTAAACTTCAATTTTCATTGAAAAAATCTTTAGTGGTACAACTATTGATCACTTGCACTTACAGAGTAATTGACAATAGTCACATAAAGTTACAGCTCATTTTTATGTTATTTTAAAATACAGATAATGTCAGGGACTTGGAAAATAAAGGGCAGATTTTACTCATCTTGAGTAAGAATATCTCTGGCATTTTATTCACTGCATCAAAATTTTCTTGGTAAGTTTAAGTTGAGTAGAGAGAACAGAATTTGGGAATTGAGATGTGAGAAAATTACACAGTGTTAGAAATCTCCCTGTGTGTATAATAGGAAGTAGAGGAAGGGTAGGCTTTCAAAAAAAAGTGCTTGTGAAAGATTTTGGTTCAATTAATAGGGAGTGACTACTAACTTAAATAGACGTGGTAGCTGAAAGTGTTAAGTATTTTTGGCATTGTGAGGATTTGTTGTGAAGCAATTCCCAAAAGGTTGTAAGGAAATTTAAATTATTCCAGACAGGGTAAGTTTGTTGACGTTCCTTCTAAAATCTGAAAAGCTAGGGACAAACCTAGTTTCGTTTTTATTATTACAATAAGTTATCTTAAAAAGAAATTTTAAAAATTGGAAGTGCAACTTTCCAGTTTAACAGGAAGAGAACTAGTTAGTGGTAGTTTTATTGATGGGAATTATTTGTTAAAAACAGTGTTTTGTGATCCCTAGGTATAGTGTGTATAGTCCTATATTAACTCATTGAGAATTCAGATGTTAAAAACAGCTAAAGCTTTTACTTTCAGAATGTTATGTAGTTTTGTTTTGTTTCTTTTTGGTACCGGGAATTGAACTCGGGTCCTTGGGCTTGCGCAGCAGGCGGTGAAACCACTGAGCTAAATTCCTCACCCTGTTATATAGTTAATTGGGTGGGAAGGAAGTATCCATCATACATAAGCATGGTTGATTTTTAGTATAGAAGGATGGTAAAGAGAGCTAACTTCTGAAAATTCTGCTTGAAGAAGTCAGAGTATAGCCATTGTTTGACACGACTTTAGCTAAACTAGTGTATTTTTGTAGTTGCCCCTGTACAGATGAAGGATCTAGAGATTCTTCAGTGCTTGTGATGCACACTCATAAATTCTAAGTCTGATTATGTTAATTTCAGAGGAGTGACTCCCGTGTAAGTTAGTGTGCACTCTTCTTGTCTTAAATGGTTACTCAGTTCCCAGGTACAAGTTGCTACATAAAGTTTGTCAGATGTTCACCTGTCCCCATTTTTTTAAGCATTTCTTTTAAATTGTATTTTCCTGTTGCTGTCTTGGAATTAAAATTATGAAAAAGAAAACAGTGAGGTAGTGAAGGAAGAGCAGACTAATGAGTAAAAGATAATGTTGCCATATTTGTGATGGTCAGTACCAAATCTTAATTCATTTTTATGGAAGTAAGGGAGAAAGTATTAATGAAATCATTGTCTAGCACCTTTGCAGTGGATTTCAAGCAGTTGGGGATACAACAAATTTTAAGAAACCCATTCCTCGGTATTTGAGCTGATATTTTAGGGGAAAAAAGTTTGATCTTAAATGTGTGGAAAAACATAATATTTGAAGTTGTTAGTTTGATAGCTGTTTTCATTGTTATTTCAGATTGTATGCTTTTTGTTTTATTGCCAAGCTGCAAAATTACCAGAGATATTTTAATATTGAGGGAGCCTAGTTCTTTAGCAAGTACTACTTCATCATTCAGTTGGCTACTTTGTATGTGTCAGATGGTATTAGGTATAGTGTCTTAGTTACTTTTTTTGTTGCTGAGACAAAATACCCAACAAAAAATTTTTTCCATAAAACAAATGAAATGTAAAATTTCACATTGTGTTTAGCTTCTGAAACACAATATTGGGGTTTGTATGAGAGAATAATTTGCAGATTCAATTCAGATTGGACAAGAGAAGTTGGAATTTAAGTCAGAAACCCTGACTTGAAACCAGTAGTTATCTATAACAGTTTTTGGGGTACAGATTGAGAGCATTCCAAATACATCTGACAGTTTCATCCCTTCACTTACCCCTTCCCCTCTCAGTACTAGTTTTTTTTGGGGGGGCCCTCATTTTCTAGTTTAGGCTGGCCTTGAACTTACTACATAGCCCAGCCTGCCTTCAACTCCCACCAGTCCTCCTGGCTCAGCTTCCCAAGTACTGGGATTACAGGTGTATGGTGCCACACCTGGCCTTTACTGGGGATCAAGCCCAGGGCAGGACCTTGCATATGCTGGGTTAGCCCTCTTTTCATGTAGCTATATCCTTAGCCCTTTTTATTTTTGACAGTGTCTTGCTATGGTAAGTATCCCAGGTTGTTTCGAATTTGTGATCCTTTTGCCTTAGTCTCCCAAGCAGCTGGGATTAACACCAGGTAGCATTTTTTTTTTTAACTTTTTTTCTGAAGGGAAAAATTAGAACTTGAGGAAGAAACTGTCATCCCCCCAACACCACACATTGCTAAGAACGCAGTGCCTCATGCAGGAGCTCTAAGACTGGACCTTCATGCTCAGCCCCAGTCCATATTTTCTTTAAGCATTCCATTTTGTATAAGTCAGCATTTTTATGCTAGGTCGATTTTAAGATGTTAAGGGGCTAATTTATAGAATTTATAAGACAGCATATAGATGATCAAAGGTAGTTTTTTCATTCTTTCTTACCTAATTGGACCATAAACTCTGGGTACAGGGTTCATGTTTATATCTCTGTATAATCGCCTTGTGCATAGAATTTGTTTTGTTCTTTAAATCTGAGGAAGCTGAAGGGATAACAGTGTGAAGTTTGTCACTACAGTGTGGATTTTGGATGAGTCTTTAACATAATCACAAAAAGGGCATAGAATATTCATTTCTAGACATTTCCTCTGGGTTTGCTAAAACTTCTTTTGGCAAAGTAGGATTATTATGATGGGGTGATTTAGTGTACATAATTTACCTTTTACTTTATTCTTAGTCTTTCTTTTGAATATTGTATTCACTTCAATTCTAGAATCTTACAAGGATGAAAGTCCCAGTACAGGATAATGTTATAAAATAGAAAGTGTTGTAGTTTTTAAGAAGAAACGTTTGTTAGTTCTGTAAGACTGTGTATCATCCTGAGATGCTTATCTGATGCACAATTTGAGAACAAGCTTCTAGAAAACCAAAAAAATGTAGAGACGAGAACGTGGCTGAACTCTGTAATTGAGTGACAGAGAGAAATGAACACTCTTGGTTGTGATAAACTGTCCTTTGTAAAGATTGTTGGAGAAGGGCCCGGGATTTAGCTCAGTGGTTCTACTGCCTGCCCCACAAGCACAAGGACCCGAGTTCGATCCCTGGTACCCAAAAAACAAAACAAAACAAAAAGATTGTTGGAGATAAGTTCTTAACAAAACAACCAAAAACATGCTTTTCCATATAATCTGAATCATAAATATGTAGAATTTTTTCTTATCTTCACAAAAAGGCCAAAAAAAAAAACTAGATCAAAGTTTGGGTCCAAAAGTATTTAACAAATATGATCCTGATATAGATACTGCTGCAATAGAACTAGATGATAGAGAACCTTCCTGGTTGACACAGGGAAAATTACCAAGTAGTGTCATAGTAGATTCTTTGGGGTCCCTAGAAGCAGATTGAAGCAGTAATTACATGAGGTGTACTCTGAGATTCCAGAGCGGGTATCCTGCAAGGCACCGTCATTTTAGAACTAAAAGGAAGTGCAGTAGATCCCAATGTACAATTTATAGAGTAACAGTGCTAAGTTCTGAATGTGGTATCTGTACACAGTGAGTTCTTTATAAACTTGAAGCATTTATGCATAAATAGATGCACCTTGAGACTATAATATTAAGTGAAGTAAATCAAACACACAAGCTTAAATATTGAATGGTTTTTTTAATGTGAGAAACCCCAGGTATAAATAAAGAACAAAATAAAAGATAATAGAAAGTAGGGAAATCTTTTTCAAATGGGAAGGGGGAACAAGGGAGGGAGGGGAAGGAGAGAGGATGGGAAAAGAAGAATTGAAAGAAAAAAAATAGAAATAGAGCTTTTACCAATGGGAATGGGACCAAGAGATGGAACAGGAGGGATAGGAGGGGTAGGGATACGAAAAAAGAATTAAAATGTATTATGTACGTGTAACAGCTCCCTATGATAAATAAATCATTATGTACGACAAATAAATGTATACCAATTAAAAAAAAAACACTGCTGAGTTCTGTTCTAGCTGTGCCACTTAATACTGTGTCTTGGATATGTTAATTAACCTTCAGTGCCTATTGCTTTTTCAGTAGATAGGACTGATAGTACCTCATAGGGTTGTTTTTGTATATTATATAGCTATGTACAACCCTTGGAGTAATTTCTGACACTCAGATTAGTAGTGTTTCAGTCAACAGTGCTGACTGTTGCTGCTAATAGTGATGATAGATTTTCAGTTTTGGAAACACAGGATCTTATTAACCAGCCAACCCAGTTAGAAATACTTCTAAAAGCAACTCATTAAAGTTCTTTTAGCATAATATTGAATTATATATAATCTAGGAAGATTAGCTTAAGTTAAACCTTCACATTTGTCACCGTAGATTGAATGCATCCAAGTACTCCTAAAGAGTTGCAGAGAAGAGGTCAAAATAGGTGTGGTACTTTTTGAGATCATTAATTATACAAACTAATTTACTGAACATTTGTTATGTGATAGATTCTGTTCTAATTCAAGTAGAGGACTTAAGCTGGATAAGTAGAATTTTATTGACTTGCTAATTCGTGGGGATCTAATTTGATTTTCTACTTAAATTGTTACCTTTGACTTTTGTGTTTATACATACGCATTTGCAAGGGATTCATTATAAAGGCTATCTTTATACAGAGCCAATATCTTAGAAAACGTTAAGTAGAGCCTGTATATTTATGTTATAAATGCTGTTGTAGGGGAAAACAGTATTTCCTTTGTTATACTTAATTGCCTCTTTTCCATTGATTTCTTTTGCTTGATTAGGTATCTAAATCTGAAATATACACTAAATCTATTTTAGCTGTTTGCCAAAACAGATATATATTTTGGTGTCTGCTCTTCAGCATTTCAGCTAAGAATAATTTTGTACATGTTAGAAGTAGGTTTTGAGGGTTTTTTGTTTTTGCCTACTTTTTTGTGTTTGGACATTAAAACTTAGATTACATATTCATTTCCATGTGACCTTTTATATCTAGTAGTTCTCATTTTATCCAGTAAGATGTTCTAAGTGCTATTTGGTTATAATAAGATCAGTATTGGCACCTATAGCATAATATTGTTGCTAAGAATATATCAAATTGAACTTGAGCATGTGTAAATCCTGCAAAGAAATTTATGATCTGCTATTGAAATGCTGAAATACCTGGAATGGCTGTGGAATGGAGTCCTGTAGGTTGAATGGAAAAAAGTAATATACATTATGCTTACATCATTAAGAACATATTTACTCTTCATGAGACATAAGTCTCAAGAACTCTGACTTTTGACTGAGTCAGTTTAGTGTACTATTTTGAGTGACCTGTTTGTTTCATCTGTTGGATCTATATGTAAACATTAAAATTATATAGTATCTAAACTAGGCTTATTTACCTGTACTATGGCTAAGGGATTATACATAGACTTGGTCAGGGCATCTTAATACTAAACAAATGCCTTTTTTTTGTAAAGTGTTCACATGGATCAGGTTTGCTTGAAGTTGTCATATAACGTCATACATGGCCTAGTAAGCCATCCTAAGTCAAAAAAATATTTAATACCTAGATAAAACTGTTGTAAAGTCCATTCATCCTAAAAGGGTGATTATTGGTACCATGGTTCTCTCTTCTGATGTGGTTCCTGTTAAAGCTGTTTTAACTTGGGATTCTTCTATGCCTTATGACGAACATTCAGAAAGCATTCTATAGCTGAAGGCTTTACATAAAAATGGATTATATGGTAGGAAAAATAAAACTGAAAAATGATTTGGTGCTCTGTATGAGTTCTGCATCTATGAATTTATCTAATTGTGCACTGAAAATATTTTTAAAAATTGAGCATGTACACTTTCATACAGTTATTTACATTGCATTTGCTTTGTATTAGGTACTGTAATATAGATGATTTAATATCTCATAGGAAGATATTTTATGTAAAAGATTTGGGCATCTGCAGATTTTTTTACCTGCTGGCGGTTGTAGAACCAATTTCCCATGGATAGTGAGGGACTGTACTTTCTTTTGATCATGGTGTCCTTCAGAAGTGTTGATTCATTTTCATTTTAAAGAAATTATTGCACAGAAATTTGTGTAGGCACATCATTGTGGGGAAGCTTAGTGACACTCATTCAAGTTGAATAAACTGTAGTGAGTTAATCTAAAAATTCAGTAGTGAGTGGAAAAATGATACATGCCTTAAACCAGTGGTGGCAAACTTTTAGAGCTTTCAGTGGTAACACCCGGGTATGGCATGTATGACATAGGTTCCTCACCACTGCCTTAATCATTTCATTTATCATTAATGCTATTTATAACATAAAGCCTATGGTCTGTTGGACCAACGAAATTTTGTTAAGTATCTGCCCTTTGAAGTTCCATTTTGCTTTAAAGTGTCTACTTAAGGTGAAATTTAGACTTTATGTACTTCAAAAATACGGAAGCATAGGCTTTCTGAAATTCAGAAGAACTAATTCAGTCTTAAAAGTTCTAAAACCCCAGACCTCTTCCTATCTTTAAGAATTGTCCCACATTTGAGTTTTCTGTGTATGATCTTTTCCCAAGTTTTTCTAAAGCATACAACTTAGGGTTCATGTATACAGTTCTCTTTTCTCTGCTCAGAGTTTATCATTTCATGTTAAATATAGTTACCTTGATTCAGCTAGTGGAGCCAGAAAGAGAGTATACTAAATATGCTGTATACAGGGAAGCATTATCTCAAAGATTTATGAGGTATGTCGGGTCAGTTAAGGTGGAATGGAGCGCTGTTTTCCACCGTACTATTTACATTTTACAAATGGACCATTAGAGATGTTGAAGTTGTTATCCCATTTCAGATACCAGTAGGAAAACGGACTTAACTCCAAGTTTGTCTTGCAACAAGCTACCTGTTCTTGACTACCTCATGTTCTTCATCCTCATTCTTCATCACTTCATATAATTCTTTATTTGTAAAACTTCCCTAGGAAGGAAGGAGAGCAGTACTTCAGGGTCTGCCTCTGTCGTCACATGGCTTCCTTTGTGTCTCATATTCCCTTCTTTTCTTAAAGATACCTGGTCATTGGAATTAGAGAGTAACCAAGATCAAAGATGATTTATCTTAGGTTTTTAGTTTTAACTATATAGAAAACCTTTTTGAATGAGGCTACATTCATAGTTGCCAGGGGTTAGAACTTGGACTGGTCTTTTCTTAGGTATTTTTTGTTTAAATATATTCAGATAAAATGTTTTCTTTTTTCCAAATCTTTATGGAGATTGTCCTAATATAGAAGGTGCCCCAAATGGGGAATCCATACTGCACATTATCTAGTTTTAGTAAGCTAAACTGGTTTTGAGACACTGGAAATGGTAACTGGTATTATTTAAAGTTTTTCACTGGGAATGTAGCACATTTGAGTTATTTTAAGAAATCTTCCAAAATTTAAAATATTGAGTTTAAGCTTCTCCAACCACAGAATGCTTCACAAATTAAATGATGGTGCTGGGATACATAAGTAACATCTCATGATTTGGATCACTGAGTGATAAATTAATATTGAGGAAACAGGAAGTACCTCAAATCTGGAAGACAGTGCTTGAGTTTAGTTGCCCATTTAGCAGTAACTATGATGTAGTTATTAAAGCATGACAAATAATAGTTCCATTAACTATTTTGTGATTTTTTTTTTTTAATCTATCATCAATACAGAAATTTGTCTTACAAAAATATAAAAGAATGTCTGTCTGGTGGGTGCTTCCATATTGTTGTGGTTGCCTGAAGTTTGAGGAGTGTGAGGAGAAAAAATATCAAAGGGTGACTTGAATAAGTTTTCAAGTTAACATCTAGTATTTTGTAACTTCTTGTTTTTAATATCTGAAATTGAGATATGTCTTACAATCTGTGGAAATCTTTTAATTTGTGGCAGTTTGGAGGTTTTTGCCTGTGAATATTTGCATTTGATCCATGTACGTATTGTCATTTCACATTAAGGAGTGTGAGTTGTTGGGACTACAAATACTGAATTTATTTGCTAATTAAAATGCCTTCAAAAATGTTGCACCAAGATTGTTTGTTGAGTAGATAACTAGATAGATAACTAGATAGTATCCAGAAAGGCTGACAAAGAGTAGTGAGGTGTAAATAAGATAGTATTTGTACAAACGGTAACCAGTCCATTTTTTCTCTTCACCTGCAAAGCCATAAACAAGAATCCTGGTGAAGGTAAGGAAGTTACCTACAAACGGATTATGTTTTGCTGCTGGGATAATGTACAGGAGAATTGCCTATCTTATGTTAGTAAAACACAGATTGACAGATGTTCTCAAATAGATTGAAGAAATACTACAGCATCTAAGAGCAGTGAAGGCAAACCTTTAGGGACAAGTGCCCAAACTGCAACCCAAAACCCACTTATTTATTGCAGAGTGCCAGCATTGCAATTAAACCTGAGTACTGGGATTTTAGATTAGAAAAAACAACTCACACACTAAAATCTTTGGTCTTAAAAAAGAAATGTATAACACGTGTGCCATAGGTTTTCCACCACTGACCAAGAGGCTGTAGTGACACTGATTCATGCACTGTGCTGGATTGTTGTAAAGACATTCATAATTGTCTTTTTTTTCTTTTATGCCGTTACATAAAATAGTCTTTCAGCGAATACCATGGCTCAAGATACACTTAACATTGAACCTTAGAGATTGTTCTGGAACAGTAAAACCAAGTTGGCTTCATTCTTCTTAATGGCTACTTACCATTTGTGATTGTGTCCTAGTTTGACTGATTATATTGATGGATGCTCAAATTTGTTTTTGCTTTTACAATTGCTGTTCTTAGCACCCTCTTACAACATTCTGCGCACATTTTTTTGACACTTTTCATCTGTGAAATAAATTCCCTACAAGTGAAGTTGGTTAGGTTAAAGAGGATGCTTGAATTTTTATCAGCTTTTGCCAGATTGCTTTCTCTGAAGATTTTATCTGCTCTCACCAGTGAGGGATGAGCAAATGAGTATCTCTTTCCTTACCTTTGATGACACAGCATTGTTCAGCTTTTATCTTTGTCAATCTCATAAGTGAAAAATGGAGTCCACTTATGATTTTAATTTGCATTTCTTTTGTGTGAAATTGAGCATCTTTACATGTTTGAATTAGCCATTTGTGTATCTTTTTGGAATCTGAGACTAGTGCTATTCTCATTTTTCCAAGGTTTGCTACCTGATTGACAGTGATTTGAGGGTACTATTTTGAAGTGCTTCTCAATTTCAAGTTACATTTGACAAAATGTGCAGTATTGATAAAATTTGGTGTGTTTATATTCCTTTGTGAATCTCAGAAATGGTGGGGAGCCAGGGATTTAGCTCAGTGGGGCCTGCTGCCTGCCTCACAAGGTCAAGGTCCTGAGTTTGATACCTAGTACCCCCTCCAAAAAAGAAATGGTTGTTATTTTTTATTTTTATTTTTTCTTAAATTCTTTTATTGGTACATTTTAGGTGTACAGTATGCATTTATATTCATCATTGGGAACTTGGTGGTTATTTTTTAAATAATACCAAAGAAGAAAAAAAATATATAAATGGAATGAAAATGGACTTATTCACCAAAAGTCATACCAAATTTAGAATTACATTTAGGTGACTAAGACAGGGATTCACTTCTGTTGTACACTGTCAATTTGCTGAATTTACTGTTCTAACAGATGGCATTAGCTAAAAATAATCAAATTGGTCCATGAAGGATTAGGTTAGATTAATCCTAAAGAAGAGCCCAAATGAAGTTATGTCATATTTTTTTAGACTAAGTCTGTAAATAAAATCACCATCTTTCATTTATCTGAATGAACTGTGACTTCAGCATTTAAAGATGTACTGTGTTTTGTCTAGGTGCCAAACTAGAGACAGCAGTAGCCAGAGGGCAATGGACAGGGATGATGGACCCCATAGTCTTGCACAATGCACTCTTGATCAGATTATTGAATCCACATGATTCTTCTTCTGTGATGCCTGGATTCTATAATAGCAGCCTTTCTCTTGAGCCAGTCCTCAACTTGGTTTTCCTCTTTGATTCTTTGATCTATCTGATGTCATTTGCCTTTATTTTCCATTTATGTGTCAGCATTTCCATAATGCTGGTGCTACTCCAGACACTTTATAAATGAATTCTTTGTGTGCTTCTTTAAGATCATTTCATGGTCCTGGGGTGGGGGAAAAGGCTTAGCCTGTTTTAATAAAGCATGTTGTTTGCTTATTAAATAAGGAATTGTTACAGCTTTGTTTATTGTTTTAAATGTATACTTATATTTGGTAACATTTTAGCAGTTGAAGCAATTTAAATGGTATATGGTTTTGTTTTACAGGTTGAGTATTTACATTTTTTTTAAAAAATCATTTAAGTGATAATTTGATTTTGGCATTTTTGTAAAATCATGTGCTCATTATATTCTGTCTTGAGTTCACAGTATATTGCAGTATTTGACGAGGTTTTATGATGTATCTCTTGTTTGGCATATACTAGTCCTAACAAACTTCTTGAAGCTTAATTTTGCTGTTGATTATGAAACAGCATATTTATTCTGGATAAGAGTTTATTTTCTTTTACTCACCCAGTGTCTTCATATTTTACTTTTATGTTATGGAGTTTAGTTTTTAAATGACCTAAATGAATTTTGACCAACAATGTTCTCTGAATATAGGTATATGACTGATGGGATGTTACTTCGTGAAGCTATGAATGATCCCCTCCTGGAGCGTTATGGTGTAATAATTCTTGATGAGGCTCATGAAAGAACATTGGCAACAGATATTCTCATGGGTGTTCTGAAGGAAGTTGTAAGGCAAAGATCAGATTTAAAGGTGAAATAATTTCTTTTATCTACTTAGTTCATTGTGTATATGTGTATAAAAGTGAGGGAACGTGTTGATCACTAATCAAGTATTAACTGTAAAAAGAAGCATTCAAGTACCTGGGTTGTTTGTTCCTGATTTACTTTGCTATGTCTTCATTTTAGACTTTATATTTCTCCTTTAAAAAAACTTTTTTTTAAGGGAAATCTCTCCCAATTTCTAACTCACCCAGTTCTTTCGTTATCTAACAGCTTTATTGTTTGGTAACCAGAATACTCACCTTTCCTTTCATTAAATATACATAGAGACCTTTCTTTTGGGATCAAAATTTTGTTCTTCATATCCATGTCCTTATCCCAACACAGATGCATCCAGTAGAACTCAGTGGTTGAGTGTGGGACTAAGCATACATAACCCAAGAAAACTGACTCTTCAGAAATAAATTTGCTTACTATCTTGGTGTTTTTTTGTCTATACCACTTGTACCCTGGCTAGTATTGCTATTGTTAAGGGATTAAAACTGACCGTATATGATGTTGTCCTCCAGAGTTTATGGGTTTTTTCGCTTTGTTTTGTCTGTGGGTAACATTCTTTGGGACTTAGACTCATCAGTAGTTGTATATGTGTTACAGAAGTACCATAAGTACTGCCATTATGGATTAAAACATTTTTTTGAGGATCGATCAGAAAGTTTTTCATTTAAAGGACAAAAGAATTCTAGTAGAGTATTTTATGAAAAATCCTTCTACTTAAATTTTAATGGTTTATATATGGTTACATAGAAGGTAACTAGTCATGTGGCCCTGTACCTGAACAACTTTTTGTTAATAAAATTTTTTTTGGCAGTACTGGGGATTGAGTCCAGGGCCTTGTACATACTAGGCAAATACTTTACCCACTGAGCTACATCCCTAGTGTTTTTTATTTTTATTTTATTTTTGAGACAGGGTCTTGGTTGTTAACGCTGGCCTGAAACTTGCAGTCCTGCTGACGCCTGCCTAGTAACTAGTCTTATTGGTGTGTGCCTCCATACCTGGCCAGAATAGCCATTTGTTTACCATGACTTTCTGCAACAATATAGTAAACCTTGGTTACTTTAGAAATTTTTCAAGATATTATGTTCATTAAAGATTACTTGGAAAAAGGGAAAAAATTTACAGTGGTCTACTAGTTGATTGACATTTCTAAACATTTTTAAATAGAAATAACTTACAGTAGCTCAGCCTTACTATAACACCTCCTCACCCCTCAGTATTTGGGATTGAATTTAAGCCTTTGCATTGAGTTGCCTTTCTAGCCTTTATTTTTATTTTGTCTTGAGACCAAGTCTTGCTTAGTTACTGAGCTTAAAATTTGAGGTCTTCCTGGCTCAGCTGCCCAGAGTTCTGGGATTGTAGGTGTGCGTCATCATGGCCATTTTGAATCAGTTTACTTTAAGATTTTTATCATAGGCTTCTTTGTATGTAGAACAGTGAGGTAACTTTCTAATTTTATAAGAACCCTTAAAGACATCTTTTAGTAATTTGCTGTTTTATTTCAGGTTATAGTTATGAGCGCTACTCTAGATGCAGGAAAGTTCCAGATTTACTTTGATAACTGTCCTCTCTTAACTATTCCTGGCCGCACACATCCTGTTGAGATCTTTTATACTCCAGAACCAGAAAGAGATTATCTTGAAGCAGCTATTCGAACCGTGATCCAGATACATATGTGTGAAGAGGAGGAAGGAGATCTCCTACTTTTCCTAACTGGTCAAGAGGTATGGTCACTATTTGCTTTATTATTTAGCCCTTGGCATATTGTTTCTATTAGACAACTTTCAACTTAAGAATTTGACACATGTTAATCATGTTTGTTTTGTTTTTACCGTGGTATTCCAATTTTTTCTTAAATATGATTGTATTAATATGTAAAACATACGGCCTGTTCTATCTACTGTAGGAAATCCTTTTTAATACACTAGTGTTCTAGTTAATTAACCTAAGAATATTGAATACTTTGAGGATTCCATGTTTTAGCAACCGGGGTCTCAGCTTTGGAGAGGCCTTGGTTTTAAGTGGTATTTTATTGAGGCATGAATTTGTGTCACAGCTGCTGTGAAATCAAGCATTTGTCATAATTTTATTTACCTTGTGGGTGAACTTGGGTGTTCATTGATAATCAAAACACTTGTGTTCTGTCCTCCATGTACAAAGGATTATAAGGATAAAGTGTCTTCATTGAAATTGCCCACATTTTTAGATTCGAATTTTATTTTTAAGTGTAGCAGTTTTTATCCACAGGGTTGTTTATATATGTGCTGTGAAGTTCTTCAGTGGCTCAGATAAATTCAGGAGATGCTATTTGGATAAAATAAACTAAGTTTTGCCGAAGGGGTTGTTAAAGCTTTTCTTTTGTCCTAATGGGCTTTGTGAGTTTTCTGGTGTGTGTTTCTGAACTAAGATTCCTACAGACACTTGTCCAGTGGGTCATGGTAGGTCCCAGGGATGTGCCTTTTCAGCAAGCGTTGGATAGCCTCAGTCTTTCTGGGTGGCAGAGGTCAGAAATACTCTACATCTGTCTTCATTGTGGTAGCAACAAAGAAACATTGGGCTTGTGAGCACTGAAAGGTTGCTAGTGAGAGGAAAGACATTTATTTGAATTTAAATCGCTTCATGTGCAGGCCCACCTTCTGTTTTTGTTTTTGTATGGCTCACTGGTTAAGAATTTCTTCTACATTTTTATAGGGTTGCATGTTGCTAAAAGAACATGGTAAGAAGGATACAAAGCTTAATCCATTTTGGCACCTTTTATAGTAAGATCTGTAGGTATAGCGGATGAATTGCCTGCCTGAGGGGAGTTAAATGAGGGCAGATTCTTGCCTCTGTTCCAGACTTGGCTGAAATAGCTGCAATTTGGAGATGAAATGTAAAAATGCATCTTACAGAAGCTCCTTGGACCATTGTTATATCCTTTAGGTTTAAGGGTTACTCCTCTAGAGGTTATTTTAGCCAGTATGATGTCTGTGGTACATTAGCAACATTGTAAATAGTTGTGGAAAATTGCTGTAGTCTGATTCAGAGATCAAAAGTCTGTGTGATTACCTCCCTGCACTACAATAAGTATTTAGATTCTAGAGTTGTTTGGTAGATAGTATTTGAGCAGATGCTTTTAGTTACCAAGTTAGTCTTGAATATTGATCTTTGAAATTGTTGTTTATGATTTGTGGTCCATCTGCTGTGGTTTCCTTTCTGTAGAGCAGAGTTTTTCTCATCCTCAGTGCTATGTGTGTTGTGGTTTGGTCAGTTTCTTTGTTATGGGATGCCCTGTGTATTGCAGAACATTTATCTTCATTCCTGCCCTTTACCCGTTAGATACAGTAATAACAATAATACTTACTCCCTGGGTTGTGTCAGCCATAGATGTCTGCAGTCATTGCCAGGTGTCCATGGGTGGGGGATGGTGCAAATCATTCCCTGTGGGGAATCATACTTGTTCTTTTGGGAAATAAAATACGTTGTAAATTCATTTTTTCATATAAACAAAGTTTCCAGTTTGGCACTTTTTTTGGTTTTAAAATTTATTTATTTTTTTAATAGATAAGGTCTCACAATGTAGTTAAGGCTGGCCTTGAACTCATTGTGTAGCTTAGGATGGCTTCCAACTCAGTGATCCTCTTGTTTCAATCTCTCAGTGCTGGGATTATAGGAGTGTGCCTCTAAGCCTAGCTTTATTTTAAATTGAAAGTTTCTGTACATTTTGTAAGCAAGTACTTGCAAATGTATCAGAGGTATTTTTTTTTTTTTTTTTTTTTTTGGTACCAGGGATCAAACTGGACGCTGCGCTTGTGAGGCAGAACCACTGAGCTAAATCCCTGGACCTTTTTTGTTTGTTTGTTTTTTTGTTTTTTGGATGGTGTATAAACATTTATTCTGTAACATGTTGTTGAGACTGGAGATACTCATTTTTGTCTTCTTATTCTGGTCTATAGTTTCTTATTTTTTCCAGAGTGAATTTTTTTTTTCCTTATGTGACTATTTAAAGTAGTCATTATGCTCACATAGATAACTAAGCATGTTCAGATTCTATCTGAAGTATCAGATGGCCTCATGGTAAGAATCCAAAAGTCTTTTCTCTGAGTCAGTTTCATGCAGTTTGTATTTGGGCAGCTGTGAATCCTGTAGCTGAGGAAAGGAAAGACAGTAAGCTCTGTAGTTTGGTGTGCTGGAGTATGTTTTAAAGTTCTCTTTAGATACCTAACCTAGTCTTGAATCTGTACCCTATGTATTTTGCATAGAATTCATTGTGTTTAGTTGAGGTGAACTAAGGACATGTAAAACATTACTGTTCCTGTGTGTGTGTGAAGCTTTAATGTTTACTTAAATTGTAGATTAATGGAAATCTGTACTTTTCATAAATTTGAGTAGCCTTTATGAAATGTATTGAAAGTGGAGTTTTGAAGACATTAACATTTTGACCACTTTCTTAATGGCAGTTCTACAATTATGTTAGAGCCTAGTTTAAATTGGTAAAAGTTTGGGAAAGATTTGAATTCTTAAAATGCTATTGTTATTTTAACATGTAAAATACAGATTTAGGATTAAAATTAAGTGTTGGCTGAGTGGAAGTCCTTAAGGAAGCTGTACTAAGTGAATTAGGTAAGAGATTGTCATTGAAATGCTGGTCCTTTTACAAGAGAGTGCTTGAAGATGTTGAGACATTTCATTCCTTAAGCAACATACTCTTTTACCTGTTTGCTTAGTAAAATAATTTTCAGCATGCCCTGAGTTCATAGTAAGATCCAAACTAATGGACCGACATTGATGCTTTCCTTGAATCAGAAACTTCTGGACTTGCACCTGAATTCTTGAAACTGCTCTTGACTAAAAAGATGACTATAGTTCATTTCTTTTCTCTTCCTGTTTGTGTTTATATTCTGATGAGTACAGATGAGTGATAGGGCATTCTGAACTGACAGTATTTACTCTGGAAAGTTGTTAACTCGAGAAAAATTTTAAAATTGTTTAAAACTTGTTTACATAAAAACACATGATGTGAGCTTTTTTTTTTTTTTCTTTTTGCACTTTAGAGGATGTCTTTAGATCCTTTATAGTCATCCTTTGTAGCTCCATACATGCTTAGCACATTGGTTAGCACAGAGCAAACTTTAAGCAAATATATGATTTGGGTACTTAATTTTTTAATATGTGAAATCTCATTATTAGTTGACATCTAAACATTTATTTTCCAGTTGTATATGTGGCAGAATTGACAAAATTTGCAGATGCTCTTAATTTTGGAAATCTGATTTTGTATTTATGGTCAAAATTTATTTTATTGGTACATTTTAGGTATACAATATAATGACATTCATCATTGGAAATTTGCACCTTTACATAGTCTCTCCTGGTTCTTATTTTTTCCCGTTCCCCTGCCCTCCCTTCAAATAAATTTTTATTTGATAGAGATCTTAATTTTGTAATTGCATGCCAGCAGGGGGCATTCTAATCTAGATAGAGCATTTGAAAGCATTTCTTTTTAAAAACAGTTGTTTCCTTTGTTAATATTTTTAATTTGATGATTAGCATTATATTTTCATTTTCTTCTAGAAATTTGAGACTCAAAAGAAAATGTTAACATTGGATTTAAAGGCAAAATAATTCTAGATTTATTTTGAAATCTACTTGCTTGAAGTCCCTTCCTTTGTATCATTGTCTTTTGAATAAAAAAATAATTTGTTGATGAATATAGCCTCTGATGATTAGGTCATTCATCTGCCTAGTACTTAACAGATGCTCTATTGTACTAACTTTTCCAAGTTTAATTAAATTATTGCTTCAGTAAAATTTAGAAGACATATGTTCACTGTGTACTCCATCTTTCCATTTTTAAGTCCCTTTGCCAGTCTCAGAGCTGCCACCCCTCCCTTTGAATTTCTTTTTTCCCCTTCGCTTTAAAGTTAGATTTGAATGCATATGCATTGGAATAGTTTTCTTTGGTAGGAAAAAGTTTTAAGCTGCTGTAAGATATTTGGGTTACCCTAGTTCTTAAATAGCTATGTTGATACTGTAAAGATGTTTGTTCTCATTAGGCACAATGAAGCAAATCTTCCATATAATTGCATTAGTGATACATGACATTAAAGCCTAATTGGCTTATTTAAAATATCTAGCACATCAATTTATTTTAGATTCTGAAAATTGAAAAGGTCATGAGTACAGTTAAATATTCCTGGGTGAGAAATTTCAGTTTTAGTACAATTTGTTGAGAATTAATTAGGAAATCTGACTTTTTAAGAAAAGGGATGTGGAATGCAAATAAAGCAGTTATATATTCAGTTGAATACAGAAATCAAAGTTACTTGGGAGATTTTAGAAATCTCATTGGATTTTGCTAAATTAGTTTTGGTTACTAAATTGAAAGTAGGGTATCCATGAAAAAGAAGTAGATTTCATACATAAAAAATGGCATAGAAGTAGGATGATATTTAAAATGTTTCAGTATTTCAGTTTTCAGAGTCAAAACGTTTATTTTGTAGGAAATTGATGAAGCCTGTAAGAGAATAAAGCGTGAGGTTGATGATTTGGGTCCTGAAGTTGGTGACATTAAAATCATTCCATTGTACTCTACGCTTCCACCCCAGCAGCAGCAACGTATTTTTGAGCCTCCACCTCCCAAAAAGCAGAATGGAGCAATTGGAAGAAAGGTAACATTAGAAGTGTTCTTTATAAGCACTGCATTAGTACTAAAAGAATTGGAAGATAACAGAGTGTGTATGATCAGTTTTAAGAACTAAGGTTGGGTGTTGTAATCTTGATTATACACAACAAAATAGTGTTCATTTAAAAAGTAGGTAGAAGGGCCGGGGATTTAGCTCAGTGGTTTTGATGCCTGCCTCACAAGTGCAAGGTCCCGAGATTCCCGGTACCAAAAAAAAAAAAGTAGGTAGAAAAAAATGTATTGAAGTGGAGTTGCGCACATTTTTTGACCCTAGCAGAAAAAAATACACCTTTTCTCCCCACTTAGGCTGTTCTTCCTTGGGAAATAGAAGATTGGTTAGGATAGGTCAAGAAAAAGGGCAGATAGCCAAGTGTTGGCTTTCTCTTGTTAAAGCCATTGACAAAAACTGAGCACTTCTTTTTTTGGTGCTTTGGCTTCTTCCTAAAAATTTCTCTTAAAATTTAACCAAATTTATGTCTGTAGGTGTGAATTGTTGACTATGCACAGATTTCTAACATCAGTAACACTGATCACAGTGCATAATATGGGTTCCTTGAAGGCAGGAACTGTGAAATCTGTTGGAAGAGATGTGTGCTTGGCATAGACAAAGGAACAAGGTTATTCCAACCATGTCTCTTAGGTACTTCTGAGGAATGAAAAGCTAATTCCCAGTATGAAACAGCAGCGCTATTTTTATTTAGTTTTTAAGATTGGAAGATTCCAGTAGATAATATGAAAATCGGAGAGCAGTATTTTGAGTAGTTGAACGAGTAGAATTGAGCCAACTTGACTTTGAGGCCTGGATATTAAGATAATAGCTGTATATGAATGCTGTTGAGATTCTTTTCTTTTTTTTTTTTTTTTTTTTTTTGGTACCGGGGATCGAACTTGGGGATTGAACTTGGGTCCTTGTGCTTGTGCAGCAGGCGGCGAAACCACTGAGCTAAATCCCCGGCCGAGATTCTTTAATCTCTGGTCTTCATTACTTTGGGGCACTGTCAAGGGTTAAGCTTGGTATGTACTTGTAATTCCTCATCTAGCAACAGAGTTCCTTCCATGCAACTAAATCATTAAAAGAATTGGTGGCAAGTTGCAAATAGTATGAACCTTTCAGTAATATTCAGAACAAAGAAATGGTCAAGGAAACTCCAGCTTGATGACTTTGCTTTTGTTTGCATAACTCTTATGATGCAATACTGTAGTGTATGACAACATAAAACTACAGTACGTACTATTTAGTACAATCAGTAAAAATTACAGGACTATCAACAAAAATTACAGTACTGTCTGAACAAGGTGTACTGTACCAAAAAAAGACATTGAGACTTTTATCAACAAGATGTACAGAGATCTACAAAAATAAAATGCTAGATTGTAAGTCTGAGCATCAGGTCGTAAGTCTGAACAGCATTGTCTTGGTCGTATATCCAAACAGTCATTAAACACACAGGTCATTAATTAAGAAATATCTGTATATAGAAGGAACTGGCACACTAGGCTCCAGTAGCTGCTATGAACATTTTTTTTTCTTATAAAAAAAACACACTGTCCTGAAAATTTTACTCATAATTTGTTAGAATTAAGGTCTATTTTCTGGGTTGAGGATTCACAGACTCTGCTCTTTTGCTACTTTTTTTCTGATCTTTTTTGGTAATATTTTCAGTGACTGCAGACAAATGATAAAGTACAAAGAAACAGTTGACAGATTGATAGAAATGAGCTTTTGGGATGTTCATAGATCAAGTGTAAATTTGACTTTGGGGAAATAGTCTAATTGTAGCTTAATTGTGTTGAACTTTCGGTTTTTTTGTCATAGTGATGTCTCTAGAACACGTTAAAATATTTTTCTTGTGTTGTTTTGTGTATGTTCTGAACTTTAGAGAAAACTTGATATTGTAAGAGATAGTTTTAGTATGTAATTTTGAAGTTGACTGGAAAGAATTTATTCTCTGTGGGCTCAGTTTCCTGAGCTCAGTTCCACATAAGTGGATATGCACATGCACTCACAAACACATTATTTCTTAAACCGTTTCTATAATAAAAGCTAATCTATCCTCTATGCAGAGTTAGGGAGTTAATTTGTCTTGAAATTATGTACACTTTATATATCTCCATTGTTTTCATTTTTAAAATGTGTTTATCTACTATTAAGTGAAATTGGCATATGGCAAGATTTGCTTCTTTTGTCCATCTTTTCTTGTTCTCATATTAAAATACTTTGTTTCACACCTAGCTTTGTTAATTATTGGTGTATTAGAAATTGATACTACATTTGGTGTTGGTCCAACATAATACCTTTTACAGAATCCACCACATAAGCCTATGCATAGACAAGAGTTTATTTTTTTTTGTACTGTAAATCCTAAGAATCTTGGGAAGAATTTTTTCTTACTAAGAAGAATGGCTCAGCGGTGGATAAATGCTCACCCACCCTTGGCTTTTAATTCAAAACTAGCACTTCACTGTCCAGTGATAGATGGTGTTTCCTTCAGCTGATGCTGAGAAGACAACTGTCAGTCTTCCTGTGTTTGATTCTGGGGCAAGTGAGGCAGGACTCCTTCCTTGGAAGATGGTGCATGGAGAAGAATTCTGAAGCCCAGTGTGCTGTAGCACAAATTAAAAGATTTTTGCAGGGGTAACTCAGAGGAGGTTGTAAACTTGAGCCATGCTTTTCTAGTAGTGGGCAGAGCCAGCTGCCTGAGCTGAGGTGGGGGTCCCAGTGGAAAGCCAGAGATTGCTGACCTGCCTTATCAGGCCATGACCAGCACATGCCTCATGTGGGAGAAAGCGAATGGATCCTGGTGCAGGAAGAACTGCTATTCAGTTGCCATTTGATTATTTTTCTTTAACATACCACAAAATAAAAGACTAAGGTTTAATTCTGCTTTAATTAAACACCTAGTTTGCAAGTTACTAGGATGAAACATTTCATTCAGAAATCTTTACTGTTAACAATATTCACAATTACATAGGAACACATATAGATTTACTTTCTGCTTTTTACTGTGAAAATCATTTTGATTTTTGAGGTTTCTTTTCTCTTTTTTTGTTTTTTCCTTGAGACCGGATCTCCGTATGTAGTTCTGGCTGGCCTGGAACACCTGCCTCAGCCTCCAGAGTGCTGGGGTCATAGGTGTAGACCACCATGCCTGGCTGCTAGGTTGTTACAATACAACAGTGATAGCACAGAAAAGATAGGGAAACTTTTGAACAAATAGAATATTTAATAGTTTTCAAAATTACATCATTTGTGATTTTTCTGTAGCTTTATATATATTTTTTCATACTTTTTGTAAAGCAGTGTTTTCTTTGTTATCTGACTATTTATGCAAAACAGATTTTATGACTTGACTGGTAAAACCAATAACATTTTTTAGTTTTAAAGTTTTAAAATGTGGGCTCTTGCAGGTTGTTTTATGGCCACTTGGGTATTTTAGGAGCATTGTTTTAGAAATGCAGTAGTTACTGTGTTCAAGTTTTTAACAGTTGAGAAATGTAGAGAATGTAGTATATATATATATTTGTATGAGAGTATTTTAACCTGTTTGATACTTTCTGAAGTTTATTCAAGTATTTGAACTAAAAGCTACAATAGGTTTTTGGAGTTTTTTTGTTGTGTGTGTTTGTGGTAATGGGAATTGAATCCAGAGCTTCCTAATGAGCTACATCCCCAGCTTGCTTTTTTTTTTTTTTTTTTTAAATTTTGAGGCAGGTTCTCCCTATTTGCCCAGGTAGGGGGCTCAAACTTGTGGTCCTCCTGCCTTAGCCTCCCAGAGTGCTGGTATTACAGATGAGCGCCACCTTACCCAGCAGGTCTTGTCTTGTCTTGCCTAGCCTTGCCTTCCCTCCCCTCCCCTCCCCTCCCCTCCCCCCCCTCCCCTCCCCTCCCCCTCCCCCCTCCCCCTCCCCTCCCCCTCCCCTTCCCTCCAGATTATTCCTCATTCAGTCACTTCTCCTGGGTCTCTTTTGACCAAGACTTGTAATTGCTGTTTTACAGATTTGGTAGTATTAAAACCAGCAGTGATTCTTTGATTTACTTAGTTTTTACTAATTTTGCCCATAAGATAGCTGGTTTTTCTGCAGCTTAAATTTAAAATACTCATTTTGTGCTTTGGCTGACAGTCTTGTATCAGTAATGACACAGAGCTTTCTAATTTGGCATAATCACTTCATGATCTCTGACTTCTTAAAGAGGAGATCACATTTACTTCTCCATAAAGTATGACTGAATTTGTCATATACTCAAAAATGAACATATGCATACACAAACGAAATTATTTTGTGGGAAAATTAACCATTTTGAGTATAGTAGTGTCCATCCCTTACCCGTTCTTTTGCTTTCCTTGGTTTCAGTTACTTGTGGTCAGCCATGGTCTGAAAATATTAAGTGGAAAATTCCAGAAATAACCCATAAGTTTTAAATTATGTACTCCTGTGTGTAGAGTGACAAAATCTTGAAATACACCATCTCTGTCACACCTGAGATGAACCTTCCTTTATCCAGCCCATCCATTGTGTATATGCTATTCACCCATTAGTCACTTACTGTGGTTGTAATCTCAGTACTTGTGTGTAGGTAGGAACCGTATTTTTTTAATAGTGGCTGAAAGTACAAGAATAGTGGTATTGGGCATTTTTATTATATTGCTCTAATTCTTCTATTATTGTTAATCTCTTATTGTACCCAGTTTATAAATTAAACTATTTTAGGCATGATTGTATAGAAAAAAACAGCATATATAGGTAGTCTTATCTACAGCAGATAGTGGGACTACCTTAACTAATTGATCATATATGTTTATTACATTCTGTTCTAGAATAGGTAAAATGTTTTTCAAAAATAACTTTAAAAAATTATTTATATGGAAAGTAATTTTCTCCACTTTTCATTTGGACTCAGGATTTTCACTCCAGATTTCCAGAAAAATCAAATGATCTCATATTACAAGCATGTAGATGATTTTATATAGTTTATAAGGGACTTCTATTTTATTTCCTACAGCCGTATGTTAGCTAGTCTAAATAATATGCAAAGAATTAAGGAAATTGAAGCTCAGAGATAGTAAAATCTTTCCACTACTGCTTATCAGCTTGGATTTGATTTCTAGCTGTGCCCCTGCACCCTAAAGGGTGTATAAAAAGGTGACTTTCTAGAACAATACTGCACCTGTGGTGTTTTTGTTTTACTTAAGCCTGCCTGTTAATCTGTGTGTCTTGGTTGTTTCATTTCTAATTACTGATTGTGTACGTTATCTAAATAGGCTGAGTAATGTATTCCCATAATATCAAATCACCTGCAGTTTCTTACACCTTTGTCATGTCAGTCCTTTCAATTGACCAATAAAAACATAAACTTTTTTTCCCCTGTGATTCTGAAATACTGTTATATTTCAAGATTTCCTCTAGTATTTTGAGAAATTTCCCATTCATCAGATAATCAGAAAATGAAAACTGTTAATACTGGATTACTGTAAGTAAAATACTTAAGCGAATACAAGTCTATGGATTTTTAAAGCCAGTTATTTATAAAAGAAAGTCCTTTTTTCAAATATGGAAGACTGGGAACAAATGCAAGACCTTGTATTTTTTGTGTATGCCCATAAGCGTTCTTGTACGTATGGGCTTGTCTTAGCTAACCTTTTGTGGCTGGTGCAGTTCCTTCTGCCTTGTGAGGAGATCTCACCTTACCCTTCAACCACTGTCCTAAAGGCTGTTTTCTCTGGAAAGCTTTCTTTGTCTTTGCTGTGGAAATAAACCCCTTTTACACCTCACAGCACATCTTTGTATTCATGTCTTTGTATCACACTTTCTATCCATGTCTAATCTTCCCTTTACAAACTGTAAAAGCTGTAAGAGCAGACTCTGATTCATCATCTTCTGTGTCAGCTGCCTGCATATACATGCATTGCCAACTTAGTATCGGTAATCAGTTCCTGAAAATCAGATGTTCTTGGTAAAAATACTAACAAGGAATACCCATTGCCCATTGTTTTAAAAGGAAAATTGTAGACAGCTTTAAAAAATTGAAAATTAAAAATTTAAAAAATTGTAGGCAGTTCTAGAATTCTGAAGTCTAAGAAACATTTTCTGAAAACATGTCTAAAATATAATACAACATGCACAAATAAGCCATCATGTAATAGTATGTAGATACTTTAAATATTATTCCATTAGTACATTGATGGTTCCTAACAGTTACTTTGTATGCAGTGACACATTATATGTTATCCCTTTGAGATTGTACACTTTCCAGAGTATCTACATTTGATTCTGATTTTACAGGGTTGTAACTTGAGTTATTCCCTTCTTGTCATTTTGTTTAAATGTTTTTTTATGTAAATGTGAAGTTTTCTTTTGTAATTATTGATGAAAATGTTCAAAGAAGTACATGTTGTGTGAAGGTTGGATATTTTGGTGCTACTTGTCTAAATAATCAGAATCCAATGTGGTTGTGTGGTAATCTAAAGTAATATAGCTTTCTTCCAATAGGAAATTGCTTTTGTGGGCAACAGTTAAATTTTAGCTTGTTTCTTCAAGCATTAGCCATAAGACCTTTTGTTTATTTGACAGTCCTTGTGTTAGTGAGTCAGTGGCTAATCATGAGTGATTTTACTTGATTTGTAATATAATTTTGTATGCTGTATTTCTTAACAGGTAGTTGTGTCAACTAACATTGCAGAGACATCTTTGACAATAGATGGCGTAGTGTTTGTGATTGATCCAGGATTTGCAAAACAAAAGGTACATATATTTTTGCATTTTAGTTGGATACTTTTTTTGGGGGTACTGGGGATCGAACTCAGGACCTTGCGCTTGTGAGGCAAGTGCCGGAACCACTGAGCTAAATCCCCAGCCCCTTAGTTGGATACTTTTAAACTAGTGTAAATCTGACAATATTTACTACTCATTAGTTTAATAGCTAAAATTACTTTTTAACAATCATTTACCCTATTTTGCTTGATTTTCAGATTACTGTATGAACCCTTTGTGTTCTAGGTGTTTAATCCTAGGCCTTTTTACAGTTGGGTTCCTTTGGTATCTATTTCATTGTTCTGCTGGTGGGTATTTTGGTTTGTATGCTGATTGAATGAGAATGGGGCTAATTATACAAGTATGGGATTACAGCCCCAGCAGATCATTCACTTAGCCAGAATTAGTTTCTACTGTGTCCTGGACATTCTGCTTGAAAAAAGATACTATATATTTTATTTTTCAAACATCTTGTAGATAAATTGATTACATATATAGATATGTAGATATGTTATTGATAGAAAACTTTCCTGTTAAACTGAATGCATGTAGTTGACTTATAGACTAAGTTCAATATATTTTTCTTGATGTTCGTTCTTAATATGAGGTGTTGAAATTTCAGGTTTCTTTTTAGGCAAAATCTTTCACTCTCCAGCATGATAGAGGGGAAGTTATCTTAAATTTGGAGGAGTAAGATTATGTGAGCTATCTCTGTGTTAGCTAGGAAGGGGCCTTTTCAGGTTACCATAAGTCTTTCGAGACTAATGGAGACAATGCCTGAAAGAAAGTTAGACCACAAGATGATAAACTATTGTAGTACCTGATTATGGTGATCATCAATACTACTTTATCATTATTTGTGGGTTTTAGGTAACTTGTATTGGATCCAATTTGATGTTTAGCTGAAGATTCTTACATTATTTTCATCCCAATAGGTATACAATCCTCGAATCAGAGTTGAATCCCTTTTGGTGACAGCCATTAGCAAAGCTTCAGCTCAACAAAGGGCCGGTCGAGCTGGACGTACCAGACCTGGGAAATGCTTCAGACTTTACACAGAGAAAGCTTATAAAACAGAAATGCAGGTAAGGTTACATTGACTATATTACTGTAAGAAAGTTGCTGTTTGTCTTGTCTGTTAGAGCCATAAGCTCCTTAGTTTTTTCCTGAGTGAGATTTATGGTATAATCTACCAGTACAACTTCCCTTTCTCCTCCTCTGTCCCATTTAAGTTGAAGTGCACACCACCAGACACTTTGAATATTACAAAGACAGTTTGAGAAAAGTATCTTGATTTCTCTGTGCTCTAGATCATAAATATTTTTCTCCTCCGAGACAGTGATGTAGGAGTAATGCCAAAGCAAATAGCTAAAGAGGCAGAGAACACAGATACAGAATCTCTGTAGGGAGAATTAAGGAATGTTTAATGTAACAAACAAATGTTTTTGGTTTTTGTTTGTTTTTTTTTTTGCTAGGATAACACCTATCCTGAGATTTTGCGTTCTAATTTAGGATCAGTTGTGTTGCAGTTGAAGAAACTTGGTATTGATGATTTGGTGCATTTTGATTTTATGGATCCACCAGGTATGACTTAATCAAAGTACATTTTATCAGATCTTTTAACCAAACTGACCCTGCATCCTGTTTGTTATATGTGTTAAATACATTTTACTTTTTCTTCTAGTATACATCAAGTTCCCTTTTTTAAAATAACCTCATTTACAGTTATAAATTCAATTTAATAACAGGAGAATGTATACCCTTCAAAAATGACAGTTTAAGAAGAACTCTGCATCAAATCTTACATAGTAGCATTAAAACTAAAACTGGTGACAATTAACTGAGCAAATATTGCCCTCACACCTTCAGAAGATACCCCAGGAATTTAGGTTAATTGAATTATCATCTGGGTATGAAAGTGTGAGAATTAGATTTCCTTATTTTTCTTACGGAAAAATAGTTTGAAAAACACATAGATGAATTAACATGCACATGTTTTAGGATGAAGACAATTTTAACTACAGGAAAATTTTGTATTTTTATGTGATTCATTGTTTACTGTATCTGTATAGTTGAATTTGATGACAATTTCAGTTTTGAGTCAGGTCCACTATAGAATGAAAAATGAGATTGCTTATTAGTTTGTACTTTGTCACATTTTTGCTTGCTGAAGGCAGCTTATCTAATAGTTTGCTTTTTTCCTCCTAGCTCCTGAAACTCTGATGCGAGCCCTAGAACTTTTAAATTATTTGGCTGCTTTAAATGATGATGGAGATCTGACTGAATTGGGATCCATGATGGCAGAGTTTCCTCTAGATCCACAGCTGGCTAAAATGGTTATTGCAAGTTGTGACTACAACTGTTCTAATGAGGTCCTATCTATTACTGCTATGTTGTCAGGTAATAGAGGGAACGGAACTAAAAAGAGCCCAGCTCTTCAGAGTTTGGGTGGACTTCACTTTTGTTTTTTAATATTTAGTATGATAGTGGATTTTATAGATGGTTTGAAGGAAATAATTTTGTTTCCTAAATGTCTTGTAAAGATCGTCCTAATGACCTAGAACTTAACACAAAGTAAAGTAAGTTTTTGTTTACAAAACATAGGCTCTCTTGGAGTGCAAATAAAAATTACTGTAAGTCTGAGTCCAAATGTAACTGAATTTTTTGATAAGTCCATCTGTGCTAACTTCGAGGTTTATTGCTAAAAGCACAAGAACTTTGTTCTAATACTTGGCACAATTCAGTGAGCCCGTGATTCAGTTTAGATGGAGCCTTTTTTACATCCATAAATGTGTATTCCAGTGGCAGTCAAACATGAATTTTAAATTTAGTATGAAGTAAATAGAAATAGCAATATATAATTTTAGGCTTAATATCTAATACTGATATTCTTTTACACTGGCAGAAAAAAGGTAGTAACAAATATACCTAGTGGCAAAACTTGATCATTTTTGAAAATTGGAATACTAAGTGGAGGAAACAGTGCTATTTTTAATAGCAATAAAAAATAATCCACAATGAATTTTCCAAAAACAAGAAGAAACTTTGTTAATGAATAATGATTCTTATGAGCAAAAAATAGGAAACATTTTTATTGACAGCATATTCTCTCTACTAGTTTCAGTATGAGAGAGAACTGATTTCTAATTGAAGAGTGGTGTATTGTCTTGATTATTTAATGCCACAAGTAGTTTAAAATCTCCTGTGCAATTAAAGGATAAATTGAAAATTTCCTGAAAATAATGGCATAGTTTAGATACATGGTATATTCTAATGATGTGAATTTTTATTTAAGAAGTAGCTAAAATGTTTTCTTGCAGAGTTATGACTGATCAGACTCAGAGCAGATGGGCAGGGCAGTATTGAATCATTTTAATTAAATTGTAGTCTCATTTGCGGAGGTGGTGGTAGGTTGTTGTCTGCCTTTCTTATTTTGTTAGATTCTCTCAGTTGTACTTCTAAGATTTTAGTCTTTAGGGAAAATGTGGGGTAAGATTTAACCTTTTACTTGCTCAGTTTTTATTCTCTAGGGTCTTTTAGAAGACACATTGAGTTTAGATTATATGATACCATTGTTTGAGTTTAGATTATTAGTGCTTTAAAATTCATCACTATGATAAGGTTAAATTTTCCAACTACATATCAGTCTTATTTGTCATAGTTATCCAAAACAGGGTTTGCCATAGTTAGCTTTAGAATGCCTAGAGAATAAGCGTTTATCTGCATTAGTTTTAAACAGGCCATTTGTGGGGAAAGTGTTAGATAAGGAGTAAGGAAGAAATTGTGGAACAAAAACAGTTCATTGAGTTTACAAAGCCTTGTGCCACTGAAATATTTTCTGAAGTTTTGAGGTACAAATCAGAGGCCTAATGGGGCATTTATTCCACATAACTCTGATGGCTAGTTCACATTAACATTTCAGCTGGGAAAAGTTTCTGTACTTTATGAATTACCTTGCTTCAATTACATTAAGCAAGACTTTTAATATTTACTGTGATCATGTTTTGTTGTCTTTATTGGCTACTTTGGCTTCTTTAAAGGGGAAACTGTATGGGAAAGAGTAACATACTGTATTTGATCTTGTTGTGGATTATTCCCATATTTTTTATCTGAACTGATTTGATTTTTTCATTGATAAGTTTTTAAGAGCTTTAAAAATGTGTTGAAAAAGTCCCAAACTTGTTGAATATTTTCATATTGTTTTTTATGACTATGGAATTGCTGAAGTAAATTAAGGAAAGTTGTGTTCAAAAAATGTAGTGCACACTTTGTAACAACTTAAAATTTTTATGTAAATTGAGGCTCTAAACATATTGTAGTTACATATTTTGATAATCTTTGAAATAATGACTGGTTCAGACTAATTGTCAACTTTTTAAATATTGGATTTTGCTTCTATATTGAGGGTTTGATTCAAGTTAAGATTTTTTTTTTTAACTTGGGGCTTAATTTACTAATTTTACTAAAATGCTGAAACACTAGGCTGAAGATTCCAGCCTTTTTGGAATACAGTATTCTTATTTTAAGGCGGTTTAACCTTCCACCACTACTGCTATCATCAAACCCAAGATTTCTTGATTCCTTTTATGTTTACATATGCTTCTGCTCACCGGTGCTAATAGTGATACCCACCAGTTGGTAATAGCCACAGAATTAAGGAAGAAATCCTGATAGGAATGTGGCAGTGAACTGGTTGCAAAGTTGTTTTAGTCCTGCGATGGGCAAGTGTAGCTTCTTAACTTCATGGCCATTCAGTGGGTCGAATGGATAGTGTTTTGAAAAATTACAATGAACTAAAAGGCTATCAATGCCATAATTCTGGTTATTGGTAGAGCTATCAGCACTGGTTTTTGAAATAAGTTCAGCTTTTAGTATTTGATGGCCTTCAGAATAGCTGTTTTGATGCCTACTTTTAGATCTAGTTACAGTAATCAGGTACTCTGTAGCTTTGAAACCCTCTTGTCTTGCAGATGTGGTTAGGTGTTGATGTACCAAATCAAGGTAGTAAACAGTCCAAGATGCAGTTGGAGGCCATCCTGCCCTGCCCTATGCTCTGTGAACTGACCTAGCTAGGCCTTGTTCCTCTATCTGTGAATGCGTGACTCATCGATATGGGCGTTTGTGTTGGGCCCATACCAACCTTGTTTAGTCCCACAGTGTTTTGTTCGCCCCACGGAGGCCAAGAAAGCTGCAGATGAGGCCAAGATGAGATTTGCCCACATAGATGGAGATCATCTGACACTGCTGAATGTCTACCACGCTTTTAAACAAAGTAAGTGTAAATTAGATTGAAGGCACTCTTTTGTCTAGCTGTCACTTGCAGCATAGAAGATGTTCCTTCATCTCACGTTCATTTGTTATCTGTGACAACTTTACATTAGAAACCCAGAGGTACTTTAGAAAAACTCCTGACTAGCATTTAAAATAGAAATTGCCAGTCTTTTTCAAAATTGTTTATAATCAAGGGGAAAAGCACCTATTATAAAAACTTGTAAAACATAGGGTGATAAAAATGAAAGTCTTATATGAATTTGCCACAGAAATACAAATTCTGATGTACTTAACTGCCATACATTTAACATTTCTTATGAATACTTTTTTGTTTATACAGTCATTACTCTAACATTCTTACCAGTAAATAGCTTTTTATAGAAAAGTAAAATAATAAAATAAGCAGTTTTGAATGATAATTCTCAGACTATGATCGGTTTGTAAATATGATGGGGAAAGTTAAACTCTTTAACTGTGTTAGTATAGGAAATTCTTTAACTCTGTTAGTGTAAGAAATGCTGTTACTGAAAGAGGTACCTTATCTCAGCTATAAAATTGGTAAAGGTTAAAGGAAAAATTATTCCTTAGCTGTGTGGGAGTAGGTTTAGTGGAACAGTCATGCACAGAAGATAGAATATGAGTTAATGTGGTCTGTATGAAAGGCACATTGTATGTTATCAGTATCCTTTAAAATTTCATATCCTTTCGATCCCCAGTGCCAAAAATAAGAACTTCATATCCTTTTACACAAATAATCTAGGAAATTGTTTTTCAGTCTTCTGTGGACACAGATGTGCTGAAAAATTTTCATCTCAGAATTATTTATCGTAGTTAAAAATTGATAATTACCTAAATGCTCAGCAGTAGTAAGATGGTTCTATAATATTTGCTATAGACACATGATAACCTATTATTCAAGCTTTAAGTCATGTTACCAATATTTAGCAGTCTGAAAAATGCCTATTATTTTTAAATGAAGATGGATAGTATAGTAATAAGTTATTTCTAGCTGCTTTATTTGGAATGTAGCGTTTACAAAAATTTATAAGGGTAAAAATACAAAAATGAATTCATCAGGATCTGAAAAAGCTTGCTTGAATGGATGATACATAATAAAAAACTAATAGCCAGGTCTACATCAACACCTAGCACCAAAAATGTGAGATTATAAGTTGTTCTGTAAGTTTATGGTTTCTGCTAATGAGAAATTTTTTGCTATTTTGTAAAGCTGACATGCAAATTTTGCAATTCTTTTTTTTTTTGGCTGAAGGTCAGGGCATGGTTTTACCTTTGAACATTGATTTTATTCCTGGTGTCCAAATATGGTAATACGTAATTAAAGACCCCCTGGTCAGTTACAGAAACCTTTTATTCCTGTTGTGTGCCAAGCATCATACTGGGTGACCAAGAGACATGATCTGTTGTCAGACTAGAGAAACTTGCTCTAGTGGCCTTGAGAAGGAACAGGTTCGTGTCCATGTTGTTTTTCAGAATCTCCTTTGTTTACTATGATGCTGCTTTCGGTGATCATTGAAAATTTTTGAAGAAACAGCATGGTGTTTTACCCTGTTAACGTTCAAGACATCTTAAAGATTTCTTTTAAAATTAAGAATTTGAATTTAAGCTTTTGAAAACTAAGAACAATTCGGATTTCATAATTGTGCTTTGAAAATGAAATTTAGGACTGATGATATTTTTGAAGCTGTTTCTATTTTAAATGTGGAAATAAAGCAGCATCTAAATTAGAAGAATTTAATATGTAAAATGGTGAAATTACAAAGGCTTTTTTTCTACATATTGCTTGAAGCATCTTGTGCTAAAATATTAAACAGTATGTATCTACAAATACCTTACTCTTATCTCTTGTAAGACTAGCAATCAAAAAGTGTATCAAATTGGAACAATAGCATCTACTCTAGTGATCATCCTCTCTAACGCTAAAATTTGAGATACTCAAAAATACTACATTCCAACCAGCCTGCAGATAAGCCATTAGTTTAGATATTCAGTAGTGCCTCAGTTCCTACTTTCCAACCGAGTTGCAAACATATACATACAATGTACAATGTGTATATATACTATATGTGTGTATATGTTATATATACACACACACACACATAAATAGTATGTTACACTGTGCATTTAGAGAGTCCAACTTAACGATGCTTTGATGCAATGAATTTTCCACTTTACCATTACAGTAAAGTGATACGTATTCAGTGTATCAATAAGCAATTCAGTTGCAACAACTTCGATAGAGAACATCATCATAAGCAAAAATATTGTTAAAGTGTAACTTTCATTTCTCATTCTAAATGTTTTAATGCACATTTAAACTTAATCAAATTCTCAAAATTGAAATTATTTTCTATCCACACTAATTTCTGAAATGGGAATGCATTTCTTAATGGATACAAATTTGTCATTTGTTTATCTGAAAGTCTCTTAATGCAAAGTTGCACATTATTGATAGATTGTTAGAACCCAGAAGAAAAAATAAATATCTCAGGTAAGTGTATGTCAGAGTAATTGGAGAAACATAAACATGGTTCTGATTTTAATACTTTACCCCTCCCATTTCACAGTAAACCTCTCAAGTTTTATTTATCAAACCATCTGTGATGTAAATGATGCAGTTTTTCACCATGACTTATCTCTGGGACATAAAGGTGTCACTGTAAAATTTTTGTCACCATACTACAATTTGAGCTCTTCAGATGAGTAACACTGGGTTTGTTAGAAGGTTATCAGGGACACATCAATACTTTTGATACTAAAATTACTCGAAGTGCTTAGACATAGGCCTTGTTTAGTGAACATGTATGGGGGTTCTAGACATCTTTGTAAACTTCATTTCTATATCAGACTTAGCTTATAAATTACTGAGAGGCTTGTGTCACAATCACATTTCAGCCTTTTTAGGCTATAGGTCAGACATCATTAAAGAACAGTACACAAATCATTCAAAGCTTTGTTGTATAGCTTTTATGTTGTATTTGCTTATCGTAATCTAAGGCTGTGTCTTTCACTGAAAATGAGCAAGACATGGCATGTTACCAAAATCTCTAACCTGCTTCTGTCTATTAATCCGTTGCAGACCAGGCAGATGTTACTGAGTGAATAATTCAATTTACTAAGAACAGTTGATTCAAAAATCATTGTTCTGGCATCCAGAAGCCCAAAACTTTAGTCTTGTTTCTAATTTTGAAGCACAGTACTGACTTAGGAAAAATGATAACATTGTAGTTCATTTTTAAAAAATGATGTGGGTAAATCTCCCTTCAGAATTATTTAGTTTTACTCTTTATAACAATTTTGCTTTTTAATTAGAAAATATTGCTGTGTGGATGATTCATGGTCCTCCTTTATTCTTCCCTCCAACTTTTTAGATCATGAATCGGTTCAGTGGTGTTATGACAACTTCATTAACTACAGGTCCCTGATGTCTGCAGACAATGTACGCCAGCAGCTATCTAGAATTATGGACAGATTTAATTTGCCTCGTCGAAGTACTGACTTTACAAGCAGGGACTATTATATTAATATAAGAAAAGCTTTGGTTACTGGGTATTTTATGCAGGTATGTGTATAATACAGGAATATATAATTAAGTGTTCACGTGATACAATTTCTACTACACATGATATTTCTATGAAAATTATTTGAATATATTTAAATGAAAAAGTGGATTTAAGAGCTGGTATAAAATGTGATCTTAATATTGTTAAATCTAGTTTCTTTGAATGAATTAATATACTCGGAATTACTTTTTTATTGCTAGAGCCTTTATTGGATACTTTGACCATTGTCAGGTAGGAATAGTAATTTCAGCACTTGGTTTTTGATAAATTTATTGATTTCCTCAAATCTTGATCTTAATTGGATGTACTATCTTAACTGAGTACAAAAGGAAACTATTCTAGGTGGGTTCAGAAAAACAGTTCACTTTTATCTAGAAGCTAAGTACCCCAAGTTTAAATATTCACATAATTAGATTTCATTTCCAGTTCTGAATAGTGATGATTGGTATTTACAACTAAGATTCTTGAGTAATGCAAAAGCTAAAAAATTTTTTTGATCTAAGTAATGAAGATTAAAAATAATTTCGTTTCAGTGTGCTATATTAAATAGGAGGCTGACTATCAGAACTGGACTAAAAAGTGTTAGGTAAATATTGTCAGTGTTTATTTTAAAGTGTATAAAGCAGAAAATTACATTTGAAAAACTGAAGAAAATCTTCTGGTAGTAAATTTTTTAAAGTACAATCCGTTACTTGAGTTGGGATTGATGTGTAATTGTCTCCTCTATCTCCTGCTTGTTAATTCTTTCTCTCTCTGTCTCTTGAGTATGGCTGTTTGATAAGCAAAATGTGGCCAACCTTGAGGCCATTTTGTAGTTTACTTAGTATATAAAATGTGAACCTAAACACACTTCAGTTTCAGAGTGAGAAATCAACAGACCATGAGATAATCTGTTTTCATCAAAATATCAGTAAGAATATTTTTTGTACCATCTGATCTTTTGCTTTATTAATAAGTTAGGTGAGTAATATAATTGAGTATGATATTTTTCTCCAAGCTTTAAAAATATTTAATATTTAATTTGACAGTGTTCTTAAATTTGCTTTTAATATTTAAAAAAAAGACTTGGACGATTTGTTCTAAACAGCATGCAGTATAGTACTGATAACTAGTAGGTTCTTAACATTTATTGAATGAACTTGAGTTCATTTTCCATTATTCACACATGTTCTTTATGCACAGAGTTCTATAACTGGAAAGGGCAGACTTTCTTCTGATTGTGTATGCTAATTAAATATTGAGTGTCACCAGTCAAGGTATTTGATTATCAAAAGAAATACAGGAAAGAATTACATGTGACTGCTTTTTTACTGTTCTTTTTCTTCTCTTTTTGATAGGTTACCTTTCTCTTCCTCATTTTTGCTCTTAAATTTTTGCTTTAGACATGAATCTGGTATTTGTTCATCTGTTCCTGCATAGTTAGCTTATGGTGCTAACAAGCCTATTCTAGTCTGAGACAGTAAAGACCAAATAGTAAATATTAGGCTCTGAATCCATTAAGTCCCTGTCACAACTTTTCAACTCTGCCTGCTCAAGGTAGTCTTGACAGCTGCTGTAAACAAATGTGCCTGTGTTCTGATAGAACTAAGGTACATTGAAATTTGAATTTTATGTGATTTTCATGCTTCACAAAATGTTTTTCTTTCAGTTTCTCCACTCTAGTCATTTAAAGATGTATAAAACCATTCTTGGCTCAAAGGCCTTACAAATACAGGTATAGGTCCTGATTTTATCAGGCAATGATAAATAGGAATAAAATAGAATAAAAAGCAAAACGTGAGGTCTGCTGCTTTTGTTCTATAACTAGCACATCACATACATTGTGTTTATTGTGTTTTTAGGTGGCTCACTTAGAACGAACAGGGCATTACTTAACTGTGAAAGACAACCAGGTGGTTCAGTTGCACCCCTCTACTGTTCTTGACCACAAGCCTGAATGGGTGCTTTATAATGAGTTTGTTTTAACAACAAAGAACTATATCCGGACATGTACAGATATCAAGCCAGAATGGTAAGCATACTTTTTGTTTTAATAGTTCTTAGTAGTATTTTGCTCAAAATAAACTCTGACTCTTGCAGGTCATGACCTCTTCCCTCAGTGATGAGCTTAGTTTTCTCCTGAGCTGTGGATATATATTGGTGTGTGTAGGCATAGGGAGTTGGTTTGATGATACGGTTATCTTTGAGTCTTTCCTTTGGAAAAAAGATAGTAGGGGTGTTGGTATGGCCAGGATTTGGATTTGCATAGCACCAGGAATTTCTGGGGAGCCATCCTCTTGTTGCTGTGCTTAACCGAAGTCCATACAATTCTTTGATTTCAAAAATGAGTCTTGTGTTTTAGTTGTCCTGTTTCAGTTAACTATTATTTGTTGGTGTGCAAGCAGTAAAAATTACTGCTTTATGTATCTTAATGTACTAGCATTTTAAAAACTAATTAGAGCTGTCTAAAGCATAGTAACACCCACCCCCTTGGTGTTCTGTGTCATTTTTATTTATTGCCAGAACCCATTCTATAAGGTAAGGAAGGGAAATGCCAGCCAAGACTGGTGGGACCGAAAGCACTTATTTTAGGTGGGGTCACTTGCTTAATGTTGTGCAGGGTTTTTTCCCAATACCAATTTGACACTTAAATTTTGTAGAACATTACCATTTTATCTTGAATAGTTTATTGAGAAAAAAATTATATATCTAACTTCAGAAAAGATTTTGCTTGTGTATTCTTTTGAGGTGTATAGAGTTATATTTACAGTTACTTAAAATTGGATCCCAACATGTTTCTTATAGGACCTGTATTAGTATAACCTTGGAGAGGCAAGTCAAAGTAGTGTATGAGAGAAGAAATCAGTGACCTTGTACGGTCTTACCATAGTCTGGGTTAACACACAAAATGCTTTTTAAAGAATGATTGGGAGGTTCTTTGTAAAGTTTGTGATAAATTCAACAGAAAATTTATATTGTACTACACTAAAGCAATCCTAATGGTGGTATTTGTGAAAATTTTTGTTTTCATCAAATAGGGATTTGTAGATTTGTCTTTGTCAGTATATTAATATTAATGCCTAGCATATTAACAACTGTAATACTTAAGTTAAATGTTAACTTGGTAACTTTCCCCCTCCTTCTGGACAGGTTGGTGAAAATTGCCCCTCAATATTATGACATGAGCAATTTCCCACAGTGTGAAGCAAAGAGACAGTTGGACCGCATTATTGCCAAACTTCAATCCAAGGAATATTCACAGTACTGAATTCATTGCTTAGAACTGAAGTTATTCAGAGGACAGCTTTAAAAGATGAATGAACTCAAAAGTTCAAGTTGTGCTCTTCATGTTGGTTCAATAATGGCCTTTATTTGAAAGCTTTTTAATTTTTCTTTACAGTAAATATTCCATTCTGATTTCATAAATTAAACATTTATGCCTCCCTTTTGTGTTGACACTGTAGCTCATACTGGAAAAGTCGATCAATGTTTTGCAGTTTATTGAAAGTAGTTCTATATATAACAATGTTATAAGCATTTCTTTAGAAATGGTTGAAAATGCTTCTAAAATGTGATTATCGACCATGGTATGCATGATCGTTGTAATTGTTGACATTCCTTTTAGAAGTTGTGAAATGTTACAACTTGTGCTTATGTAGACACAATCTTCTGTCTCAATACAGAGGCACTGACTTCAATAAAGTCTATTTATACTAATTTTGGCCAAAGCCCTTTGGTATCTTTATTCTAGTTTCTATAAGTACAGTTGCTTTTCTTCCCAAGTGTGGGGCTTTTTCTTTTTTTAATTGTAATTATACCATTATATATTTAGCATCTTTTTACAAGAGTACTCTTTAGATAAAGTAGTCATTAAAGCAGTATTTTTAAGATCATAGTATACTACTTTGTTAGTTTAATCAGTATGTGATCTAGCAGGATGAAGTATATATCTTGAGATTGGCTCCCAGAGGACAAAATAATAAAAGAATAATTTCTCCTTTTCTTTCTTAAAGTTCCTTTCATGAGGCTAATTTGTCTTTACCACGTTTTGGTCAGGTGTTTTATTATTCTGAGGAAAACATTTTAAGTACTCTGGCCTCTGAAACGTCAATTTGTATTAAAAAATGGTATTGTATTGTAGATCTCAATTTTACTCAATTCTCATTGTTAGAAGTTCTATGCAATATACAAAGCAAACTGTAGTTTGTTAAAATGAGAATTCAACCTTCAATTTCCTCTAGCTGAGAGTAGACAAGTTAACCCATTTGAAACTAAAAATGAAATGTTTGATGTGGGCCATTACAGATTCTATAATAAATCAATTGTTTTCACTTCAAGACTAAATACTGTACTCGTTCATATCTGGACTCCTCCCCTTGTAAATTGTGTGTGTGTGTGTGTGTGTGTGTGTGTGTGTGTGTGTTACAGGAAATTTGTATCTTTCTGTGTGCTGTTTGGATTTAAATACACCTGGAAAAAATTTTTATTATGTAACATGGGAATTAGTTGGGCAAATTAACTATTTTAGGCTGTTAGGATACTGTTTTTTAATGGGTGGATGTTACTAAATGAAAGGTAGTGGCTTGGAAGTGTCAGTGTATTTATGTAGGTGCCTGATTTTGATCCCTTAGAATAATTTACAAGTTGGGATAATATTTCATGTTACAGTTCAATGCTGGTTCATAAATTTCCAGGAATTAGGAGTGTTCTTTCCATTTTGTAAGTGATGAACCCGCATTGGGAACAGCCTCAGGAAAAACATAGAGCAAGCTGCACTTGTGTTCCCTGTTGCAGTAATCTGCTCACAGTCTCGTTTCTTACATGTTAGTGGCAACATCACAGCTTTTAAAATTTTTGTTCTTCAACCTCTCTATCTTAATGATTTGGCAGCTGAACACCAAAGATGTTCACATTTTCCCTGTTCATCCAGGATTATGAATACCAAGTAATCTCATTGTGGTTTAGAAGAAGAAAATTAAGTTTTATAATAACCCCCAACACTAATTTGGAAAAATCTTTTTGAGGATTATCTGAAGGGGCTCCTTCCTTAGCTCTCAGCTTAGAAGACCTGAGCTCTGTGGATGGAGCTGCTGGGAATCAAACCCAGGGTCTCAAGCATGCCAGGCAATAGGCAGGTGCTGTACCAGCTGATCTACAGGCCCGGGTGTCTCTTGTGAATATGGTGTAAGGAAAAAGGTGACTCTGCAGAAGTTAATTAACACAACTTGGGAGAAATACAACTAGGTAAAACACCTTATACCAGTGGTGGCGAACCTATGGCACGCCTGCCACAGCAAGCTGTTATCATTGAAAGCACTGAGAGGTTTGCCATCACTACTCGTACCTATTTAACCAGAATTTATAAAAACAAAAACATTCTACATAACTTTTTTATGTAGTGTGTGGCTCAGTTTTAGAATTTTAGCTTTATAAGGTACCCACAAACATTTGGGAATAATTTTAACAGCCACTTTCCTCTCTTTAAGATTCTTCAAGGAAAACAATTCATTACCCCTGAAGTTGGCTTAATAGTTCTAGAAATGCTGAACTAAAAATACTTCTCCTGAATAGCTTAGTTGTAATTTTTTCTTCTGGAGCTTGGATAAAAAGGCTGTTGGCCATTTAGCTATTTAGAATTAACTTTGATCTTTCCTTATTCTTATTTAGGCTAAGTAGCCTGTTTCCCATTCCCCACATCCTTTCTCTAGCATGGTTCTGGAAATCCTGAGTGTTGCAGGTTAATCCTTGCCGAGTGTTCTGTGGATTGCAGTTCATACTGTGGTGTAAGACAGGACTGGAGCTGAACTTGTATTTCCCTGAGGACCAGGTCTGCCCCTGCTTCTGATAATGTGACGTAAGATTACATTAACCTTTCAAGCAGCCACAGCACACTTAGGGCTCCTACTAATTTTACTATAAATTTAAGGCACCTAAATGACATGCACATTTTAATCTTTCTAGTTCAGGGTTGAGAAAACACCTTCACAGACTATTTTGGTGACTTTTAATTCTGTTCATATCCCAGCAATGCAGCCATTGGAAACTTTCATAGTTTTCTTACTGTAAATTCCCTACCTTGGACTCATCATTGTTTATTTCTAGGGCATTGGCACTCAACCTAGCAAAAGCAGACCTTTCTGGCCACCTGTTACTAGTTACATTACTGCAATATCCAACCTGAGTTACATATTTGGCAAGTTTCTTAGAATTTTTTTTCATTGCTACAGGGATTTTTAAATTGTTTTAACAGGTACTATTTAAGACTGTTGTAATTAATAGACACTTGTAAATTGATTGAGAACTCAAGTCATAAACGTGGGAAATTTACATTGGTGTAATGAGAATTCTTTTTAAAAACATTTCCCCTAGAGGCAGTTTTATTTTGCTTGTTGGTGGTAGTCCTTTGTAGAATTTGTAATTTGATTAGTGGTTCTGAGTATTCATTTTGTGAACAGCTCTTAAATGCATTGTGTGAGGTAGTTGGGGCCGTCTGAAATTATGATCTAGTTGGAGTTTTAAAGTACAAAGAACTGTAATATACTGTATAGCAAAGTGAGGTGAATGTGGTTTTAAAAAACATACAAAGAGCTGTGAGGAGTCAGAAAGGAAAGTTTGGTTAAGATTAGACAAGTCTTGAAAATTCACATTCTTAGAGCTGCCAGGAAAATGCTGTAAGTAGCTACATGAGTTAAGTGGTCTGTTAGTCTTACTGGGGTCAGATCTTGTCCCTGGCTCTAGTCAAGTGCTAAGTTAGTCTGGTGACTTTCAAGCAAAGCTAGAAATTCAAATTTATTTGTAAGATCTGCCTACTTGAAGTTTTAGATATTTACTTACAGCTGGATTCTGGGCTTCCATTTGTAACTTCTGGATGATCAGAAATGTTGTGGGAATGGTAGTGTTTTGTTTAGGCCTCAAGCAATGTATTAGGATTTCAACAGGCTCTTAAGGATTTCTTTGGTAATTAGTTAACAGCATATTCTCCCAAGATTTACGGGGTAGGGATTTTTTTTTTTTAATTTAATTTTTGTTGTACTGACGTTTGAACCTAGGCCCTTCACACTGAGCTACATCCCCCCAACTCCTTTAAATTTTGAGACAGGATCTTGCCAAGCAGTCCAGGCTGATCTAGAACTACCTGTGTAGCCCAGTCTGGCCTCGAACTTACAGAGAGCCTCCTACCTAATTTTTTGTTTTGACACAGGTCTTGCAAAGTTGCCCAGGCAGGGCTTGAACTAGTGACCCTCTCCTGACTCAGCCTCCAATACTGCTGAGATTATAGGTGTGTACCACCATGCCTAGGTGTGAGGTATAATTTACATATACCTTCTTAGGTATATAGTTTGATAAAGTTTAACAGGTACATACCGCTGTATAATCAGTTAATGCAAATTTTAATCGCCCCAGAAAATTCCTCCTGTCCCTTTGTAGGTAATATTTCCCCCTTCTTTAAATCACTTGGCAGCCACTGAACTTTCTATTACTTTAGCTGAGTCTTTTCTAGAAGTTCATAAATGGAATTGCATGGTATTTTGTGTGTGGCTTCTTTGGGCATAATGCTTTTTAAGACTCATGTTGCATATATCAGTGCATTCTTATTGGTGAGTAGTATTTCATTCTGTAATCATACTGTATTTATGCATTTACCAGATGTTAGAAGTGGACTGTTTGCAGCTTTTGACCATTACTAATAAAGCTGTCTGCACACGAGTTTTATGTGGACATGTTTTTATTTCTCTTGGGTAAAAAACTGAATCAAAATTACTGGATTATGTGCTAAATGCATGTTTAACTTTATACAAACTGCCAGTTTTTCAAAGTGCTCTTCTATCAGCAATACTGTGTTTCGGCTGCTCTGCATCCTGGCCAGCATTTCATAATTACTGCTTTCATTTCAGATTCTAGCCAATTTAGTAGGTGTGCAGTTGTGCCACATTGTGGTCTGTTTTCGTTTCACTTCCTGTTTAATAACTTTTAAATGTCTTTTTATGTGCCAATTTGCCAATGGTGTCTCTTGGCTTAAATAACTGGTCGTATTATTTTGCCCTTTTGTTTTATTGTCTGTTGAGTTTAGTTCTTTGGTCTATTCTGTATTTTGGATCCAAGTCCTTACGAGATAGGTGTCTGGCAAATGTTTTTCCAAGTTGCTGCCTTGTCTTCCCATTTTCTCCAGTCCTTTTGAAGAGCAGAACTTTTTAAAATATTGATGAAGTCTAGTTTATCTTATTTATTTGTTGTCTTAAGTGGTTTATACCTTTTGTGTTAGGGCCACTTTGGGTGGTGAGTTAGTAGGGCAGCTGAGTGCCCAGTTGGGCCAGCACATGATCTGTGTAAAGTAAGTGTAGATGAGGCTACGACTTTAGGTTGGGATTGAGTTGTGGAGGACCTTGAAGTTTAGATTAACAGTGGGTGCGAGTCAGTATCGAAGATAAATGGCAGTAAAGCCACTTAAAAAGATCCTACAAGGGCCGGGGATTTAGCTCAGTGGTGCCACTGCCTGCCTCACAAGCACAAGGTCCCGAGTTCGATCCCAGGCACCAAAAAAAAATCCTATAAAAATCCAGATGATGAGTTTGAACCAGAACAGGAACAGCAGAGTAGAGAGACGAAATGAACTAATATAATGAAGAAGAGAGGGCTGAGGGTGAGAGAGGAGGTCACATTCCAGGTTGAGACTCTGAAAATAACCCATTCCTGCCTCTGTTGCTAGCCTTGCACTGTGCAGTGGAGAATTCTCAGTTGTGATTTTTCAAAATCTGGGTTTGGATTCTTGGAGCAGCCGAATCGCTATTGCTCAGATCTGTTTTCCAACACTGGAGATTTGAAAGCTTCTGATCCTCAAGTTCTTGCTGTCCTCATGGCTTCCAGTCAAAGGAGTCAATCCTGTGAGGGTTCAGGCTCCTCGCAGGACGCACGCTTCTCACATCCTGCAAAATGTGCTCCTAAATGGCACGTTATCTAAGTTGGTGTCATTTCTGCTCCACAAGAATCAAAAGGAGTAGGTCACCGTGAAAGAAATGCATGTTCTGCCCCATGATTATCATAACAACTTCCCTCTGAACTTTCGGGAACTCTGTGAGTCCATGTATCTGGGCTTTGGCATTAAAATCAGGAAGGTGAATTACTCTGGCAATACATATGACCTAGTCCCCATTTTAGGTCTTACATACAGTGGGATACTGATGGCGATGATGAATCATTCTCAAAATTGATGTCGTTATATTCATCCTGTCTCTAATCTTCATAGAGGGCAACTGTATCAGTGAGGATGACCTAACCCAAAAAGTGAAAAGATGGGACATGTTAGCTCACTCTGAGCATATTCATTTTGAGGAAGCCTGGAAATTCATCACTGAGGATTTAGTACGGGAAGAGTACATGATGTACAGGCAGATTCCTAACAGTGATCTTGCTCACTATGAGTTTTTGTGGGGTCCAAGGGCCCACGCTGAAACCAACAAGATGAAACTCCTAGTTCCTATGGCCCATCTTAATGGAACAGATCCCAAGTCTTACCCAGAACTATATGAAGAGGCTTTGGAAGCACAACTAGGTATAGAGCCAGGGTTCCTGAGAAACGGGATATTGCCCAAAGGTGTCTGTGAATTTGTTCTCCGCCGAGAAGCAATGAGGCCCATTTTCAGTCTCCGTGGAGAGCAGGCAGTTTTCTAAGTAGTGAAGGGCCAGGGGAGGGGTGAAATAGCACGCATAGCATCTTGCTCTCTCTTTTACTTGGGTTACTTGGAAATGGACAGGGGTTTTCTTTATGGTTTTTTGAAGTATTGGACCTTTTTGGGGGAGACTGAAGTAGCTTGCATATTTATTGAATGGTATTGATCTGTGTATTTTTAGTTTTGTGATGTTGATGTTTGTTTTCTGATGGGAATGTGATTTTGTGATATTGATCACAAATTTTTTCATTCACATGTAAGTCTTTCCTGTTTTATCATACAAACAAAAACTTCAATTTATTTATGATAAAATGGGAGTGGAATAGGAATTTCCTTGAAAATTGTAAGCTTACATCATTAGAGGGACCCTAGAAAAAGTGATAAGGATGAAAATCAAATACTGGCTGCTGCTCATTTCTTTTCCCCTGTTGATCTATACTATTAAACATTTATTGCAAAAAAAACCAGTCATCACAAATAGCTGATGGGTGTAGGAATTGTGCATCTAGGCTGCAGCTTAGTATTTCTGGGATTCTAGTTGCCACTCCTAGAGAAAAATGGCATAGATTTCCAATTCATAATGTTTCATGCAGGAAATGAGTAGAGGTGAGCCCACAAAGGAAAACAGTTTAGATAGAAGAGTTTCCTGCTGCAGAGCGTGAAAGGTGTGAGTCCAGGGGCTGTTAGAACCTTGCAGTTCGGTCTTCAGCCAGCTTTTGAAGGTTCTGGAGGTTCAGCGGGGAGACCACAAGCAGGAAGTCAAAAGGGCCAGATGCAGTTGGACCCTCCTGGGCTATTTGAAATCAAATACTACCAGCTTTTTAAAATGGAGAAAAACCATTTTCAAAATATACATGTTTAACATGGGCAGGTATAAAGTTCAGCATCACATAGTAATCTGCTACGTTGGGGTTGTGACCACTCTTCAGGTGGGCATGTGTTCTTCAGTTTGCCGTCATTGTACTCCACCTACCTGGCCCATGGACAATTGTTGAGTGAGGAAAGTTCTCAAAGACATGCATGGTTAGGATTGAGACTGAGAGAAGGAATAGTTTAAGATGAGGGGCTGCCCTGACACACTTTTAGGCAAAAACTTAACACCAGTGTCATAAACCTAGGATTGAGGCAGGCATGGTGGTGCACACTTGTAATCCCAGGACTCAGGAGGCTGAGGCAGAAGGATCACCATGAGTTTGAGGCGAGCCTGAGCTATATAGTTCAAGGCCAGCCTGAACTCCATAGCACAACCCTGTCTCAAAAATAAAAGAAACAATAAATATGCCTGAGATTGAGGTCACACTTGATAGAGGTGAAGTTGAGACCAAACTTGGTGGTGCTAGCCTTGGAAATACAGAGAAATTTTTCTTAAGATCAGAGTGAAGATAGAAAAGAAGGTTAAGGGATCTCATTTCAATGACCAGCTCTGTTACTGAGTGTGAAGAGAGTACGTTTAGGCTTGAGGGAAGTAATGCCTGAAAAAGACTTAGGAAGTAAGCAAGACTGCTTCTTGGGGGTGCCAGGATCGGATCACTTTGTGCGTTTACTCAGTGTCCTTGGCAGAGATCTGTAGCCCGGAAACTGGAAACAGAAGGCAGAGACTACTCCTGGCTAATTACAGCAGGCATTGGAAGAGTGGCACAGTTTGCATGTTCTTTATATGGAGTTTAATGCATCTCATATATTTAGATTTGCATGTGTGCCCATAAATTCATCCACAATCAGTGGGTTTTCCTCATGTTTTATGCACCTGTGATCTTTGGTTTGCAGTGTTGGTGAACACATTCTATACTCAGTAGTATGTATGCTATTTTTGCTAAGAGGGATCTTCATTTCAGCTCCTAAGTTTGCTGTTTTTGTAGCAAAAACTGTTGGGCAATTTAAAGTAGACATTTTGTATAGGCATGATGGTGCATGCTTGTAATCCTAGCTCTTGGGAGGCTGATGCAGGAGGATCAATGTAAGTTCAAGGCTAGCTTTTAAAAAAGAAATTTTGACTTAGCCAAATCTGAGGGAGAAGAGTGAAATGACTGTTTTAGAGACTGGTTTCTTTGAAACTATTAATAAATAGACGTGTATTTTAGTGATGACACGTTTGTGTTTTATTATAGATTATATAATGATGCATACTTTCTAAGAGTAGGTACTGGAAAATATTTTATCTCTTTGGCATTAAAGCTGTTCAGTGGCTTGTCAGAGAACCTGGTAATGACTCCACGGGCAGAATTCAGTGAATTCTTAAGGGAACATTTTGATTTTTAAGGAATGGATAGGTAAACAGTAAATTATTTTTTTAAAAATAGCTAGAATGTCACCTGATTTAGTCATATGTGATTATTTCAGTATGTTTATAACAACATACAGCCTCAGTTCTGCTTAGTGCAAATATACACTACAGACTATTTGGCAAAATCTTTAACATTCTTAAAGCTTTATGTTTGGCTTTTTTTGTGATCATTACATCCCAAAATTCTATTCTGTTATTGGTGAAGTATTTTGTAATGAGATATGGTTTACATTTCATTTCCTTACCTTTTAACAGGGGCTAGACTGATGACTTTTAAGGTATTTAAGTCCAGATTTCCCAGTTTGTTGTTTTACATAGAGAAATGTAGTATTAGGTATCTTGGCATAGAGAACTTTGAAAAAATACAGGTAGCTTTGGGATAGTCACATTTTAACCAAGAAACAGGAAGACTGAAAGCAATAATAGAACATGATCAGCATGGTGAAGAAAAAGAGAAAGCATCAGTAGCAACTTGTGTAATTATAGGAGCTCTTTGGCATCTTTGAGCAGAACTGACCTTCGTTTGTAACTCTGGGATAGATTGCATTATTTCAGAAGAACCAAGGCCCACAGTCACCTGGCCATTTATAAGCAGACCTGGCATTCCTCACTCTGTCTGGCTAAGTGCTTTCTCAGCCCCTTTCCCTGAGCTGGTTACACAGGAGAGCTTGGGTAAATAAAGCCTGGTTGTTGGAGTCCTTGGTGAGCTGCCCAGTTCTGAGATTGGGTTGTTGATTCTAAGTTAGGACAGTGCATAACCTGCATCCTGCTCCACGCACCACTGTGGGCAAGGTGAGTCTAGATTCACAGTCTACTTTAATGGTCACAAGAAAGTAGTCAGGAAAAGGGTTTTTCCTGTGTCCTTAGTCCACTGCCAGGATTTGACAAGAACCTTTTTTTCCCCCATTAAATTTATTGGTGCATTTTAGGTATAAAATACAGTTACATTCATCATTGGGATCTTGTACCATTGCATGAGTATCTTGGTTCTTATTTTTTTCCCCTTCCCCTGCCCTCCCTTCACCCCCTCCACCCTTCCCTATTTGCAAAGACTTTGTTTCCATATTTTTTCTTTTCCCTTCTTTCCCTTCCCCTACCCCTCCCACTTCCCCTGCTCCTTTAGACCTTTTCTTCCTATTACACAATATCAATTATACATTTTTAAAATTAAAATATCAAGATCTGGGAGACGTTACCACAGATTTTGCAGAATTTAAAAGGATATAGAAAGCATATTACAAAAATCTTTTTTGAAATAAATTTGACAACTTATAAGAAGTACCTTGGAAGACAAATTAATGAAACTAACTCTGGAGGAAATATAAAATTTGAATAGCACCTATAAAGTATATTCCTAGCTTGAAAACCTACCTATATGACAACAACAGGCTCATATACATTTCAACTGATAAATTATATCAAACATTTAAAGCAGAAAAAAGGAACACTTCTCACCTCATTTTAGGAACTCAACATTGTGCTAATCCTAAAACTGGATAAAGATAATAGAAGAAAAAAGTATGAACATAGATAGAAATTTGTTTAACAAAACAAACTATTGGAAGTCAGATCTGGCAGTATGTAGAAAATGGTTTTATTATAGGGATGGCAGTGTTGGTTCAGCATTGGAAGATCCACCCCCAAAAGTCATCATTTTAACAGAGGAAAGGAAAAAGCCATATGATCCTGTCACTAGTTGGAGAAAAAGTATTGGACTAAATTCTACAGCTGTTCATGGTAAAAGCTATCAGGAGACTAGAAGTAGAACAGAACCTTCTCAACAGATCAAAGACATGTACTCCATACTTCCAACAAAAACTCCTTCTATGAATGGAGACAATACAATGCTTTCTCCCTAAAGTGGGGAACAAGGGCAGATATGCCTACTCTTCATCTGTCCATTAGACTTTGAAACATAGGTCTAAACCAAAATAGTCTGGCAATAAAATGACACAACTAGGATAGGATTGGCACGGCAGAAGCAAAATCTTTATATGTAGATGAAATGATCACCTACAGAGAAAATACTAAGAAATCTCTAGGGGCCCCTAAAACTTGTACTTGAATTTAGCAGGATTAGAAAACACAAGGTATATATAAAAATTCAGGTCTGTGTATACTTGCTATAAATGAATTGGATATTGAAATTTAAAAGTTATGTAGGACTACAAAGGACCCAGAAAAGTAAAAAAGAAAAGAAAAAAGTGTTGGAAGACGTTTAGTACCATATAAGACTTCCTCTAAAGCTACAATAATCAAGGCAGTGTTGGTGTAAGGAAAGACATATAGATCATTGGAATAAAACAATCAAGAAATAGAACCACACATATATGGTCCACTAAGTTTTGAAAGATTATTTAACATTAACATTTTATAGAATATAATCACAATTCAAGAGCAGAGGAAAAGAGAGTGTTTTCAGCAAATGGTACTAGAACACCTGGTATCCATATATAAAAAATTGGCCCCTAAGGGCCAGGGATTTAGCTCAGTGGTTTCGATGCCTGCTGTGCAAGTGCAAGGACCTGAGTTCGATCCCTGGTACCAAAACAAACCAAAGAAAACAGAATAAACAGCAAAAAATAAAGAAATATAATAAATAAATATACAGTACTGAAGATTGATAATGATAATCCCCTCCCCTCAATATCAGAAATAAAGAAGACCTTTAAAAAAAATTAATCTCAACCCTTTATTTCCATACATAAAAATAACTTGAAGGGATCTATGAACCTAAATATGAAAGACTAAAACTATAAAACTTTAAGAAGAAATTATAAGGGAAAATGTTTATGAATTCAGGGTAGGCAAGAACTTCCTTGAATACAAAAAACATGATAAATGAAAGAAAAAAATTGATAAATGAACTTTAGAACTTTAAATGACATCATTAAAATGAAAAGTAGACCTTAAACAGACCATATTGACAATGCATATAACCTATGACCAGAATATATAAAGAACTCTTACAGCTCATTAATAGACAATCTAATTAAAAAGTAGACACAGGAAGATGGTAAATAGCTAGTACAGCACAAGGAATGGTGTGCAACACTAGAATCAGAAAAATATTAATCAGTACAATAACAAGACTGAATCATACACATTAGGGAGATGAAGTTGAAAGTTTTTAAAGCCTTGTCATGACTTTCTTTTTGTTGGATTCTCCCCCTTTGCGTTCAATTTGTCACGCCCAATGGATTCATTCTGCTGGGTTTCCTGGGGTTGTGATCCTCATTGTCTTTTCCTAGGGTATTGTCTAAAACTTTTTGGAGTGCCGGTTTGGTATTCATGAAGTTCCTAAGGTGCTCTTTATCATGAAAGTATCTTATTTCTCCATCAATTTTGAAAGATAGTTTTGCAGGGTACATCAATCTGGGTTGGAGGCTGAAGAACTTGTTTTTAAATGGTGACTTGCTTTACATGTTTCAGTACAATCATCCTTTGGTTGTCCTGTTTAAATAGAGTAGTGGTGTGGTTAGACTGAATGAACATAATCCAAAGATAACTTGCTCAGTTTGTTGGAAATTTTTCTGGGATAGAAACGCACCATTCTCTCCTGCTTATTTACTAAACTGCTCTTCCCCATGACTTGGAGCCATCAGTTGTTTTCCCATCTCTGCACTTGGAATCTATTCAGCTGTTCAGCACTGTTTTCCTCTCCTATGATGTGAGTTCCTTGAAGACTAGAGCCATGTCATGTGTCTCTAGAATAGCACAAGACTGGTATGCCCTGGGTAACTTCTCAACAACTGTTTAAAATATAACTGGTAAGGCGTTCTTGTGTTTGCTTTTTATAGTGGTGCCCCTCTTAAATCCTAGCTCTGTCCCTTACTAGTAGTAACATCCTGGGTTTGTGACTTAGTCTAAGTGCTCTTTTTTTTTTCTTTTTGTGGTAGTGGGTATTTACCCAGGGCCTTGTCTATGTGAGGCAAGTTTTCTACCACTAACCTACATCCCCAGGCCCCTGCTTCTTCATTTGCTGAGGGAAGATTGATTGTCATAATTGCAGAAGTGCTTGGATTCACTGACACCTATCCAACACCTAATCTACTGATTGCCAGGAAGTGCTGGGTTTTCCTTTTCCTTTGTTACAATTAGCATTAAACAAGGCATTTTGTGAGGCCTGAGGAAACTCATTCTTTCTATGGGCTTTGAAATATTTATTATAATTTCCCAGAGAACACAATAATCCCCGATCTTGAGATTGTTAGTTGAAATCATCTGAAGAGAGATCCTATGTATAAATGTTAATATTCCTATGAATATGACTAGAGGGATTAGCCAAAATGTTTTCCTGTTCCTGGTTATATTTGAGCTAATGCTTGAAGGGAAGTGTCCAGAAAGGGTGTACTGAAGGGAGTCACAAGCTTTTCATGGACAATCCGCATTTCAGCTATGAAGTGCCAGTGTAATATCTGATCCACCAAAGTCAGTGTGTGATTACAAATAGATAACCAAAGTATTTGTGTACAAGGGAAACTCCAGATGCCATATACTTTCTGAGGGTTCAGTTTAAATTTTCAGGAAAGGGCCCTATTTGTTTTTACTTCATTTGTGTTTCCTGAGGGGGTTTTGGTCCACGCAGCCCGGCTGGAGCAGGTGCTTAGACTCAGAACGTTTTGAACTCTGACATGCAGCAGCTCCTTTTCTTCTGTAGCATCTGTTTTTCTAGTTCCATAAAGAAGAGAGAAAAATAATTTAATGACATAGGTAAGACCATTAGCTTGTTATGTTTTGTATTAACAAGTACATTGATAGCTTCTCTACACGTAAGAGATACAGGAGGTAAATTTTTTAAAAACATTGGGAAAGTTAATTTTTTTTGCCACATTTCACTTAGTAATTACAAACAATATCAGTCTTCTTTTCATAGCATTGAATTAAATCTCAGCCATATAAAAACCCACTGGTAGCGACCCAGAAGTCTTCCATAGTCATGAATTTTTCTGTAGAATTTCTAGGCCTATTTATATTATAGAAAACTAGAAAAACCTGATAAGTGGCAGTTCATCACATTCTCCCTCGTTTATTTCCAAGTCATTATCTACTTTTTTAGTATGGCATCGCAACCTTGATTCTTCACTGTTTCGTGCAGTGAAGCATTTGCTTGCGATAAGTCCTCGGTGTTGAAGAAATCCTGGGCTGGTGGTTAAAAGAAATACAGTGACAGGCTATGAAATAGTGTTGTCATAACTTTCAGTGGCTAGTAAATAGGCTAGTTGCCTTCTGACACCATTTTGAGTGAAGGCAATTTAATTGCATTGCTTCTGTTTAGATAAGCATTTGGAATCCACAAATGTGTGAATGATGTGGGTAAAGTATTTCCATTATATAAAGATTTCGATTTCTTAAGTGATTTTTTTTTTTAAGTTCCACTTTACATCAAAAGTTACTTGAAAAATGTCGCTGTGTGTGTACATGAAGAAAACCTACCAATGTATGTAAATCTAGGGATTGTAACAAATTGGAACCTTGCAAACATTTAACTGACAGTTGATTTATCCCCACATGACCCTCCCCTCGTCTTGTTAAAATAATTAAACAGTCTGAAATTAAGAATCTGTAAATTTTTTTAGCTGTGTTATTTCTACTTGAAGAGGACTTTCCCTGTTGGATGAAGATTAGTTTCTGGGCATATCACATTCATGCTTCCAGCCTTATTGCTTCTTGCAGCATAAACAATAAACACTCAAACCACTAAGCATTTAGCAGGATACTCGAGAAGGAAGGTTGCAGCCATTTGAGCTAATTTTTGCATGCTTTGTCAATTCAAATTTTCTAGTAGGTTGAAAATCCACTTTGGTTTGCAGTGGTGATGGATTTTATCCTCTGATGACTCAACCTTTTCGATTTTTGAAAGAGAAGAGTTTTAACCTTTGCAGTCATGTAGCACTTCAAAATTCCAAACAAGAATCCAACTCCTTGACTCTTAAAATGATACTGTGTGTTTTGTTTTTCTAGGATGGGAGGGACAAGTGGGTAGTTAGTTCCTTTTGCAATTGAAATAACTGTCATAAATCAGAGAAAGTGCTGGAAGGGACCTCAGGAGTCATTGATTTCAAATCTTCAAAGAACACCAAGGCCCAAAGACAACTTAAGTTTTTCTCAAGGTCATTCAGTTAGTTACTTGTCTCGTCATTCCAGGTGAGAGCTTTTCCTCCCTATGCAGTATATTCCTAGTGGTTTTTGTAATCCCACTTGGTTCCCTGCTTTCCCCAAATAAAAGCTTTTGGACTATGCCAGTGGCATTAGAATAATAGGGACATAAAACTTGATGATGGTTACTAAAGGAGATCTTTTTCCCATTATTATTTTAGTGATTTAACTATGGAGGGCATTTTAAACCTTTAGCTAATTTCAGACTGTTTTTTCCTAATCATTTGATTAGCTTCTGCTGATAAGGTTGTGAAATCCTGATTTTTTACAGCTAAAGATGAAGTTAATTTTTCAGTAAATTTTCAGGTAATGGGTAACCATATCTTGACCTTTTAAAGAAAAACTGTTAAACTCTGGGAATATAAGAACACATTTTCACTTTTGATTTATTCACGCCAGCTGTTTGGACACTTGGGTTTTCTGTCATTGTTGCTGAGCACTGTGCAAAGTGTAGTGGACCCTTGACTTACAAACTCAATTGGTTCCCCAGGGCTGGTTGTAATTCAAGTTTGTTGTTAAGTCAGTACAGCTGAGATCTGGATGTTTACCTGGGTACACGCTACAGATAACAAGAGGCAGATGAATCTTCCATTAACCTAATTAACCCCAGTTGTTCATATGTCATGCCTGTCATAACTTGAGGGTTCACTGTACTTAACATGCAGTGTTGATCAGTTCTTTGCAATAGCCCAGCCAAGGCGTGTGAGGCTGTGTAACCTAAGGACTAGGACTTGACAACGGGGCAACACACTTTGGGAGAGAGCATGGGGTGGGAAAAGCAGTCCACAGTGCTGGTCAACCTATACAGCATGTTCTTTCCTTTACTCCCTACCCCACCCAGGCCAGTGCAGAGATGACCCGCATCACTCTTACCCTGTGCCCTTCGGACGTGCTCTCCACTGGCCCAGGCTTTATAAATCTCAGTTTTTGACATCTCCTTCCTGCTGCCCCTGACTGCCTAAGTTTGGCAGATGTTGAAGCATACCCAGTCAAATCATCCTTACTGTTTGAATTTTCACTCCCTTCCCAGGTGTTTCCCCCTCTTTCCCGGTAAGATCTATGCAATTAAAAAGAATACAACTTTTGCCTCTTTCTGCATCTCCAGGTTTTTTGTTGCAGGGAAACTTACAGGTTCCCTTCAGAATCAGTGGATATAGAAGTTGACCACTCTTAGTCTTTAAATCAAGAGGAAGAATTGAGGTCATACCACCGAACTGTCTAATGAATAAGTATTTATTGATGCATTCAGATGAGTGAGAGTTTAGTAAGCTTTCCCTGACATTGGCATACTTGGGCCCGCTGATTTTCTGTCCTTTAGCAAATCTCACTTCAGTTCTGTTGGCACAAATGGGGTTCATAAACTTTATTTTCCTTTCTCTGAAGCCTGACACCCAGTGGTCAGCCTTTGGAACCAGAATATTCCCGTGGGAGTTAACTAAGGCATGAAGACAATTTCTTAGCCTCCCGTTTCACACTTTATCTTCATTGTGAGAGAAGCAGCTGAAGTTCTGAGCCAAGGGCCAACAGGAAGAGCCACATGGCTTCTGAACTTCCCTTCCCAGGGGTTCGCCTTTAAGAGATGGCAGTTTTGAGCCACTTCCTTGCTCAGTGTCTTCGCTCACTGATGAGACTGTTCATCCCCTCATCTTTTAGAGAAGGGGAAAGTGGTGCCTCTTGCCTCGTCCAAGGCTCAGGCTCCAAAGTTAGACTTGAAGAGAAGGCACTATTTAGCTCAGTACGTCTTTAAGTGTTGTGTCAGAGACACATGCTGGACTGTTTCAAGAAAAATTTTAAGACATGGCCACTTTTCCCTCCAACATTGAGAGTACAGTTTTTGACCTGAGAAGTAATATGAAAAGTAGTTGGGCTTTACTTGAGGGCCATCTACAAAAATGAAAACTGTCAAAACAAGAACCCCACTTGGAACACACACAGGTCAAAGGCAGGCAAGTCTCCCAGCAGTCATCTCTCAATGCATGTGCTCAAGGCTTTTGGATGAGGAGCCCAAACTGTTTATATTGGGGTCTCCCTGTCTTTGTTGGTGTTTGCTGACACCTTATAATTGAATTATCACTTTTAAGGAGTTAATTGCTACCTTGGTACTACAGGGATTAAGTTGGGTAATCAATGTGACAAATGCCGTGTAGACTCTAAGATCTCTGATAGGCACTCTGTATGTTTCTGGCTTGGGGGCATATGGTGGTCATATCAAACTCCCCTCGTGAGTTTGATATGACCAAACTCCCCTCGTGAGTTTGATATGACCAGATAACTAGTTTAGGTCAATAGGACTTAGCAGAAGTGACATGGGTCACATCTGGATGGAAGCTCTAAAGGCATTGTCAGTGTAGAGTTCATGCTCCCTGTTCCTGCCATAAAAACTTTCTACATCGAGGTGCTGCCAATCAAAGCTCCTGGCTGACTCAAGATGGAGTGGAGCAAGAAACCAACCTAGGCTGTAGAAACCACTGAGATTTAGGGGCTGTTTATGTCCCCATATAACTTAGCCCATCTTGACTGATAGGCAACACATGCAAGTCTTACACAGTATTATGCTATTACGCAGGGCTTATGGTGAAGGTATAGTTGCGAATTGTTTTGAAAACTGAATTCTGAACTCAACAGAAGGTAATGCCAAGATTCTTCAAGAATATGTTTGTGCCAAGACCCATTTTCAGTAATTTAATAAGCAGTCATAGAAAAAGGTGGAAATGGAGATTTAGCCACTCTTCTCTCTGCTCCTGGCAGTGTGCTAGACCTATTTGCACAAATGAGCTCATTCAATCGTAACAACCCTGGGAGGGACCCAGTATATTTTCCCTTTGCACAATATAGAAGGTAGGGCAGAGAAGTATTAAATGTTTCAGGTCGCATAGCTAGCTAATAAGCAGGTGAGGAAATTATTTTCGAGAGCACTAAGTGCTACAAATTGGTGCTTTAATGTACAGTGCTGGTTTCAGCTTAAACCTGCAGATTTGATACACGTACCTACTTGCTGAAGTTTAGTTGCTCAGTTTAAGAGTTACACTTATTCTGAGTTAGAAATGGAAAAATAGGTGTGTCCACTGCAGCTTGTCCTTCCTCGACCTTAACCTTGCAAAAGGTCACCCTGATTAAGCTCAACATCATGCATTAACTGGCTCTGCCTTGTGGGTCTGTTATTAGTAACTTGGAACTTAACTCACTCTTGTTCTTGGGGAATGTTGGGTGGACTGTATTTTATCAGAGCTCTTTTGTTTTATTGCTTGATTTCCTGGTTTATATTAGGTCTTCTCTTAGAAAAGAAAAAGCCCCATCAACCTAACATGATGTGAGTTATCACATGCTACACTTTCAAGTCCAGATTTTTTTTTTTTTTTTTTTTTTGGTACCGGGGATCGAACTCGGTTCCTTGCGCTTGCTTGCGCAGCAGGCAGTGAAACCACTGAGCTAAATCCCTGGCCCATGTCCAGATTTTTTTAAAAGCTTGCAAAGCCAAAAGCACTCATTTACATTTACTACAAATTATGAATTGCTGAAAGTTAGCAACATTTAATTGCTTAAGAATATCATTTACCACACATTATGAATACACCTTAGCTTATTATGTGGCTGTATTAACTCACCTTTACGCATTTCTGTGCTCAGGCACGGAATGGGAGTTCAGCAGTTTGCTGGTGTTTCAAGATCTGTTTTATACCAGTGTTAAAACAGTGGTCCTCAATTCAGCCCATTGCCCCACACCAATTAAAACAAAATCTTTCTCAATTTTGGGCCCAGGTATTGAGATATGGTCCCACTTGATTGCAGTGTGAACCCAGAGTTGAGAACTCCAGAGTTGAAAATGTGAACTCTAGTGTCAGACTTGGATTCAAATTCTAGGTCCATTGAAGAAGTCACTTAACCTCTTCCAGTTCTGTGATCTGTAAATGGAAATAGCATCTACCTCATATTTTTTTATATATCTTATCATTTATCATATCATATATATATATGGTATAGTTCCTAGCCACAGTCAGTTTTTCAGTAAGTTATGATTTCCTTTTAAATAAGTAGGAAGTATATGCCATAGGTCAGAGCTGACAAGAATGCCTGTTTTTTCAATGAAGCAAACTCAACCTTGCCTACATTCATGTATCTAGGCCTAAGATCCCGAGTTTCTTTGTCATCTTTCCATGTTGGCAGCATTTCTTCCAGTTAGCCAGTATGAGTGAGCAGAGTGTCTTCCATGGGATGTGAGTCTGACCTATCTGGTCATCCACACAGCTGGTTCTCTTGCTCCCAGCCCATGCTTCCTTTCTATGAAGGCTGTGTTGGATGCCAGAGCCCAGGGCCTGGGGAAGTGAAGGGGCTTTCTCTGGTATGGTGACCCGGGCCTCAGAGAGGCTGTAGGATGCAGTGGTGAGTGTGAGACACTGGAATGAGCCAAGTCCAGTTCAGGCCCTGGCTCCATACTCTGGCTAAGTAACATCACATCTCAGGGGCATTTTCTACATCTGTTCAGTGCTGATGCCTTTTAGGGCTGAGGTTAGGTTTGAATATAGTGATTCTTCCATTTTCCAATTGTGTGACCTTGGGATAATTACCCTTCAATACCTTGATATTATCATCTATAGAATGGGATGGTAACAGCACCCACTACACAGGACCCATGTGATGATTCAATAAGATTATGTCTGTGAAATGCTGAACATATGCCTGCTCTGTGCTCAATACCTAAACAATGGTGGCTGCCATCGTTGTACCTTGTTACAGGAAATTGCCCTTTCCCCATCCCTCTGCATCAGATGTGATGAGGTGACACTCCTCCGTGGCCTTGCCAAGTGTGTCCCAGCTTGCTGCCCGCCCTGGGTCCTGTTGGTGGCAATTTCCCTTCTGTTTGCCTGGCCTTCTATGTCTTCCATATCCGTAGCACACACATGAGAATGGGGAGGAAAATCAGGGTCCAGCATCCTGTTTGTTAGAAGATGGTGAACACACCACTGGATTATGGGTTATGGTTACCCATCCCACCTTTTTACCCTGACAGTAAATCTTCACACAAGAAGCCATTTGAAGTTCACAAGCCACCTGCAGAGACCTGAGATGGACACTGTTCCCCCCATTTTTGCAGTTGTGAAAATGGAGGAAACATGCCTTCCCGGGCTTTGTTATTGAAGGCTAAACCTCAGCTCTCTTCTTTTTAGACCAAAGGTGCAGGTGCAGAGGATTGAGTTAATCATACGTGCCCTTTGGTAAATGACATTATTTGTTCAAATAAATTTCCTCTGGCAGTACATAAGCATGGCTGTGCTCCAGGAAAACATTATTTTCAGAAACAGGCTAAGGGTGGGTTTGATCTGAGAGCCATAGTTTGCTAATCCCTGCTCTCACATAACTATTCTGTGTTTCATGTGAATTTTCTTGTTTTTATGTCTCCTTTCAAATGATATTTTATGGGGCTGTATTTTAAATTTACATTTTATGAATCGTTTAGTTTCTTTTTTTGTTTTTCTCTCAATGCAATGCCTAGAGATTTCATTCTTGCCATGGGTACATCTAATATGATGCTTCTGACTGTGCCGTTCGCGAGTGCCACCTCGTCTTACCACCCACTCTTCTGGAGAGGGACACACGAATTGTCTCCAGCTCTCCTTTGCCACACACAAAGCTGCAGTGGCACCTTCTTTGCCATCTGTGCTCTACCAGATTCTAGAGTGGCCTTGCTCAAGTGAGTGGCGCCATATTGCTCCTCTGGATGGCGGCCCAGGGCCCCACCGTAGTTACCTTGCTGCCAGCTGTAGCTACTGGTCCACTTTCTCACTTTTGCCAACTTAATATCTCATCGTTCTCATTTCCATTTCTGTGGTTACTAGTGAGTTTGAACATGATTTCATTTGCATTTAAGTCTTAAGTTTTCTAATTGAAAAGCCAGGTTCCTTTTTTAAAGCCTCAACCGGCCCTGCCCAGATCTGAGATTTTTTGATGGAGATTTTCAAACACAGGATAGCTGTTCTACAGTGCACTCCCATGTAGCTCCCCCCTGCCCTGCCCATCATCGATAGTATTTTGCCAACCTGTTCCAGCACTTCCACAATACATTTGTAGTTGTTACAGGAAAGTTTTAAAGCCAATCCCAGACCATATGCCATCTCAACTCATAAGTACAACTTGGCTGAGTCAAGATTCTTTGAAAAACAGCACGTATGCCATTATCTCAACTAACCCAATTGACAGTTGTCCCTTCACTCCCATATTCCTGTGCTTGGTTGTCTGGATCTGGCTGGTTGTGTCTACATGGTGTCTTTGATCTTGTGCCTGGCTTCTGACCTGCAAAGCTGCATGCCTGTAAGCCGTGATGGCCTAAGGCTGCTTAGCTATCCCCAGCTTACCTATTACCAGCCTTCCCAGGGCTCTACCTGCCACTCATTCCCTGACCAGTTGGCCATGAAGACTGAGGATCTCAGTATTGCGACTAATCAAGTGTTGACTGCATATCGGCATGGTAGGCTGTGTAATGTCCCCCCAAAGTGTTTCTTGTCCTCATCCTTGGAACCTTTGATCATATTATCTTCCATTCCAAAAGGAACTTCCTACATGTGATTAAATAAGCATCTTAAAATGAGAAAATTATCTTGGATTATTCGGCAGGACTATTCTAATCATATGGGTCCTTCTAAGAGGGATCGGTAGGGTCACAGATCGGAGATATGATGATGGAAGCAGAGATGGGAGTGATGTAAGGGAGGGACCACAAGCCAAGGAATGCAGGTGGCTTCTAGAAGCTGGAAAGGACAAGAAAACCCTTGCTCCCCTAGAGCCTCCAGAGGGAATGCAGACCTCCTCACACCTTGGGCTCAGCCTGCAGGCCTATTTCACCTTTTCAAGGGGTCCAAGTTAATTTGTGTTGTCCTAAGACACTTAAGTTTGTGGTAATTTGTTACCGCAACAATAGGAAATGAATGCAACCTATATTTCATGCTTGGTGCACCAGCTATAAATCACTGTGGTAATGCCCAATAATGTTTCCCTGTCTGAAATGTTCCTCACCCCAGATACCCACATGACCTTCTTCCTCGTCCCTTTTACCTTCTTGAATCTCTGTCCAAATGCTACCTACTCAGGTCTGTTTCAAGTAAAACATAATTTGTCACTTATAGCGCTGATTACAATCTGACATGAATATACAAGTGTATATTTTTATTTAGATATGAGATCAGAGACTGACTTTTGGTCACTGTACATGACACAAAGTAGGGGCTCCCACTAAATAATGTTGAAATACTGAAGGGAGGGAGGCTCTTGCTTGTAGTAAGAATCCTCTGATTGAAGGGCTTCCTAAATGACATTCTCACTTCCCTGTGCTCGTGTTGTTTGTACATTTCTTCCTCGAATCTTTCAATGTAACAAGGACACTGCTTAAATCATGAAATGCTTGAAACACGGCAGGTTGCCAGCAAGAAATCAGCATTCATTCGACACTGCAAATGAGAAAAACAGGAGCTTCTGGTCCAAGGCCAATAGCTTTTAAAACCATAATTGTAGGGATTTGGGCCACTGTACTGGGCCAAGGGCAAAGGTGAGCCCCTGGCTCTGAGCAAATGGTCCACCTGGTCTTCCTGGGAGAAGCAGAGTCTTCTAGGGCAGTGTGTGGTGAAGTTGAATCCTAATTCACCATCCATGGTCAGCAGCCCTGAGGGGACCAGGAATTCCCTGCCGTTCGGTGTGGCTGCTTTTGTGATAATGTTGGGCTTTGGGGGGATATTACACAGCCTACCATGCTGATACCAAGAGCCTGGCTTTCTTGGCTCCATGAGAGGGCTATCAGGCACCTGGTGACTGCGGCAAACCCTGTGGTCCCAGCACTGAGGCTTTTCCTGAGTGTCCAGGGCAGTCCTGAAGAGTTCAAGGCTCCAGGAGCAGACTTGAAAAAGTGGGAATGGAAGTCAGTGGATGATACCTCTGTTTCTTCAACTGAGGTCAACACCATGTCCCTAGCAGGTAGCACACCTGCTCCCCTGCAGCAACTTGCTTGATAATTCTCCTTTTATTGGCTTCTTTCTCTATGCTGGCCTCACTTCCCTGCCAGTATTTCCAGAGATCGCATCAAAGAAAATACTTGCATGGAACCTTTGTCTCGGGGCTTCCTCTCGAAGAACCCCACACTGGAAATTGGCTCACAGCTTCCCCGTAACCAACAGATTTGCCCCATGGGTTCTCCACACGGACATCTGAGCGTCTGCCTGGGCTTCCTGTCTAGAAGGGCCCCTCTGTTCCCTTTGCCTGCCTGAATCCCACTCATCTTCCAGCCGCCCCTTCCCTGTCCCCAGACTCGTCCTCACCGTCCCTGACTGCTGTGGCTTTTTCCTTCCTCCCAGCCTTTGGCGTCTAGTCCCTGCTTGTAGGGGTTCTAATGTTGCTCAACTCCTGATGCAGTCGGGTTGGGTGGGGTGGACATTTCACTCCTAGTGAGACCATAAATTCATAGTAGGACCACATCTTCGACTTTTTAATTTCTTTTAGAAACTAGGTTTTGGGGCCAGATACCTAATTGTTTTGCCTAATGATTGAAGTACCCAAAAACAGGGTGAGGGATTTAGCTCAGTGTTTCCACTGCCTGCCTCGCAAGCACAAGGTCCTGAGTTCGATCCCTGGTACCAAAAAAAAAAAAAAAATGTCCAGAAACAAGCATTGTGTCAGGTTATAGAAGATAACACCCAGCTCAAATAGTGTCAAGCAAAAGTGGGTATACATTGCTTTATAATGGAAAACTCCACGGGTGTGTTGGTTCATGCAAGACCCAACCAAGGCTCAGACAATGGCTCTGGGACTCAGTCCTTCCCCTCCTGTCCCCTCTGTTGTCCTCCCCGCTGGCATTGGTTTTGGGTTCCTCTTAGGGACCCCAACAATTACTAACTTCATTGTTATCTGTATTGGTTGAAAAATCCCAGTGCCTTTCCTGGGAGCACTTCCTGGATGCCTTGCTGGGAACCAGACTCCCTCGGAGCCAGTCCCAGCTGGCATGCCGCTGAATGTCCATCCAGACTGGGTCTTGCACATCCCCTGGATGAGGAAAATGGAGGAGGATGGGGCATGGAGCCCACATGACTCACAGAATCAGAGAACCTTGTGTGGGATTCTTCAAAGGAACCTGGACTGCTGCTATTGCAGACCATGGAGCCAGATGGTATGAGGTTGGACAATTTATCTCACCATGCCTGCTCCTCATCTATAACATGGCGATACTGGTAGTAGTGTCTACCACAAAGCAGTGTGCTGAGTGTCTTAATCCTGGCAGGATTAATGACAACATAGCTGGGTAGTTTATAAACAAATCTATTTCTCAGTTTGGGAGGCTAAGGATCAAGGCACCAGCAGACTCAGTGTCTGGTGAGGGCCTGCTCTGTGGTTCACATATGGTGTCTCTTCCCTGTGTCCTCACGTGGTGGAAGGGGTGAGTTAGCTCTTCAGGGCCTCTTTTATAAGGGGACTAAGCCCATGAATGGGAGCTACCACTCTTGTGACCTAATCACCTCCCAAAGTCTGACTTCTAAAACCAGCAGTTGCAGGTTAAAATGTCAAGCTCAGAATTTTGGGCGAGACGCACTCATTCAGACCACAACATAGAGTTAACACAGCACACTGAGAACTTTCATTGCCTGATCCACGAAACATGTTCGCTCAATGCTTGGAATTAGTACAGTGAGCTCAGGAAACGTTTTGAAATTGAAGAAGCTTTCCCTTCCATCAAGAATGGAACTGGTTGGTTGCCAAGAAAATGATGATCTTGCTGGACTCTCATGGACTGACCTTGTCCAGAGAGTAGGTGGCTCCTTACACTCGCATGCCTCACTTACCGCATCTAAGTTCCTGTTTTACCATCTCAGTCTGTTGATTGGAGTTTCCTGTCTGTCTTGCATGAGTCACACCCTGAAGTAATGCATCATCTATAACCTCCAGCTTCAATTCTTAAAAATTCAGAGGAACTTAAATATACTTGGCAGAGCAGAATCCTAGAGTCTTACCATTTCCTCCAAAACTTTATGGTTGTCTGGCCCATGCCAAATTCAGCAGCACAGGTTTTATTAGCAACTTGTATCTCTGCAATCATGCTAAAACATTCAACTTGGTTTTCATAGGAACAAAAACTTCTATTTTCCCACTTGTTTTTAAATAGGCTTCATGACATATAATTCAACTATTGGAAGCAAATAAGTATAATTAGACCGTTACTACCTGAGAACAAGATTCCTCTTCTAATCACTGTTGATTCCAGACTTAAAGAGTTATGTGTATACATCACAGATGCTCAGATGTCTGTTGAATGAATGACAGACGTTGACAAGTGGGTAGAACACAGGGTTGACTCAACAGGTGGAAACTGGGTGTGCTCAAGTGGGGCCTATCCGTTTCCAGCATTTCATGGGCCATGGGCACCATCAGTATGATCTACAGGGTCAACATGGCTTACAGTTAGTTAAGGGATAGTTGATTACACCAGTGACTATCACATTATGCGTAATATATGTAGAGGAAGGATCCAGAAGCATCTGTTACTTTTGATAATCACATGTTTCTCTTAAGCTGAGGACAGGCCACTTGCCTTAACTGGAGGGAGGGAAGCAAAAAGTAATGTGACATCTCCATTCCAGCAGGAAATTAAGAATATAGATTGTTTTTGAAAAAAATCTACTTAATATGATTATCTTAAAATATGCCTTAATACCTACTATTTTCATAACAAATTCTAGAAAGCAAGGCTCAAGAAAAAATAGTAGTAGGATAGGTGTCTGTTCATGAAGGTTGGCACTGTGTTGGTGTTTCCACCCCTCCCCACTCCACAAACTCCCCACTCCAGATCACTGGGGCCTGGAAAATTCTGCCCGCTCAGTCAAGACTGGAAGAAAATAAATTCCCAACAAGAAGCCAACCCCTTCAGGGAATTGTAAGTATGGTTATTGTAGATTTGGAAGATGTCATTTGTATTTTTTTAACAAAAGACATAGTAGTTTTTCTGAGTACATCACAACAGGATTCTTCCACTTCCCCAATGTAACCTTCAATGTGGGGTCTGGCGAACAATGGATTCACCTGAGGAGTAAGACCAGGTTTTAGACTGACTGGCCACTGGCCTGCGGTCACCTTGCACTTGGGAACTAGAGCACATGGCTAAGCTCACAGGGACAGCAACACTGACTGGCCAAACTGAGGGCTGTACCTGTGGCCATTGTACATCGTGTGATACTTCTTGAAGAGTGTAAGATTGGCGGGATACCACCCACTGCACCAACCTTAGTCACAAAATGGATAATGGATGCCACTCTGGTCTACCTCCCACCCCCACCTCCATTTTGTTATTTTCTTCCCTGCTGCCTCCCCTCATGGTAGAGTGGTCCACATATTTCAAGTCTAGGCTAACCACCGTTTTCTTGACTTTTCCTCAGAGATATTAAAAACAAACCAGAAAACCAATAATACCCAAAACAGTTGGGTCTTGATGACAGTGTTGTGTTCTGGCTGTGCCCTCTGTTGAGAAAGTGCTCTTTAGATTACCTTTTTTATTTTTTTGGTACTGGGGATCAAACTCGGGTCCTTGCGCTTGCGCAGCAGGCAGCGAAACCACTGAGCCAAATCCCCGGCCCCTGAAGGTGCTCTTTAAAACTGCCCCTCCTTGCCTCGTCACTCCACCAGCCCTTACTGGTGCTAGAGGACACATCTCAGAGAGGGAAGCTCTAGCTGGCTTCCCTGCTCTCCCATCCACCCTGGGGAGGGGAAACTCCTCTCCCGTGACCCCACACTGTTTGACTCATAGCTCTGTCACACCTACTTATCAGCAACATGATTTGGTCAATAAATGATAGGTTTCTGGTGTACTCAAGTAGCTTCCAAACCTGTATGGCAGTGGCTCACAATAAGACATACATGTTTCATGGCAGCCCAGTGTACACACTCATACTCAAGTATGTAGAGCAAACCGAAAGGGACAAGGAAGACTACACACATTTAGTTTGTGTGGTGTGTGACTATTCATCGTTTCTATTCTATTTATTTAGAAATGCTGGACCTGACCCACTCAGAACTAATTCCACAACAAACTGCATGTTGAGACTCTGGTTTTACAGACTCTTCTGTCATCTCCCATGTGTCTCGGTGCTTAACACAGCATCTGGCCCCTAGCAGGCCCTCGATGTGCATGTCAGAGACTATGTCAGGATGATGGTGAGGGGTGGCCTTACCGTTCAGCCCTTTGATTGCTCTTCATTCTTTGTCTCCGGGTCTTCTCAGTATCTTTCATAGTTCTTAAAAGTAAACAATACCAAATTGATCAAAACCCCTTAAAATATGTATTAAACAGTAGAAAGGTTACTTCTACTTGTAATTTTTTTTTTTTGCCCTTGTGCATAATTTTCTTAAAAACACTCAAGCATCCTGATGGCTCTTTCCCATCTGAGCAGCACAGTGAGATCTGTAGGCAGTGTGTGTTTCATCATGGTTTCCTGGAGGTTTTTGCCTTGGCACTGGTTGCTCTTTCTCCAATGATAATTACATTGCTTGGTATGTATGAGTCTTCTGATGGTTAATTTTATGTATGAACTTGGCTATGCCACTACCCAGATGTGCAAGCAAACAGTATTCTAGATGTTTCTGTGAAGGTATGTTCTAGATGAGATTTAATGCCATGGACTGAGTAAAGGACATGGCCCCCATAAAGTGGGTCTCATCCAATCAGTAAGCCTCATCCAATCAGTTTAAGGGTCTAAGAAAAAGACTGATTTCCACAGAAGAAAGCCAACCACCTCAGGACTGAAATGGCAACTTCTCCCTGGGTCTCTGGCCTACTGGTCTACCCTACAGGTTCAGACAAGCCTTCAGAGTCACGTGAGCCAAATCCTTAAAAATCAACCTCTTTCTATCTCTGTCTGCCTCAGCCCTCTCTCTTCCTCCTACCCGTTGGTTTTGATTCTCCATAGAATCCTGATCAGTGCAGGGCTACCTTCAAGCTTCTGCGCCTTTTCACCAGTGTATGAAAGTCATGTTGACACCACCTCTCCAGCTGATTGGCAAAAACTCCGTAGACTCAGGAGTCAGCAGTGGACAGGGATAAGAGGTGTCCATGGCCAGCTTCATATAGAGTATAGGAGTTCCTTTGAGGCCCCTTTTTGGTCAGTGTATCAGACAGTGCTTTCTAGAGAAAAAGACTTAATGCAAGGTATATAAATCTATAAGGATTTACAAGTTAGGCTTACAAAGGCCGCCCACAGAGTCAGGTTTGGAACAGTGCAAAAAGGCTGTCTGGGTGCTGAAAATCTGAAGGATCCAGTCAAAAGTCGAAGGCCTGGAGTTCCCTGTAGTGTCTTGTGTGAGTCCGTATCAGGGGGGTCAAAGGGCCTGCTGTGGAAGGCTGAAGGATCTGTGCTGGAAGCCAAGAGATGATGTCCAAGGTGATGGTGATGGCTGGAGCTCCCCTGAAGAAACAGGAGCAGCCTTCCTTCTCCATTTCCCTTTGTGCCATTCAGGCGGCAAGCCTATTGGTTGCTGTCCCTCACACCCAGGGTGGGTCTTTTGTCTGCAGTAGATCCCTTTAGCCATATCCAGAACTATGCTGATCCAATTTCGTCAGGTGTTTCTTACTCAGGTTGACACAATCAGTTAACTATCACAGTCACCAACAGAAGTGGACTCCAGTACATTAGGCCAAAGAAGAATTTCTTGAGAGCATGTGGAGAGCTTATGGACTTGTTGAGGGTCCTGGAGAATGAATGAGTCTCAATTTCCAGAACTACATCTGAAAACATGGGTTTGGTCTGAGGAGGAAATTGCCACTGAACAGCAAGTTCGCTTCTCTGTCAAGACCTTGATTTCACCAGAGACACTGGTGTCCCCAGCACTGATGCCAACTCTGTCAGAAAGTCAGCTTTGTGGCCAACACCATCCTCAGACACCAACCTTATTAGCAAAATGGATGCCCTGCTGGGTGGAGCCTGGGTCACATCCAGCCGCAAGGGAAGCTGGGAAGGCAAGTTTTCAGGATCTGACTTGGGGAAGAGTCACATAATGTAGAAAGTATGTTGATTGGTGTAGGCAAAGTGTTCCACAGGGCCCGGGCAGCACACAAACAGGACAGATGTCCAGTGTGCTTTTACCAGACGCCTCTCCCCACCTGTCATCTCTGCTTCTGTTCCTCCAGGGCCGGGGAGACAATCTGGCTCAGCCCTAATTCTGAGACAAGTTTCTGCAGAGCCCAGGTCTGTGTCCCTGTAGCTTCTACCCTTGGTTCCTTACAAACAGCACAGAAAATGGCTCAGGTGCAGTGTGAGTCTCCTGTTCAAGAACTGCACAAATCAAGGCTCAAATCCCAGCCTCCCTCTCCCAGGAGCTGTGTGATCCTGGGTCACTTCCTCAATGCCTAGTGTCTGCTTTCGCATCTGCCGAATGGGGATAAGAGCACATCCCAGGGGAGTCTGGGGTGAGGGCTGCACGAGGTGGTGCACATAATGCCTTAGCAAATGACTGGGCACTTCGACAGTAGCTGTTATCATGGGATGAGACCTAACTCTTCCTCACACAGCTAGCAAAAACCTGCCATGACCACTGCATGACGCCTCCCATACCACTTTAACCCCTCATGATTTCTTTTCCAAATTAACCCATGTGTCCATCGGGAGGACTTTGGTTTCCCCAGTGTGCATTTAGGCCTGCATGGCCCATCCTTCCTTTCCTGTCTTCTCTTGATTTTCAGAATGTGTAGGGAGGCACTGTGGACTAAAGCTCCATTCCCCGAAAGTACCTTCTCACTTAACGTCCTTAAATGTTTATCTATTTCTGGCCTCCTTCCTTCCCTGCTGCCCTCCCCACCAGCCTCCACCCTGCCCCAAAAGGTCAAATCTTGCCCATCTGCCTCCATCTTGAAACCTCCCCTTATTTCCCTGCGGGATAGTGTTTGTGCCAGCACTTGACACTTGATGTTAAAAGGCCTGGTAGACTTTGTTGTCTGTGTTTGATTTTTCCTTAAATAGGTTTTGGGCACTGTGAGGACAGAATATTTTAAATGCTTCTTTTTCCTTCTTCACCTGTTTTGATAATTTTCCTTCCGCTCTCCTTTATCCTCATTTTCTGGTTCTTCACTCTTCACCTTCCATCTCCTCTTCCTCTCCATACCTGCTTCTTTTGAGAGTTAAGAGTGTGTCAGCCACTGTGAGAGACCCTTTATTATGGATCATCTCCTTTAATGCCCGTTAACTTTATGGAAGTAATACAATTCCCACCCTGAAAGTTTATATACCTGGACCATATACAGAGTCAAGAATGTAGCAATCACTAGGTGATTTGAGGATTTAACCTTTTTAAACTATTGCATCAGTCAGCTTTCTGTCATTGTGACTAAATACCCAAGAAAAAACAACTTAAAGAAGGAAAGAGGTATCATGGCTCACTGTTTCAGAGGTTTTAGTTCACAATTGGCCACTCCAAGGCAGAAATGTCATGGCAGAAGGACATGGTAGAAGAAAGCTCCTCACCTTATGGCAACCAGGAAGCAGAAAGGATGAGAACGAAAGAGCCAGGGAAAAAAGGGTCAAGGACCAGCTATAGTCTCCAGTGTCATGCCCACAGTGACTGCTTCATCCAGTTAGGCCCCAGCTCATAATAACTCATTCAGCTAATCCAATTGATGAAGTTAGCATCTTCACGATCCAGTCACTTCCCCAAAGCCCACAGCTCTGAACACTTGGGACTTTTGAGGAAAATTTCAAATCCAAACCATGACAACAGCTTAACCATGTATACAGTCCTTCACCCATCCATCCATCCATCCATCCATTGATCCACCCACTCATCCATCCATTGATCTGCCCACCTACACACTCATCCATCCCTTTACCCATTCACCCGCCTAGTCAACCATCCACCCACCCACTTGCCCATCTGCTCATCCACTTCACCATCAGCGCTTGCCTCTTTTGCTCCAAGCCCAGCTCATAGGCTTTCCATATGCAAGAGAAGCTTAGAGCCTCGTGAAGGGAACAGGTAAGAACCATTACAACACAAACTTTTATGGAAGAAAGCAAAGAGGATAAACAAGCCAGTGGGGAGGAGGAAGAAGGAAGAATCATATTTCTTAAGCACATAGGTGGTGCCTGATAAATATTAATCATTTGTTGATTAATTTGGTTCTGTTTGCTCCCCAGGAAAAGCATCTGCTCTCACAATGAAACGAGGGCATGTGGGTAAATGTGCTTTGTAAATGTGAAAGCCCTTACAAATGTGAGGCATTGCGCCTGCAGTTGCCTGACAGGTGAATCACCAGAAGCAATGCCTGGCACATAGTAGGTGCTACAGCCACGAGTGCTCTTAGCAAAGACAAATGTCACAGGCCCAGCTGGCATGCCAGGCTTGCTGATCTAAAGGAAAGAGAACTCGATGTTGAGAAAACATTTCCTCTCTTCTTCTCCCTGTTCAGTCCCATAGCAGTGATATATAACTGGAGCCAGAGGGAGAGCATATTTTCATGGAAGTTCTCAGCTGTCCACAATTTTTATTTTATTTTATGTCAAAATCTTGGGTGTATTCTTTTGAGCCCAAACTCACCATTCCTTCTATTTTTCTACTACATATTTTATCTTCAGGATGTTTCATACATTTTCTTTCCTAAACAGTTTCCTCAACACTAAAGATGATGGAGGCAGACAAAACAGTGTTTCCGTGTGGCTTTGGATGAGTTTCTTAATTTGCCCAAGTCTTAATTTCTGCACTTGAACAATTAAAGACTTTGAAGATTATGGAGACCACATACAAAGCACTTGCTTTGGTGCCTGTCACATGGTAGTAACTCAAGAAAATTGTGTTTCAGTTAGATCTTGCTGTTTAATGTGACCTCAAATTCAGTGGCTTAAAACACTCATTTTGCTATATTTCATGACTGTGGGGTCAAGTCATTCAGGGAGGGTGTGGCTGAGCTGGCTTATCAGGGGCTGACAGGTCACTTCCACATGCTCCAGACGTGCCTGGCAGCCTGATACTGGCTGTCTGCTGGAGGTCAGATTCCAGCGGATGGCGAATTGGACCCCACCTATAGAAAGCAGGGGCCTTAGGGATTTGCAGTCCTCTCTAGCGCATGAGGAATTGCTGCATGCATTTTCACCGTGTGTCCTTCTGAGGCCTGAGGTCAGCGCAAGGCTCCAGGTCCTGTGCTGACAGAGGAAATACTCAAGGTTAGTCCTTGCAGCTACTCCAGCTGTGGAACAACAGCTGGCTCGTGTCTCCGCTGGCCTCTCTCTGAACTGAGAGGACAGGATGCAGACTGGAGAATGCAGCTGTGGAAGCCAATTCTGGGTCTTACCCTCTCACTTGGGAAACTGCACTTTCTGAGCCATGCTGGACAGCCTTAGAGAAGCCTTTTCTGATCGTGTGTGTGTGTGTGTCCGTATGTGTGTGTGTGTGTGTGTGTGTGAGAGAGAGGGAACACAGCAGTTCATGAATAAACTCACATTCCATGCTGAGATCTGGCTTTGAGCATACTTTCAAGATCAAAAACTCATAAAATACAGATTTTCTACCCCACGGTGTGAAACATCTTGGTTGCAATGATATTTTGCCTTTGACTCCTTTTAGGAGTCCTGAATTTTGAAAGGGTTCTTCATACCATAAATACTTTAGGTTTCTGTATGGTTCTGGGTCCATTTATGTTTCATAACTCGGGCTTTCCCTAAGTACTTTGCTTGGGTACACTGCCCTCTATCCTGGAGACAGCTATTTCAATACATTATTCAAATGTGGAGTCCTATTCTTTACTTTCAGTATGTGCCTTATCTCCCCAAGCGAGCATTTCTCAAAGCACACATAATAGACTTCATGTCTGTCGCAACCATGATGTTTGTAGGCCTGGGGAATGCTATCTGGTTACACCAAGCAAACGGTTTCTTTCTTGCAGGACTTTCTTGGGACCTTTAACAAACTAATATGCACGTTGTGTTCCAGAGAGAATAGTGAATGCCACATCTCACAGAAGTGTGTGACCTCAGGCTTTGTGCAGAGAGAGCACACGCCAGGGCCTCTGTTCCATGGGACACACTGGGAAACCCAAACCACATCCATGCCCCTTTTGGGGGAAGACTGCATGAGACCCACCATTAGCCCATCGTCCGCATTTCAGGTCTGTCTACATTCCTGCAGGCCAAGATGAGGGCTGCCCTTTCCTAGCACCCAGAAAGTGTTGCTCTTTCCTGGCAGCCTGGCAGAGTAAACTAAACCTGGCTGCGTCAATTTGTTCCCTTAGCGCTGGAATTCTGGGTAAGTTAACCAATCCCCTTCAGCCTCAGACTTCTTAGGTCTAATACGGAGAAAACACACACCCGAGCCGGGGCAGTGGAAGGATTATAGGTGGTAGTGTGCACAGAGCTGAGGCTGGAAGGTGACCACAATCTGTTAGCTTTGCCTTCCTAGTTCTGGGACTGAGCCACCACGGGGAACAATGCGTGAACGCACTCGCCCCCTAGTGGGCATTTCTAACTCTGCCACCTCAGCCCTGCGTCCTCAAAGAGGGCTGTCCCCAACTGGCTTGTTATTAACTATGAAGAACTACTGTGTGGGCAATCGCCTTAGATTAAAAACAGGCAAGAAATTATTTAAATGAAAGTGAGAGGTTTGAGAACAGGGCTGATGGCTTCCATCCCCATTTGACAGGTACTGGCCTTGAGGTCACTCAGAAGTGACACAGTGACGTTAGGACCAGTGAATAGGCCACCTCCACATACCAGAACGTGTATGTGGACAACCAGGAACAGGTTCGTACTGCCTTCGTCACGTGCGTTTCTTAATTTTGAGGGGACAGGAGAAGTACAAACCGCCTCCTTTTGTCTGTGATTCAAGGTCATCTCTAACATCTAAACACTTTGCAAACGGCAAGCAGTTGTGACTCAAAAGTTGGTGTCTCCAAAGAGCTTGCTCTTCCAGGCACGTGATGATGCTGGCACTGACAGATGGGCTGAGTGCTTGTGGGGACAGCCAGGAACAAGACCTTAGTGCTTAACGAAGTGAATCCTCACCCCAAGCCCTGAGAGATGGTGGAAATGATTCTCATTTTCATTTTATAGTGGAAACTGAAGCACCGAATATTTGAGTAACTTACTTAAGGTCACATGGCCACCGTGGGCATAAAGCCAGCATTCAGACCTGCACAGCCTGATAGCATAACCATGGGCTTCCCTGGTGCACTAACCCGCCTCTCTCTCCAAAAGCCGCTTGTTGGCCACCTGGATTAACCAACAGCTATTTCTGATGCCTCTGCTGTGTGCCCACTCCCGTGCCAGAGCTGTGGAGGATACAAAAGACTCATGAGACTATTTGGTATCTATGATTGCTCCAAAATTGGTTTTGACTTCTTAATAAAGGGTAAAATCCCGGAGGAAATAGTGAATGATAAAATTTAAAAGAGCAAGTTTTTCAAAGTAGGAAGAAACTGGTTAATAGCAGACTGAAGGGCAAACATGTTTTAAAAAAAGAACCAACCTAGGGAAAAATCAACATTTTTAAGTGACACATATGATTTGTATGCCTGAGAGCAGGAAGATGTGAAAGGGGGAGAGGAACGTCCCCTCGAGTAAATGGAGCATGGAAGTTCATTCATTAGGACTATAAAAAGTGTTAACAGAGGAGACCCTGCCTTTGGAGCACTAAGGGCTTGTAATATAAACTATGTCAGGTAGGTGTAAATTGCAAACTGGGGCTGCAAAGGCATGATCTGAGGAATACATTTACAAAAATATCAGATAAATAATAAATTATTAAATATGTTAAAAGCTAAAAGGTTCTTTGCGTCTGCAAGGCTCTTAAATTCAAGAGGGAAAACAAAACAAGGCTGAATCAGTCTGGTCCGAGAAGGTAGAGCGAAAGGAACGGAGCCTGTCTGGCTGGATTCGCCCTTCCTCTGCCGAAGCAGGAAAGCTGTCTGGTAGAACCTGCACAGGAAATCATTAGGCCAGGGCAGGATGCAAGGTCCCTGGGGAAATGAAGGAGCAGGTTCAAAACACCGGGACGTTTGAGAGATGCAAGGTCTCTGTCCTCATTCTGTGCCCTGGAGACCACAGCCTGGTGGGAGGCGCCCTGCCCCGGAAGGGAGGTCTCGGCCCACCAAAGCCCTCTCCGGAGTGTCCTGCGGCCCCGCAGTGGCCCTCCCTGGGCCTGGCTGGTGCAGCTGCTGGAGAGAAGGGTTTGTTTGCTCAAGGTTCTGGGGGTCAGAGGCCCGGTGCTGGCTTCTGCTCTGCCCTGATGAGACTTCACGGTAGACAGCATCACAGTGGCGGAAACGCATGCCGAAGAGAGCAATCACCTGGCTGGAAATGAGAATAATTCAGAGGTCAGGTTTGCTCTCTTACAGCAACGCCATTGTGAGAGCTAACAGAGGTCCCATGAGAGCTACATCAGTCCTGTCCCCTAAATGTCCCGCCATCTCTCACGCTGCCATGCTGAAGACCAAGCTGCCAAAGTGTCAACCCTTGGGGACAAACTCATGCTGCATCCCAGCCATGCAATGTCCGGGGTAGTGAAAGATCTGTGATGATTCCATTTCCTGTTCACAGCAGCCCATTTTACACGGGAGGTGCGTGCCACAAGCCCATTTCACAGACGAGGTGAGCCAGACTGTCAAAGGCCATCCGGAAGCCAGAGCCAGGTTCCGACCTGCCAGACTCTGGCCGTGGGGCCTGGCTATCTCCAGTCTGCCATTCTTTCTCATGTGTTATTTTACTTTATTTATTTTGAGACAGGGTCTCGCTATGTAGCCCAGGCTGGCCTCAGACTCACGGTAATCCTCCTGCTTCAGCCTCCCTAGTGCTAGGATGGTAGACGTGGCCGACCATGCCTAGCTTCTCACATATATTTTTTTGTATATTTTTTTGGTACCGGGGATCGAACTCGGGCCCTTGCGCTTTCACATATTCTTTATGAACGTTTTTTAAGTTAAAACATGGTTCTGATCACCACTCCCTAGGGTTACCTTTAAGCTTTTGTTTTGTGTTGAGAGATTTAAATCAAATTTGACTCCAGATCACTGCGCAATTACCTCCTTCTTGTCACTCGCCCATCATTTCAAATTTACTTCCTTAGCCTTCTGAGATTAACACTGCCACTCCATTCCTCACGGCGCAGGGGAAATCATTTTTCATACACACACTGATGTCTCAGGTGGTCTTGTTTGCAGATAAGCTTGCTTATTTATTGCATGTCTCAACCCCTGGCCAGGGAGAACTTTGTTGGGATTCCCCTCCCCAGAGTTCTGCAAATGCCCAGTGTGTCACGGTCTATAGCAGATTCTGGTTATTTCACTTACTCTGCTCATATTGAGCATCGAAATCTCACCTTTCTCATCTGTAAAATGGAAATACCAGGAGACAATCAATACTATGCAGCCACCAAAACTGCTCTGCAAAAATACAGCATACTAGGGACAGACGCGGTGATGTGTGGTACATGGGAAAAAGCAGATGTAAAGCAGCCTGTCTGGATGAATCCACAGAGAATGCAGAACATGAAAATTAAAGGCAGGAGCTGTGGCCCTGGGCTGCCTGGCTTCCAGCCTGAATGCCCCAGGTACCGGATTCTGGGCTTCAGGTTCTTCATTTATAAAATGAGGATGATAAGTGTTTATATCAAAGTGTCGGGAAAATTAATGAGTCAATCGCTGACTGTTAAAGACTACCGTTGTTATTACTATTATGTCTGTCGTTATTGCGATGTATCCAGTGAACACAGAGGATTACAAAATGGTATGTACAGTACTGTGTCATTTTAGAGTACATGTGTATCTGACCAAAATCGCACAGGATCTCCGGCAGAGGTGTTTTTCTAACTTTATTTTGTTTTTCATTTCTTCCTTCTCTCTATCTTTACCTCCATTCCTGTCTGCCTCCCTTTCTTTCTTTTCTCAAACATGAATTACGTTGTGTAACGAGAAAATAAAACCCAAAAAAGTCTAAATGTTAAAAATAATAAAATATCAAAGCAGGCAAGGCCTACCTCCCTGGGGCTGGGGCCTGGAGAGTGGGGAGGAGACCCTGGTGGCATTCTGTGACCACCGACACACTTTGGAACGAGAGGTGTCCAGAGCCAGAGAGTAGCAAGCAGCCCTCACTCACCACTTTGTGCCGGATGTCCCTCTAAGCCACTCAGGTCGTCCTCCAGGAGGACGTGTGTGACAGGTGCCACAGTTATTGCACAGATAAACAATCCACACCCACAGAGGCAAGTTGCTGGCCACAGTGCCCAGCTCCCAAGGGGGCAGCCTGGCCTGGCTGCATGGTAGTCCCAGGTCTACCGTCTCCTCCTCAATTCGTGGCCCCAGGCCTCAGCAGGTCACCCCGGAGCTTGCTAGTAAACGTGGAATCCCAGCCCAACCCCGCCAAGCCAGCACTGCATTGTGCAGACCCTGGGGGCGGTTCACGTGCCCAACCACTGGCCACAGGGAGTCTCCCAGGCTGTGCCACGTCCCCGCCTCATGGGGAGGCTTCTCTGCTTCCCTTTTCTCTCCTGGCCCTGCTGCCCTGGCCCAGAGTCTCACACTCTACCTCTCAGCGGAAGAGGGCATCGGGGACACTCCTACCACTCTCTGAGTGCAGCTCTGAGACAAGGTTTAAAGGAAAAGATTTTTAAACCCATGGACCTGATGTGGGGATTATCTACAGAGTGTCGAGATCCACATTATCCCTCTCCAAATGGTGGGCTGTAAATAGGATGTTTTTGTTATTTTAGAAAAATAAGTACTGTGGGCTTCGTAGCCAGAGGCCTCTGTGGTAGTCTCAAATGCAATTCAGGGTGCCCTGTTTAAGGGTCTAGAGACGGAGCTGCAGAGGTAGATTCTCTGGGCCATAGGTGTTTATAGGCAATGACAGACAGAATGAAACTGGCCTTGTGTGGCTCAGACAGCAGAGGTGCAGAAAACTTCATCTAGCTATTTAGTTATACAGGGCCGAGTGGAAATGGGCTCTGCTTCCTTGCCGGCCCAGGGTTGGAAGCCTGCAGGTCACCCTGGATCAAAAGGCATTAAAATGTATAAGAAGGAACTGGAAGAGAACATTCAGCAGAAGTTTTCTGCATTTGGGGCTGTATTGTTTGTCGCTAAGGCTATTTGCACTCTGAAATTCACAGCTGTAGTTAGGTATGAGTTGAATAACACAGTTGGTATCTGCGCACACACACAAACACACACACACAGGGGCTCCTTAGGGTATATGTGAGAAAACAAAATGATCAGATATGGTGATTTCATGTTTAATTCTGCTAGGGCTGAAGAAGCATAGGAAATTAACATTTTCTTCAGTATATGTATCTGGGCTGCCCGACCAGATAAAGTCGAGGTACTGGACCTCAGCTCTTGGTTTTGCCACTTTCTTATGAACTATCAGGGCTTTCTCACTAGTGTTCGAGCCAAGGCAGAGAACTAGAAAGATAAATGATTTAATTCGGCCTGTCAGATTCTATTTGTTTGAAGCAAGGACTCATGAGGAGAAAAACACATTAATTGAGGTCTCAAGGTGGTAGTAGAACACATTTTCTTTATTGCTGTGCTCTGTGCAGGGGGGTTGCTTTTTTCTTTCTTCTTCTTCTTTTTAAAGTTTATTCAGTCTTTTTTAGTCAACTTCTATTGAGCAGCTCCTGAGCTAGGTGTGGGAAACCAAGGGACATTAAATCAGCTCACAGGAAATAACATAAACAGAGACAAGAATTTCCTCTGGGACCATGACAGAGGACTGTCCCCAAAAAGGTGACTTCCCAGCTAGATCTTCAGAAGGTGTCTTCCAGGCAGGGAGCATGGGGAAGGTGCTCCAAGCAGAGGGAACAGGACGGGCAAGGCCATGCTGGTGTGGAAGAACCTGGTGTCCCTGAGGATTTCAGTGTTGGCTGGAAGGAGGCCTCTGTGGGTGGGGAGACCTCCAACAGGCTCAGAGAAGAAAGTCCCTTGAGAGGGATCCAGAGAGCTGTGCAGTAGGAATCCGATTATGAGGGGCCTTGGGACTGCTTAGGAGGCCCCATAGGATTATGGGACATCATACCAAATCTGAAGTAGGTGGCAGCAGCTAGCGTGGAGGATTTGGTAGGGATCATTAGAAGGATTTGGGTTTTGATCCAAGGAGCAACACTCTCCTACATAACCTTTGCTACTTAGAGGCCATTGAAGGGAAGTCATGAGTAGATTTACGGTTTGAAAAGACCATTCTGTTTGCAGCATGAAGAATGCATGGTAGAAGGTAAGCATGGATGCAGAAAAGCCTATTAGGAGTCCATGTAAAGTCATGGCAAAGGGGAAGGGGGGCTGGTCTAGCTTCAGGTTAGGGTAGATCCAGCCATTCCTAAGCTATGGCAGGCTTATGGCAGTGGTTTTTCCGGGCTGGTTGGGTGAAGTATTTAAGGAGAGACCTTGGGTGTAGACACTGAGGGGAAGGGAGGTGTCAAGACTGTTCCTGCATCATGGCCCAGGCTTCCTCTTGTTTGCCCTTCTGTGGACAATAGCAGCTTAATCATCGTCTGTCTTCAAATGCCCACCCCCAGGACTTCCAAATATGGTCCAGGTGTGGCTTCTGTGGATGTCTGACACCCCCCCCCCCCCCGGCAACTACAGCGTCTCATTTCGCAAATGTCAGAGTTAAGTCACACCGCCAGTGTGACAGATGATCAGATCTTGAGTCCAGCCTTTGTTTCTTCTCCAATGAACTCCTGCAGGTAGACACTGCAGATGAACTCACTTGGTATTCATTGCAACACTCCCCAACTCGATCCTTTGGTACTTAGAGGCCAGAGAGCTAAAAACTACATTTCCCAAACTTCTTTCCAGGAGAAGTCATGTGACTGAGATGCCTTCGAGCCAACTCACTTTCTCCAGACTCACAGGCACAAGTGAGAAATATTTCCTGGCTACTAAGCTTGGGACAGCCAGTGCTCTGGCAAGCAAAGCAGCAAAGCTTCCTTTCTTCAAGGGCAGAGAGTGGCAGAGTTTCTGGTGTCCAATCCCTAGCATCACACATGCTTTTCTTTCAGGCGGTTTTGTCCCTATGTGTAGCATCCAAATCCAATTCTCTGGTCCTCCCAGGAATTATATGACTTATCCAACATTTTCTGCTTCAAACGCCTGAAGTGAATTTTGTTGCCTGCAAATTAGAATATATACATTCATTAACTTCGTTTATTATTGGACACGCTCTTTGTCATTAACGTAGTGACGCTATTCTCAGAACATACCACGAGCTCCTGAGAGAAGGAAAGAAGCCATGTGCCCTCTGGAATGGCATCCACAGTGAGGAGCACTGAGCAGGTGTGAGGTGGACAACTGTCATTTAGCTTGCTGCCATCTGATCATCCCTCCTCTGTAACTAGATGAATACATTGTGCCCCAGTTTTTCCCTGGGGATCCACACACTCTCTAGTCTTAGTTCGTTTGCTTTGATGGTATTGACTGTACCTCTAAACCAGGGATGGGTATGTGACTCGAACCTGGCCAATCAGAGCATTGCCTCCTCCTGGTTCTCATGGTTCCTAGGGAGATGAGTGATGACCACATGGCCCCAACCAGGGAATGGCTGTAACTTTTGCATGAGAGAGAGAGGTGGGGGGAGATCAGATACTGCTGGAGGTTCTATGTGCAACTGAGAATGAGATCAACCCAAAGGCAAGGGAAGCAAAGCCACGAAATTGCGTTGTTGACCTGGCTTGAGATTTGCATCAGCCTTGTCAAAAATAGTCCTATTCTTGGGCTTTTCAGTTAGCTGAGTCAATAAAATTTCATCGTTACTGCTTTAGACAACAGAGTTGGGTTTTTCTCACTTGCAACCAAAAGCCCTGACAAACACCGAGGCTGTCCATAAATATTTCCCGGCTCATCAGCAAAAGGACAAAAGAGTCGAAAGTCTTAATTCCCCATTTTAAATTGTTTTCTATTACCTCCATTCCAGC